>NC_141891.1:37596442-37904454 GCF_030686135.1 Camelina sativa
CTTCCATCAGCACAAGCCCACAAAGGCCTGTTCCCATGATCTGGCTTCAACTCCAGTTTAGTAAAATCCCTCCTCTTCTCCTCTCCTTCACCTTCACCTTCAAATCCATTACAATTTCCATCCAAATTAAGTTCCAAAATGTAAATGAGTGCCACCAATACAGCGAGAGTAGTAGTCAGTCAACTCACCATCACGAGAATCTTCATCAGCTTCGTCATAGTAATCTTCCGCGTTTTGGATGTTCTTCATCTTTTGATCATCCTGAGATTTTTTTTTTTTTTTTTTTTACAATAGAAATTACACTAACTTACCATTGAAGAGCCCTATACTAAAATAGAAACATTCATTTGTAGAAAAAAACTCAACACAAACCTTCCCACCATACTTCATCTTCTTGTTCGGTCTTCCTCTTTCACCTGAAACAGTGAACATCAAATATTTCCCCATTATTAGCCGGATAATTTGATAAACTAAGCATAAAAGCAGTAAGATCGAGCTTAATACCATTTCCCATATTGATCTTCTTCTTCTTCTTCTTTTTGCTCCTCTAGAAGGATCGATTTTAGAGATTATGTCTTGTATTTGCCAAATGAAGTTATCAATTCGCGATTTCTCAGAAGACAACCGGCGCCGTGAAAGCTATTTTGGCCAAGGGAGCTGCGTCTCCGGCGGATTTTGATTCGGATCCGGTATCGGGTTCGGGTATGGCGGAGTCGGTTTACTGGTTTTATTATCTGAAGAAGGAAGAGAAAATCTTAAGCAGGAGATGCAAAACCCGGACTTCATATATTATAAAAGGCTACAAATAATAACGGGTCAAATATGGGCTTTAATAGGCCTATTTATATGGGCTTAAATATTCTCAATTTGAGCCCAATCCCCCTCTTTTTTTTAGCCTCTTAAAAAAATCTTACATATTGAAAAAATTTATTCGAAACTGCAATATGCTAGGAAAATTTTCCATATCATCATCTGTTTGTAAACTTTCATTATGCTCCCCATTTTCTTGTACCAGTCGACCACATTACAACTTCTTAGTGAAATCAGCTGTTAAAAAACAAAAATAACCCAAGTTAGGTAAGATATGTATTAACTACAAAGTAAAGCTCTGCAGAGCAAAAAAAAGTTAAAAATCGAAACATACCGCCGAAAAAAAATGGGCAGAATAAACTCTCGAAAAGCTTACTCTTTTCACGCGTAACGTTTTTTGAAGATAGTGTGTCGTTTGGTTGGGTCTTTAGGTTTCTTGATTTGTTGACCAGATTTGTGACGGCCTGAGTTATATTCCATGTAGACCATTCCCTTTGAACCGGACATTGCACTCATCGACCCCATGGTTCGTCTCGCCTTTTGCAGAGCCATTCCGTCTGTGTCTTCTTCGAGTTGCTCTAGACCAATCAAATCGTCTCCAGCATTCAACACCTTTCCGAGAAGAGACAACTGTTCCTCTTGACTGTGGTAGCTCAAGCTTGAACCAGCGTCCGGAGGTGGTAGGCTTGTTATTACCTTGAAGCTATAACCTTGGTCGATCAAGAACTGCTGTCTTTTCGTTGAATAATACATTTCCTGCAATTCCAAACATATTAACAATCCTTAAATCAGCTAGCTATTCACTAGAGACACATAGGTTTCATTCTCTACTTCACCCAAACTAGTGATTTACCTGTGTATCCGTCGAAACAAGCGAGTAAAAAAATGCATTATACTCTTCTTTTCCACCGGCCATTCTATCTTCAAGTTTTCCCTGTTTTGATCACCGAGAAATAAAACTTGTTGGATCCAGCCAACAAGAGGATCTACGAGAGAGCCAATGTAATGAGTATATACAGATAATCACACCTTAGCTCTAAGGATACGACCCAAACGTTGAGCCTCTTGACGTCTAGAACCAGCATGTGACGATATCTGAATAATCACATTAGCTTCAGGGATATCTATAGAGTTATCACCAACCTGTGTGGTTAAAGAAAACAAACCGAAATTAGGTTCCCTAACGAACATGGAATGGACAAATTTCTACAATGAAGGAAACAATGTTCATACCTTTGATAGGAAGACTGTGTTCACGTCTTTACTGGTTTTAAAAGCCTCGAGAATTTTGGTTCGTTCAATATGGCTACATATTGAACAAAGAGAATTATCAGATTGTAAGTTGAATGAAACATAAACAAATGTGCTCTCAAAGAGGTGTTCTTTAACGAACCTGGTTGCACCATAAATCATCGGTTTCCGGAGTTTCATTGCATACTCTGTAAGTGCAAAAAGATTGTCTGCAAAGACAATGATTTTATCTTTACGTTGTTGTTCATGGAATCGAATCAGAAACTCGCAGGCTCTGAACTTGTTAGGGTTCATGACATAAAGCGCCTGCAGATACCAGAAGACAAGATATGTAAATGTCAAGAGGTTTCCATAGACAATTACAGGGTGATCTATTAGAGCATTTGCACTATTAATATTGATGTTTACCATATTTAAAGGTGACTAAAAATTTATGGACTCTAGTGTTAGATGAAACAAACATACAATCAGATAGCAAACTATCTAAGATTTCTTTTTCCAGTAAATCGCCGAGGAAAATGGAGAACAATGCGAAGATATTAATGAACCTGTTTTTTCTTGGAGTTCTCTTTCTTCAGATATTCTGCAAAAAACTCTTTGGTCATAGGACACCATACTTCAGCACACTGAACATTAGCAATAAAGCCTCCTTTAACTAAATCTAGCCAATTGGCTTCATATAGTTTCGGGCCAATAAGGAAGTTCAAGTCTGTAATCTTTTCGTCTTCTCTCACAAGGGTGGCTGAACAAAAAAGACCAAAAAAAGAGACTTAGCTTCTGCAACTGAAGTACAACACATTTTGTGATGCTGATAACTTTCCAGTAAAATGAACTTTTCAGTTACCTGTAAGTCCTAGCTTGCAGTGAGATTTTGTGATGCTGATAACTTTCCTAAACATATGGGCCGGAACCACATGCACCTATAAAGAAAACATAAATCTTGAAAAGTTAAGCATTGAATGGAAACTAATTGTTTATAGAGAACATTCACGGGCTCAACACTGGATACACCTTCTCGATGAACCACATATGACTATTCCGCAAAGAAACTACTAGCAAACACTAACTTCACTTTAAAGACACGTCAAATTAAGAACTTTTTGATTACCTCGTCCATGAGCAGCAACCCCCACTCTCTGTTTCTCATTTCTTCTATAATCTTCTCTGCTTCCTCAGATCGTTTACCACCAAAGGCAATCATATTATAGGTTGTCACAACAACACCAGCATTTCCACGGAATCGTTCTTTACTATCAGAAGTGAAACGACATATCTGGTCATCTCTTATAGTAGACCACAACTTGAACTGGAATGCCCATTGATCCACCGAGACAGCATTCGTCGCCAAACAAAGACAACTCTTCTTTATACGAGCCGCTGCAGAAACCCCAACTAGAGATTTACCAGCACCACAAGGCAACACAATAATCCCAGATCTTGCTCGTCCTTCAGAATCAAGATTCTAGATCAGTCACAATTTTTCAGGAGAAATTACAAAGATACTTATCTATTAGGAGTTCCAAAATGAAGCTAGATCAGAACACTGTACGAAAGTACAAATCTAAATATCTAAGAGACGTTCTATATCAATTAAACAGTCGCCATATAACTGAATTACTAAGAAAAAATATGTGGACAGTTATACCATTCCCAAACATTTTGCTCAAACTTTTTTCCTGGTATGGCCTCGGTTGTGCATGGGGCTTCAGTTCCATGTCAAGATCAGGATTAACCTGAGGGACACCAGCAAGTTATTAACAATCACAGACCTGCAGCGCTGGTAAGTAAAAATTGGCCTTAGTGTAATATATGTTACTCACATTGTCGTTCCTGAAGTCATATTCCTCTAACATAGGGTAATTCAAGGCATTTGGCAAGCAACGCTGCTTCACATTCTCCACCTACACACCAAGAGCAAAAGAACATGACATCACAAGTTAAGTAAAGATCATACAACACTACCAACTCATCAACACAACTCATCACCTGTGAAGGGTCTATCTCAAACGAGTGAGTTTCTTTCTCTTCTGCTGCTGCTGCCAATTCTGCTTCATTCAACAGCTCTCCGGGTCCAGCCTCAAGTTCACCGCTTGTTTTTCCAATCGTAAATCCATCACCGTCATAATATGGCTAGCATAAAAAAGTTAAATCAAGTTGGTTCGACATACTGAGGAGAAGTCATATAGGTATAAGAAAAATGAACTCCACATTCCATGAATCAATAAGCTTAAGGAGAAGGATAATGAGTTTATCTACCAACAGAAACATAGTTCAAGAGAACTTATAATTTGAAGACGAAACCAAGAGAACCTACGGGAATAAAATCATGGTATGTATATCTATCGTACCTCAGAAGAAAATCTAGCTCGATTTATAGTATCATCGCTGAGAAGCCTTTTCAACACCTGAGATTGTTTATCTTTAAAGAGTGAGCAAAACCAACAGAAAAACTAAACAAAAATCCAATACACAAAACTATAGAAAGAAAGAGGATAAGTCTGGATAACTTACCTCTGGGAATGGGGATTCAATAAAATAACGGTTCTTCTTCAAAACCAGCTTCACTTTACCATAATTAGCAGTAGAAGCATGGATGAAATCAATCATCTCCTTGGGTAGCTTAGTCTTAGACAGTTTATTCAAAACAGAGATGATAGTTTCTGTCTCAAGACCAACGGAAACAGCAGCATACAACGAGTGTGGGGTTAAATTATACTCGTGCATTGACTCTGGCCTGAAAATCAGATCCAAAATCATAACTTGTATACATTGATATAATCAAAAACAAAATCGAAATCTCTAAAACAAACATGTAAGATGAGGACCTGCAAACAGGTTCAGCAATGGCGATAAGGAAATCATAAGCTTGTTTATAGAGAGGAGAAAACGTCTCCAAAAATATCCTTCCATCAGCACAAGCCCACAAAGGCCTGTTCCCATGATCTGGCTTCAACTCCAAATCTGTAAAATCCCTCTTCTTCTCCTCTCCTTCACCTTCAAACCCCATTATAATACTCTATTCAATATTGTTCCAAAATTTACCTATCTAACTATGCTAGAGAGTAATCAATTTTACCATCACGAGAACCCTCATTAGGGTCATCATCATAGTAATCTTCAGCGTTTTGGATGTTCTTCATCTTCTGATCATCCTGAGAATTTAACACTAATATCACATTATACTTCCATTGAAACGCCTTAAATCATAATAAACCAATACATCTGAAGACGACAATTACACACACTAACAAGCATTGATGATGAAAATATTCAACACGAACCTTCCCAGCGTACTTCATCTTCTTGTTAGGTCTACCTCTTTCACCTGAAACATCAAAAATCCCAAATGACTGACCGCATAATTCGATTTACTAAGCCAAAACAAAAAAAAATCCCTAAGATCGAGACTGTTACCATTCCCCATATTGATCTTCTTCTTTTTGTTGCTCTCCCAAGATTGTTATCAGATCGTGATTTCCTCAGAAGGTTACAATTGTACGCGACGGAGGGAAGACAAACAGCGCCGTGAAAAAATCCCGGTGTAAGATAATTGGCGAATGGAGCTGCGTCTCCGGCGATATTTTTGTTATGGCGAGTCCGTTACTCGTTTTTGATGATGCGGAGGAAGAAAATTGATAGAGCAGGAATATACGAACTCGATTCATATATAAAGGCTGCAATAACGTATCATATGTGGGCTTTAATAGGCCTCTTTTATATGGGCTTTCTTATTTAACGTTAATAAAAAAAAGTAGAGTATCTACTAAAGTCAAATACTTAATTTACAAATAATCATGTTTAATGTCAAAATAAAATAAAATAAAAATAAATTAATAATAATCATGTTAATAATCAGGTAAAACATGGTAATAAACAGGTCTGAATGTCTGGATTTGGTTCGGGGTTTTTGGTCTGAAAAAAGTGGTTTGCTAAATTTTCTTTAATTGTTATATATCTATCACACTAACCATGCATTTCGCAAAACCCTTATATATGAAGAACTTTCAAATAAAAAATTTATTTTAAAAAATCTTAGATGTCCAACACTAGAAGAATTTAAGTAGTATAAACTATAAAGACATATTTATAACAAATATATTTTTTTTTTAAAACGATTACAACAATTTTTTTTGGGAAAAAAATTATTACAAAAAACCATCATTTTTTGCAAAATGATTCATTAGTAAACTAAAAAATAGATTATTCTAAAGAATAACCAATTCTATGAGATACAAAAAACTATGAAAAATACTTAGGTTCACCCCTAGGGGGTGAACCTATCCATTCACCCCCTCTTCTCTCAGCCAATCAGAATCTTCTATCTAATATTTTATTTTAAAATTAAATTTAAATTAAATTAAAAAGCAAACCAAATTAAGAAAACAAATTCTGTATACTTTTAATTAAGGAAAGTTAAATATTGGCTTGGTTTAGATTTTTAAACTTAAAATAAAATTATGTCGGTTTGGGTTTACAAATGAAGTGGTTAGGGTTTAGATTTTACAATTAAAACGAAATTATATGTCGGTTTGGGTTTACAAATGAGGTGGTTAGGGTTTAGATTTTACAATTAGAATGAAATTATATGTCGGTTTGGGTTCACAAATAAGATAGTTAGGGTTTAGATTTTACAAGTAGAACAAAATAATATGTCGGTTTGGGTTCACAAATGAGATGTTAGGGTTTAGATTTCACAATTAAAACGAAATTATATGTCGGTTTGGGTTCACAAATGAGATGATTAGGGTTTAGATTTTATAAGTAGAACGAAATTATATATCGGTTTGGGTTCACAAATGAGATGGTTAGGGTTTAGATTTTATATATGTCGGTTTGGGTTTATTAAAGTGCGATTTAAGTTTTTTCATTTTATAATAATGTATACAGATTTTATTGCCTTATTTTGTTAGGGGGTGAATGAAGAGGTTCATCCCTAGGAGTGAACCCAAGTATTGTTCAAAAACTATGGTCTATTGTTTGCCATTGTTATGTCAAGAATAGAATAAACAACAAACTAAAATATATATATGAATTGTCTAAAATTTCGGTTTGCTGCAATAATTTTGGTTTGTTAGAATTTTTGCCTAGTAATAAAAATTGGTATATTTATTCTACTAAAAAATGTTTGTCTTGACTATTATGTAATAATGTAAATAAAGTATTTTTATAGCAAGATCAAATATTTGATTGGTAATATTTTACCGTGGGGTGAAGAGGAATATTACCGTTTTTGTTATGGAAAAATTAGTATATAGTAATATTAATAATTAAATTAGGTAAGTTATCATTTATATATTATATTGTCAGTGTGAAGAGTCTTGTATTTTTCTTAGTAAAGTCGTTTTTGATAGAGCGCACGATAAACAGCACCGCAAAAGCACAGAAGCAGAGAGAGAAAGAAAGAGAGAGGACGAAGACAAAACAAAAGAGCTTCTCCCGAGAAAAGAAAAAGTAAAATTCTCTTTTTGATTTTGAGATTTTCAATTCCGCTTCTCTGTATTCAATCTCGAGAAGATGATCGCGATTCTTGTTTGGGTGTTTTGATCTTTCTTAGTGATCGTTGTTCTTTAGGTTTTTTTTTGCTTTTACTATGAGCTTGATTTTTTATTCTATTTTTGTTAATTTTTATGGGTTTTTACTATTTTTTTTCCCGCTGTGTTTATGCTAGATTCTGAGAATTCTCATGTTTATGGAGTTTCGGTTTAGGGTTTTACGGATTAGCTTGCTCTCTCTCTCTCTCTCTATGAAGCTTTTGGGTTTTTTTTTGTTTTGTTTTGGGTTTCTTGTTTGTGTTGGAGTTGAATTCCGAGTAGAATTGTTTTTTTTTTTTGTAGCTTTGGGTCATGTTAGTATTTAGAATTCACTCTAGTTGTGTGTAAAGATGTGCTAAAAGAGATTGTGAATTTTGGCTTTCTCCCTGATTTTAGAGATGCTCCTTAGGCTTTATAACAAACTCTGTTGTTTCGATTTTCAATTGGTTTTGCGAAGAGGTTCTTTTTGGTGTTTTTCTATCTTTGATTATTAAGAGTAGATTTGGACTTGTTGAGTAGCTGTATTTTGGAGTGATTCAAGTGTTCTGCTCTCATTTAGTTATTGTCACTGATCAGGCTTTGCTTGTGTATATAGACAGCTTAAACTGATATCGAAAACGATAAAAACTTGTTTCAGTTTCTTGCATATATGTGATGGATACTCACTGTTACTCTTTTATGGAATTCGAAAATGTAATTCTGTTTCTTGTTGCTTCACATTTCTTGTAGGTTAGCATAGATGGAGAGTCTTCGGTTTTTGTAGTTTCTGATAGAAAAAACAGAAAAGAAAAAAAAGAAGAAGAGATGGGAGGTTGCTGTTGTTGCTCTTCTTCACGAAGAGCTGATGTAGATCTTGGACCTCCGTACTACTACGTTAGTGTGATGCTTCTCCCACTTCCTTATTCATTTGCTACTTCTTTTTTTTGTGTGTGTGTGTTGTTCTGCAAATCAATCAATCTTGTTCTGTCTCGGATTCATATAGCTTAGAGATGCATATGGGGATTGAGTTTTCCACTGTAAGATTGAATTTCTTTTTATGACTTGTATTTGCAGTACCCGAGGGCAACAGAAGAGCGTGTGCCTTTATCTTCTGCTCATAACAGGACTTCCTCTGCAATCTCTACTGGTGTTGTAGTAGTAGACACAAACTTAGAGACATCATCTCCTGATGCTTATATACCACCGCCAGCGCCTATCCCTTTCGATGTGGCTATTGGAATTCCTCATACACCAGCAAATGGTGAACAGGCTGCTTGTGTTGATATAAGAGAGGTTTCAGTGGAACCTGCTAATACCGAGCCTGCTCAAGAAACAGTCGATGGTATTACCCTCGGGATTCCAACTACTTGCTCACATAAAGAAATGGATAGCAAAATCCAAACAGAGATTGATCTTGAATCTGCTGAAGATATAGACCCCAAGCTATCAAAAGCCGTCTTTGTTCCAATAGAGGAAGAGGAGGACTGTCCCATATGTTTGGAAGGTAAGAACTTTTTTGATTTTCCCACATCTGAAAGACAACGTACCTTATATGACTGCGAATGGTTTTCATATTATAATCTTGTCTTCGTTTTTGATTCAGAATATGATATCCAGAACCCAAAACTTCTAGCCAAATGTGATCACCATTTTCACCTTGCATGCATTCTAGAATGGATGGAGAGAAGTGAAACTTGCCCTGTCTGCAATACGGTACATTATTTTCTTTGGTGTATTCCGGAAAACTCTATTCTCTAGTAAACCATAATGAGTACTCCCAATTCTACTTGTTTACATATTTGTTATACATCCGGGGGATTTGTCTGAGAGGATCCGTTTTGGTCTGCAGGAAATGATATTTGACTCTCCTCTCGACTAGCAACACGCAAGTACCGGAGCTTAGAAGGTACCGGAACAAAGAAACTGGTGAAAAGGAGAAGAAAACTTAAAAGAAGGAAAAAAAAAAACGTTTGGTAAGAATACACTAATAGTTGAATTTACAAAAACATATCAGTGATGTTGATTATACATATGTTTGTACAGACGTTTCAAGTCGTCTACGAAAGGAGAGACCTAAGAATTAGAGTTTGTGTTTTAGATTCACTTATGTGAATACAAAAAAAAAAAGACAGAAATGAAAAAGAAAAAAAAAAAAATCTGCTAGATGTTCTGTTCTTTGTTTAAAGCTGGGTTTTCAATTTGGGTTTGATTCATTTTTTTCTTGGGTTTGAGAAAAATATTAATCAAACTGAAATTGAGTTTATTATTATGCATATTTAGGGTTCGGATTTTAGTTTAGTGCCTTGTTCTGTTGTTCATTCTCTTTTTATTTCATTTTATGTTTTCGAAAGTTTGTATGTTCACTAGTCTCACTTGTTGAATACGTGTGGTACATCTCTTTAATTACATCAGTAAGTCAAAATCAAGGAGACTTTATCTAGTAAATGATACCATTACGTGTAGACGCACTATTAGTCTATTTGATTTGTTTGACAACATTATGTTGTACTAATAAATAACATTGTCAGAGCTAAAATAGTTGAGTAGTTATTATAGTCTATTCTAAATGTGATCGGACATGTCCACCCAAACCATTTTTTTGGTCGAACAACACCAACAAGTTCAACGTGGCGTAAAAGCGTCTACTTTACGTTCAATTGTGTCACCGCTTTAAATGTAATTTAATACTGTTAGACTATGAATAATTGAATTTTTTATTATTATTTAAAATCCATACATTTTTATAAAAGTGAAGTGATTTTTTTCTATAGAAACAAAATGTGAAATCTAACTTTGGGAGAAAGTAATTAAAAAGAAAAACTTAGGGAGAAAGTAATTAAAAAAAGCAAAAAAAGATAACAAAATTTACTGAGGTAAGATTCATATACTGTATATATATATATATATATTGAAGAGATACGGTCTCTTCGATTCACTCTCTCCATCATCGAAAGAAGAAAGAAAAAAAGAGAATTTAATAAAGAAATAAAACAAAAATCTTTCCTTTTTCTCTCACACATTTTTCTTCTTCTTCATCATCTCCACTCGAATCCGGAAGAAGAAATAAAATAAAAAACCCAGAAAACTCAGAGGAAAGAAAAAAAATGTCTTCACCAAGCAAACGCAGAGAAATGGATATGATGAAACTGTAATCACTCTTTTTTTTTTTTTTTGTAATTTTGATTTTTTTTTTTTCTAATGTCGGTTTCTTATTGATGATTTTGGGCTTTGGATTGATTTGATCTTGTTTAACAGGATGATGAGCGATTATAAAGTGGAGACGATCAACGATGGCATGCAAGAGTTCTATGTTGAATTCAATGGTCCCAAAGACAGTAAGATTTACAATTTTGACAAAACACAAAACACAACTATGTTTTTGTTTTTATTGAAGTTTCGTTTGATTGTCTTAGTCTTCTTAATCAGACACACTTCTGTGTGTGTTAACTTTACTGTTTTTTGATTTTCTGATTCTGATGATTACACTTATGAAATGATTGATATAGGGTTTTTGCAATTATTCATGGTTTCTTTTTTAGATTTTGTTCATTTTTTCTGTAAAATTCGTGTGTTGGTCGCATGGTGGATTCGGATCTAAGGTTTGAAAACTTGCTTCTGCCCTGGTTTGATTCTACTGTGTTAACACACTGTGTGTTGGTTACTTGCTTTTGCTATAATTACTTTACTCACCTCCGGCCTCCGGGATTAGTTAGGCGCTTGGGATGCTTCTGGTGTTAAGTTGTAAAGAAATGCTTTTTTGTTCTGTTCTTATTTGTGGGTTTTATGTGTTTGTTGATATGATAGGTCTCTATCAAGGAGGTGTGTGGAAGATAAGAGTTGAGCTTCCAGATGCTTATCCTTACAAATCTCCATCTGTTGGTTTCATCACTAAAATTTATCACCCCAATGTTGATGAACTGTGAGTTTTAATGTTTTGCATTATTTATTGGAACCTTTAGTATCTGTCCTCTGTATCTTTTTTATCTTTGGTGTGTTTTGTTATCGCAGGTCGGGTTCTGTTTGTTTAGATGTGATTAACCAAACTTGGAGTCCTATGTTCGGTAAGTGCCATTTCAAATGTGGTTGATTTTGAAATAAAAATGATTGTTGTTGTTTTGAAGTTTTGATTTAACCTTATGTTTTTGGGTTTCTTTTTTTTTGATTCAGACCTTGTGAATGTGTTTGAGACATTTCTTCCCCAGCTTCTGTTATATCCAAACCCATCAGATCCATTGAACGGAGAAGCTGCTGCATTGATGATGCGTGATCGTCCTGCTTATGAACAGCGAGTTAAAGGTAGGTCTAATCAGATTCTGGTGTGTTAAGAGATATGAAATATCTGTTAGTTTCTTGAAGTTGTTTTTTTCATTTGCGTGATGTGAGGTATAAAGATTTTAGGATACTGAGAATTGTTAGTATCTTGAACCTGTTCTTAATGTGTGCGTGCTTGAGATTACCATTCTTAACGATGAATGTTCCTCTCATTCATTCGTGCTTATTTGTTCTCATGAATTATAGCTTTTGTTTGATTTATATGAATTGTTAACGATGTGCAAGTGATTATACGATGATTTACTCATTACAATTTCATGATAAGATAAAGTTTCTGATCATTTCAAAGTTTAGGAGCATTTAAGTAATGAGGTGAATAATGATATCATTGTATATGTTTAGGCGTTTTACAAGTTCTTGATTATGTTGTGGTTGAGGTATTTTGGGGACAATTTTAAGGAAATTTTGATGGGTTATTTTGCTCATCTTTGTTGGGTATTGCGGTTTCAGAATACTGTGAGAAGTATGCAAAGCCAGGGGAAGGTTCAGAAGATAAGTCTAGCGATGAAGAACTAAGTGAAGAGGACTTCGGCTCAGATGACGAAGATGAAGATGATGATGATGATGATGTTGCTATTGCAGGCAAACCAGATCCCTGAATCGGCTTTGGTAGGGAGCTTGTTCTATGTATATGATCATGAATGATTTATGCTTATAACTGAGAACTGTGAAATCTATTTCTCCCTTTGTGCTTTGTTGGACCTGTTTAATTTATCGGACCGGACGTTTGTGTACATTATTAGACCGACCGAATTGTTAGTCTTTTCAATTTCAAATAAGTGGGGTTTTCCGGTTTAGACCGGTTATTGATTCGATAATTTATTTTTATGTAGGCTTTTATTCTATTTTCTTTTCTCTAACATCGTTTACTAATTACTACTACTATTTGAAACAAAGTTTAGATTTTACATAGATAGGCATGATACAAATCCATATCAATGGTAATATATTATACTGTACCTACCTTTATATTTTGATCTAGATTGTTAAATGGTTCGTGAGTCACATTTTTGCAACATTATGTGATATGTGGTCCATGTGTCACATTTTGGCTCCTTCAAACCAAAAGAAACATTTACTAAATTTCTCTTTGCAAGATGTCGAACAAGTCTTACTATATGGCTTTGTTTTTAATTCTCAAAGATGATAACCTTTACCCTAGGTAGGAAGATAAATATACCAAAATCGTTTTATGTTAATAAAATTCTAAAGAAATTAATTAAATTAAATGATGTATTAGAACCATGTTTAATTGGATCTTGTATTTGTCACTCGAAGTTATATATTTTTCCAATTGTAATTAAAATTCTTCAAAGCATGCAATATTTAGTACCATATTTTGGAATTAGTCTTGAATTCTCTAGTTATGCACTTAAATTTCATCAGTATCATGTTTCAGGTGCTCTTCAAAGTCAACGTATTACGTATGAAGGAGCTCCAAGGGCTCTTTGTGATGATCTCATCCGCAGTTAGTTTTCTAGCAAAACTGTGCTAGCGTAACCACTTAAAAGAAGATCTTCCATAAGATTTAAAAGCATCCAAAATAAATCAAAACTAAGTGTTTTCGTATAGTTTGCTACTATTAAATTCGGAAACTAACACAGTTATGAAATAAATCGAACTATAATGGGATCAAATCATATTTAAAAAAAAATAAAACCCAGCCCTAGTCAAAAACATCGACAATTCGGGCAGCTTCGGTTCTGCTTCAGCCAAGAAACAATACAAAAACGATGAAAAACATGTCTACACTTGTTTATGCGAACAATCGCATGGCCATCTTCAAACTCTTCAAGACAAATTGAACAACAAATCTTATCACCAAATCCATCTTCTTTGATGATATCTTTAAACTTTACTTCCTTGATCCAACTCGTATATCCGGTTTTGATGTCTTGTTGTTGAGACTGAGGCGGCCTTAGATGTCCGGTCTCAATGTCTTGTTGAGGCTGAGACAGTGGAGGATTTTGGTGAGTCTCAAGAGCTGGTTCCGTAGGAGGTTGAATACACTTGAATAACTTGATGCAAATTTGCCAGATGATACTTATGAGGAGGGCGAGTATGCCGAAGAGTATTGGAAAAAACATTAGAAGCGTTTCCTTCCAGGACCAGAACGAAGATACCATCGTCCTAATTAATATTTACTTTTCAACCACAGAGAGAGAGAGAGAGAGAGAGAGAGAGAGAGAGATCAATAAGTTTGGAGTTTAGAAACCATAATGAAAATTAGTCTATCATCAATTCTCATTTAAATTAGTCTATCTCCTTTTTCTTTTAGGAGATAGATAAACACATATTTTAGATACATGTTAGATTTACTATATATTATGTAGACTTATTAAGATTAGATCTTCATAATTTTTTTAACTACATATATAAACTTGGTTTATTTATGGTTTTATATATATGTTTTAATTGTTGTTTTGGTGTACAAATTAAACTCTTCTCTGTTTACTCTGCCAAAAAAAAAAAAAAAACAAGCGAAGAAGGTGTTGTGATTTGCTGCTCTGATGAATTTTTCGACGATCGCTCATGAATCGAACGTTGTATCCATCAACGTCGGAGGCCGAATCTTCCAAACGACGAAACAAACGTTAACCTTAGCCGGCACCGATTCTCTTCTATCTCGACTCGTCGTCACTGACTCAACTCCTCGTTTCGTCGATCGAGATCCCGATTTGTTCTCCGTTCTTCTCTACATCCTCCGTACTGGAAACTTACCTGCGAGATCATCATCATCATCACGCTCCTTCGATGTTCGAGATCTCATCCACGAATCTAGATACTACGGTATCGAGTCTTTCTTAATCGATTCACTCTCGAATCCGTCGCAGTTCGAGCCGTTTGATCTCCGTAGATCTAGGATTCTTCAATTGAACGGTCGAGATTCTCCGTCTTCGATCTCGCCGTCGGTTAACGGCGGAGGTCTCCACGTGGCGCACGGTAGCAAAATCACTTCCTTCGATTGGTCGTTGAGGCAAAAATCGACTGTGTTGACTAACTTCTCCGCGGTTGATTCTCTTCTTGAGATATCTCCGGGAGTTTTAGCCGCCGGAGCCACCGATTTCCCAGGTTTGCAAATCATCGATCTCGAAAACGGCGGATTCGTCCGTACGACTCTTAATTGGGAAAACGTGACTAGGTCTAGCTCTACGGTTCAAGCCATAGGTTCTTCCACTGAGTTTTTGTTTACTAGCTTTGAATCTAGCAGAAGGAACTCGAATTCGATTATGGTGTATGATCTCTCTACTTTGTTGCCTGTCTCTGAGATTGATCATTGTGAGATTTATGGTGCTGGCATTGATTCTGCAATTCCATCGACTAAGTTGAGATGGGTTGAGAGTTGTAACTTGTTGATGGTTTCTGGTTCTCATACTAGTCCATCTGGTGTCAATGGCCACATAAGGTTTTGGGATGTTAGGTCAAGGAATATGGTTTGGGAGATTAAGGAGGCACATGATTGTTTCTCTGATGTTACTGTCTCCGATAATCTCTCTGCGGTTTTCAAGGTCGGTGTGGCTTCAGGGGAAGTTTTCTACGCTGATTTGAGGAGTTTAGGAGCTAAGGATCCATGGGTTTGTCTTGGGGAAGAGAGAAAGAGAAGCTTGAATGAAAGAAGAGAAGGACTTGGGTGTAAGCTTGAGAGCTATGGCAATCATGTGTTTTGTAGTAAAGGAAGTGGGATCGAGCTTTGGTCTGAAGTGATCACGGGTTTGGTAGGGAATGCAAGCCGGGATGTACCGGAAGGGAGGGTTTTTAGGAAAAATTCATTTGGGAAATTAGCGGATTCAGGAGAAAACAAGATTACCGGATTGGCGTTTGGAGGAAGTAGAATGTTTGTTACCCGAAAGGATCACCAGTCGATTGAAGTTTGGCAAAGTCCTAGTCGTGGAATATCGATATAATGAGCAAGTACCAAGCTCTGGTTTGAGATGATCACTAGTTGGTTAGAATTGAACAGGTGCTTATAAAATTACCTGGAGAGAGAAGCAAATGATCATGCTTGGGAAAGAATGAAATTGTGGAAACACCTTTCGAGTTCAAACGGTTTGTTACAGAAGACACATCTATGTGAGGACAAAAACATTTTTATTTTATTTGAAGACAATCCAATTTTTCAATCTACTTTTTTCTGCTCAAATATTTCGATCTAATCAAGGAGCAAATAGATTATTCATTGTTGCTGTTGTCTCTGGAACAGGCATTTATCTACCAGAGCTAGTTCTGTATTCAGAGAAGCCGTTAATACAGTTTCCAACTTCGGCTTCGGGAACTCTGTTACCAGAATATCTTATGGCTCCACCTGCCATCCTCAGACCTCCGAACATATTGTTATCTTCTCTCTGCTGTGAAGAAGTCGCAGAATTCAGTTGTTGTGGAAAATTGTAACCGCCGGCTAGCAAATGAGGCTGGAAAGCTGCTGGAAAACCAGAAAAGTAGCCATTGTTGTGAAACATAGAATTCTCAAATCCTTGTACTCCTGTCTGAAATTCAGAGAGATCAGGAGCCTGAGCTACTGGGTGTCTCAGTTCAAAGTTGGTGTTGCTTGCTAGTGTAGTGATCCCTTGGCTTGAAAAAGGAAACAATGAAGAAGGGACTGGAAAACTTGGCAGCAACGATTGTGAAGAAAGTTTTGGAAACAAGGAAGAAGATACCGGAAAACTCTGCAACGATGATGATGAAGACAGTTGTGACGCAAAGCGTGTCCCAAAGTTATGATCTGTCTGCGTTTCTTGTCCTGTTCTCTCCACCACTGATGATCTGTTCTTGTTGGTTTTAGCTTCACTTGTCTTCTTTTGTTTCTTACTCAGATTTGGAGCTTGAATGGCCAAAACAATGCTCTTCTGACTCTTCACGGTCTCGTTTTTCGAATTCTCCATCTCTGTTTGCGTGACAAGCGCTTCTTCATCTTCTTGTAGTTGCTGAAAGTAGTTTCTTCCTAAACCACCTTGACCGCCCTTAAGAAACCTATCCAACAGTCGAGCATTAGAACCATAATCTCCACCGTTTTGTGCAATCTCTGGAGTTTTCTCTGTAGGTGTGTACATCCCTTGACCGCCCTCTAAAAATCCATCCAATGGTCTAGGAATACAATAAAGATCACGACCGTTAAGAGCAATCTCTGAATTTTTCTCTTCAGGTGTGTTCATCTCTTGACTGCGCTCGCTTGGTTTTCTCTGCTTTTCATTCTCCTTCTCCTCTTCTTCTTTCTTCTTCATCTTCTCTTCCTCTTCCTTCTTCTTCATCTTCTCCTCCTCGTCCTTCTTCTTCTTCGTCATCCTCTTCTTCACTGGTCTCTGCGCTGCTACGGCAGCAACCCCTCGCTTCTTCAAAGGCGGCCGAGATGCAATATTTTCATCCGATGCTCCATACAATTCAGTCTTCACCCAATCCATTAAACGTTCTCTAGAAGCCGTAAGGTCATCAAGCAATGTCTCCATAAACATTCCCACACCATCCATCCCCGTCCCTATTTCTTCTTTCTTCTTATTCTCCTCTGCAGGAACAGTTCCCGTTTCTTCTTTCTTCTTATTCTCCTCTGCAGAAACAGTTTTCGGTTTCCGTCTTCGTACTTGCTTAGGTTTCTCAGGTTTACTCTCATCTTTCTTGCTTCTCCTCTTCCGTGCTTTCACAGGTTCTTCTCTAGTCACTGTTTTTGGTCCATTATCGATCTGACTCGAATCAAGAAGAACATTTGGATTATGAATAATAGGATCCTGGGTCGAGTTTGAATCTGGTTCATCACTTGAAGAATCTTCAAAGTCGTTTTCTTTCCTTCTGAAATCCCATTTCTCACTAAATCTTGGCTCATCTCCCATTCTTAGAGATTGCAACTTTCTTTCAAACTTGTTCAGACAGCTGCAAGTTAAAAAAAAAACAGGGATAATTATAAAACAACACAAAGTCTGTTGTAATGGATCTAAAAGGACTACAGATTCATATGCCAAAATTTAGAGACCTGATTAAAACGAAAAGGGATACAAGGGTTAATGTTTCAAAATGGACCTTAACCTTAAATTGTGTTAAAGACTCTTCTATAGGGTCGGGCACAAAAGAAGTAGGACAATCTAAGAATAAACATGTAAATGCAAGTTACTTACCGGAGAGAAGAAATTTTCAGGCCAGAAGCTGCTTCACCGTCTCTCTCTTTTCCTGATCTCTCACTTTGTATGCACACTACACAGACATGTAAAATCTTTGAATTTATGTTTTCGGTTTTGCAGTTCAAAAGGAAAGAAGTTATGTTTTTGTCTGAAAAAATATTTTCCGTAAGAGGTATGTATATATTTGCTTTGGGATATATTTTTTCAATGAAAATATTATTGTAGTCAATTAATTTTGGTTCTAACTTCTTAAATAATAATATCTTAACATTCCAGTTTGGATTTTTTTTCTTAGTAATCATTTTTATCACTTTTCTTAGTAATTTAGGATTCATCGTCGAAGTTGGAACAGTAAGATTCGAGGTTTAGGATTTAAAGTTAAAACATTTTAAAAAAAAAAACCTTATTAGATAGGTAAAACTAGAAAGTAATTTGGTCAACGCTTTTAAATTTGTAAAAGTAAGATACAGCATTTAGTTTTGTTGATTTTCAATTTTATTTAATAAAATAGTATGAGCCAGTTAGGGAAATTAATCTGGGTTTTCTTATCATAAACTTTTACCTGTTTTTCCTTAAATTGTTAAAAGATACGTAGAATCTTTTGACCACTAATTTCATTCACATTTATGTTTTTTTTCCGCAGCGTCACATTATAATCTTGTGCTTAGAAAAAAAAAATACCATAAGAATATTCAAAATGTGATTAACTACAAAAATAGCTTTAAAAATTAACTAAACTAGCTACTACTAATTTTTAATTCATCGCTAAATTAAAATAATCTACCCTCAAAAAGAAAACACTCGTAGTTTTTGGTTTTGTTTTTCCTCTTCTTCACCTACGTTAAGCGACATCACAAAATAATTAAGGTCTTTTTACACGAATTCCTAAAACCCGGTTAGATTAATCGAAAGACTAGAAAACCAAACCGGGGAGCCTTTCCTAATTCAAACCAAGTAGTCTTCAACAAATCCATGCAACCCTTTGAAGAGCCTCTTTGATCATTCCCGGTGTCGCTATTTTTGACCCCTTGTGCTGAAAACCAAAACATTTCAATGATATGTGTATTCAGGTTAACCAAATACCGGTTGATAAAAAATCAGGTTAGAGTGTATACCTTGCAGTTGACGGTTAAGCAGAGTAAACCGTCTCCGGTCGAGGATTGAACCGAATGAGAATCCAAGTTGAGATCACTTATCACATCCATTATCTCAAGCAATACACCTTCTCTCCAAGCACATCTAAGCTCAATGACCACCTCATTACCAAACGAACCGATCCTCAAGTTATCAGTCAAACCAGTAAAACCAGTGTCTGCTGGCTCGGCTTCACCAACATTGTTAACCGAAACCTTCTTCCCATTTCCGGTTTCATTGTTTGTGCAATTAGCTGATGTTCTTTCTCCTGCATCGCATGGTTTCTTCCTCTTCATCGTCATCGTCCCACGCGTATCTGTATCGGTTGATTCTTTGCAAGATTCCAGTTCTTGAACCCGTCTCTCGAGTTCTTGAAGATACTCTATCGTCTCGTCAAGAATCGATACTTTGTCGATCTATCGAAAATGTTAGACCTTAAGATTAGTTTCCTCGCTATATATATACATGCATTTTTGAAATTTTGAAGAATCAGATAGATGTATATATATACCTTGTTGACTGAAGGAATGATTGATCTCAAGATCACGAACCGTTCGTTAAGTTTCTCGCGCCGTTTCTTCTCCAAAACTGCGTGGTTCGCGGTTTCATCACCTCTCGCATCTGGTGAGTCCAACAATAACTTCTCTTTCTGGTGCACTCGTGGAACCTCGAAAATAATCTTCTTTAGCATTCCTTGTGATGGTGCTGCGACCGTGGCGGTTCCTGATGATGATGAAGACGATTTCTTCCACCTCGTGAAGCTTGACTGCTTATCACAGTTTCGAAACTGCGGTCCGAGAATTAACTGATGGTTGGTCTTAAAAATCGTTGAGATCACACTCTGGTAATGAACGTCGTCGTTTTTGGGATCAAATGACAAAGTCTTTACATTTCTCTGCTGCTCTTGGATTTGCCCTAGTCTTTGAACCCTACTCTTTCTTGCACCGTAAGAAATCCGTCCAGCCGCACCTTCAACAAACGTTTGAGAGACGCAATCGCTAGAATTAAGCGACTGGTGAACGCAGTTGCTAAGCTCGTCGTCCATGAGCTGCCAGCTTTGCACCTGAGAAGCTCCTCCGGTGATTCTTTCGGTCATGAACGAATCATGATCTTCTGCTACTTGTTCATATTCCGGTTCGAAACCGTTGGTAGTTCTGCTCGGAGAAGCCGTCGGGAAAGGATCCGTGCCGAACATAGGCGCGTAAATCTCGTCGCCTAGAATATGTTGCTGAACGAGAACGTTGTCGATGTGATAATCGGATCTTGTTGGTAATATAGTAGCGTAAGGATCAGGGGCTTCGAGGAACGATGTCTTCACGCATTGTATTACGTTCATGTCTTCTGTAATCTACAAGTGAAACACACCAAATGTTTGCTTAAAACTAAATAAATTGAAAATATTAAGTTGAATAAATTTGTTTGAATATAATTTAATTCATTTAAAAAAAAATGGATGAACCAGTTGATCTTTAATTTATTCGGTTTTAGTTGCTAAACCATATGATTATTTTTTTTTTAAAAAAGATAGACTGATTTTGAGTAAGTTTTCTCCACTTCATAAACCATATAAAGTAGGATAAAAACAAAGACTTAAGACTTAACGTAAAAAAAAAAAAAAAATTCAACGATTTGTATGACACATCGTAATCACACCGTGGAAATCTTATACCGGTACGAGACTCCCAAAATGTTAAGCTTTATTATGTGTTACTATTCGATATATTAAAATACTTTGTGGTAATTTTGTAATTATTTCAAACATTCGAGAAAAAAAACATAAATATTGGCTTACATGTTCTGTGGTACCGATCTCAACGACTCCTCCAAGAAAGGGGAAGCAAACCACTGTCTTAACCGAAGCACTCTAAAGACAAAAGAAAAAAAAAAGGGTACTAGTTTAGCGTTTTCAATCAGAAAAGTTAAGTAGCAAGTACATTAATAATAATACTAGCTAGGGCCACTTACTTTTGCCAGAAGGGAGCGGCTAAAGACTTTACTATCCGCCATATGAGCGTTGCACAACCATATCGGTTCACCGTTCGCAAACGTCCTTCCGGGCATTCTTCAACAACAACAACAGATTAATTTAAAAAGACGTAAATCAGTTCTATGCTTGATCCGTATTTTCTATCCTAACATTTTCATAATGTTTAATAGATAGGTGTGTACAGAATAACCAAAATTATACGAATTTATATGAATCCGGACAGTAACAAACTTTTTAGACTAAACTCAAACCAAACAGTAACTTACTGGAATTAAACCAAATAAATCAAAATTTGTTTAGACTAGAGTTAAACATACGTAAACACATACAGTATAATTATTGTTCTTTAAAATTAATCATGTTTTAACTTCTTGTTTTTCTCTTAATCCAAAACCAAACAGAAACTAAAATAGTGGTTCTAGCTCATACTTTTTTTTTTTCCTGCAAAAACCTGAAATCCTCCAACAAACCTAAACTGAACCATAAAAGTCGAAATACCTGGACCTACGAGTATTAAAAGTGTGTTTTGTCATTTTGTTTAAAAACTGGCGAAGATCAAATCCGAACACGACATATAATAAATGTCAATATATGCTGATTTAGGGGAAAAGACGTGTTTACCCTTCACCGATGTTGAAGACGAAAGACATACAAACCAAGAAGTACCACTCGGTGTCGGCGAGATCTTCCGGCGAGAGAGCGGCGGCGGAAGCTCTTCTAGTGACCTGAGATCCAGTGGCGGCGCCGGAGGAAGAAGATTCAGCTACGGAGAGAGACTCGTAAAGCTCGCTAAGCTGCTCGCTCCTCCTTAAACCAAGCTGATCAGCTTTGATCTCCGAGGCTTGAATCGTCTTCCTCGTTTTGATATCTCCATTGTAATATCCATCTCCCCATTCTAATACTCTTTTGAATCAAAACAAAACAAACCACAACAAAAAAATCGAATCAGGAAAATAAAACAAAACTTTTTCTTTTTTGGGGGTTTTGATAAAACAGAACATTTTCTTGAACTAATCAAGAACTTCAAAAAGAGACAAAAAGAACAAAATTTTCAAGAGACCTAGAAATCTTTATAATAAAAAAAAACCAGTTTTGAATTAAACCCATAAGTTTTATCTGATTTTTAAAAAATATTTTTCATCAATATATGTTAAAAAATCTCCAACTTATAGTTTTGGAGGAATATGATTATGAAACTTACCCAGACTGAGAAGGAGAGACAGACCAAAAGATACCATAACTCCATTGAATGCTTCGAACTGAAACTGCGAGATGTTTCTTCAGATTCTCTGGCACACTTGTTCTGTTTTGTCCAGTAGCCATTGTTTCTTCATCCCTAGATCCCCATGAAACCACACACAAAAAGATAAAATAAAGAAAATCAGACTTTCTTTTTTGTCTTGATTTAGAAATGAATAAGATACTTTATTAAATTGATAGCCTAACAGAGAAAGAAAAGAAACTGATCTTTACATTTTTTTTTGAAGTATCAAAGAGGAAACGAATTGGATTTTATTGTGTTTGTCATTTACATGAAACAGTTTCCGTTTTCGCCGGCAAAAGACAACAAACGTACAGAGAAATGTTTGAGGTTTTTTCTTTTTCTTTGGTCACTCCATACTTTTTTTTTTTTTTTTTTTTTTTTTTTAATATTGTTTTGAATATTACTTTTGTTGTTGTTTGAGATTGAACTCGAAAGACTAGAAGAACTGTCTACGAGACTCCGAATCCATTTTTACTTTTGCTTATATCATCTTAGGTGTGTACAGAACAAAACACAGACATTTATGACAAAATAAAAAATATTAATGATTAATGAGAAAAAGGAACAAAATAGAAGGAAATAACCAAAACGGTAAGTATCGATCTTGGAGTTGATTGATTGTTCCTCTTTTTAGCTTCAAGTTGTTAGATTAGTTCATCTTTTGGGAAAAACAGATATTTTTTTTGTTATAGAAAATAAAGTAAAATGATAATTGTTGGGGTCATTCCTAGATTTCGAATAGAACTGATAGACATATATATACCTAGCTAGTACCCTGCCCAAACATCTCAACAATCTACCAAATAAGCATTTTTCGGCAGGAGACATACAAATAAGTTTTCGGCAGGAGACATACTCTCTCATCAATCGAAACATGTTTCGAGTCCCTCCGGAAGTTTTTCACCCAGCTTTTCTCAAAAATAAATTGTTTCTTTGACTTTATAATCTTTAAACCAATGTTGACAAGAATGGGCTTGTTAGCATGAGCATACCATCTCAATGTAATTTACTTCAAAATGACAAGATTATACGGCCTGCTGGTTAGTTTAGTGTGGTGACTATAATTTCATAAAGTGTTGAATATAGTACTAATAAATAGCAAACCACAACTGGGTTTTCTACTATTTGAGTGATCAAAATGTTGTATTCCTTTTTTTTTTGTGTGTGTCTCAATTACTCAATGCATAAAGTTTGTTATTGTCGGTGAGTAACATCGTGTTATAATTTTTCTAAAAGTACACAAAACGAGAGCAAGTATCATCGTCATGTCTTAAATCAGAGCATATGATTAGCAAATAACACAAACACAATTGTCAAATCAACTGCTTTTTACTAGGTGTCAAAGCAATCGATAATTAGTAGTAAAAAATAAAATAAAAAGTATTAGGAAGAAAGAAAAAAACTTAAAATATACTATAAGAACAGTCTTAACTAAAATTGGGAAACACAAAGAAAGACACGAAATTAATGTTTTGCCTCGAGGAATTCCCCCGATACAGACAGAGACAATCTTAATTTTTGCAATCACATCGTTAAAATCTGTTAACATTTGTTTTTCTTTTTTCTTTTTTTATACAATGTTATTTTCTACTTTGATTCTCCCGAGTCCCTATAGTCATATACTTATAATAATATTTGAATTTCTTTAATATTAAAACCAAATTTTAAATATTTATGCAACTACATTTTTTAAAAAGTTAATAAACCCCTGCTAAATGGACCAATAGTTTCTTTTTCTGACATCTAGAAAAGAGAGAGACGTTGACGTTAAAAACATTAAAAAAAATACACGTTTGGTTCCCTACAAAATCAAAATATTTTTTTAGAACAGTAGTTTACGGCATATCATATATATGATAACTTCATATTACACTAGTTTCGACAATAAATATATTATCCATTAATATATATTAATATATGTAACAATTTTTAAGACCGTCGACTAGTATGGTTAGTAGATAATAACCGATTGGATAGTGTTTCAATTACCCATGGATATCGGTTATCAACCGAACCGAACCGATATCCATTCGGTTATCCGAATCAAACCGAACTCATATAAAAATTAAGTTTTAGTCAAGAATTGAATTTGAGTCCCCTGCAAACTTGACCGTGCAAAGTGGCCACTGCACCAAGTTGAAGTTTTGACATATTAATACATGTTAAAATATATAACGTAATAAAATTAAACCAAAAAACCACACCAATATCATATATATTTACTATTTTGACCAAAATACCAAAATATTTTAAATAAACCAAATATTTGGAAGTCTTTAGATATATTTGTTAAATTATAATCAAGTTTTATTTAAATAATATTTTTTTAAAATATATTACACTGTTTTGGATATCCGAAACCGAACCGAAAATAACCGAAGTGGAACCGAACCCGAACCGAAATAGTAAATTAATCGAATGGATCCTAAACCTCTATATCCGAACTACCCGGAACCGAATGCATATATCCGGAACCGAACCGAATACCCGAACGCCCAGGACTACCGTGGACTGCTTATTAATATTGCTTTAGGGCATACAAAATTATCGCTTATTGTTTTACAATTTGTGAATATGTACACGACAATATATAAATTTAAGACTCATTCTAATTTATTTGCTACTATAACAGTTGTGATTTGGGAAATTAAGTAGTATATACATTATTATGACATTGACGGCACAGTGAAATAATGTTAAAAACCTGGCCACTAAAATCATAAATTTTGGGCATATACGAGAAGATGAGATTGAATGCTATGGTATCTGACAATGGAAGCATGACACTGATTTACTATTAACTGGTCTCTATCCTCTCTTATATGTTTAGTATTCAACATTGTTTTATAAAGTGGCATTGTCTACTACTACTCCTCTAGGCATCTAAACGTCTGAAAGGCGGCCACCCATATTTGACGTTTCGATTTTCTAACCAAAAGCAATCACAAAGTTGAACAACGAAATAATTTGTTTTTTTCTATGTTAATTGATGATTTTTATATGCAAAATACTTTTATGTCATTTCATTTCTTTATAATAATAAATTAGTGAAAGGAGCAAAAAAATAACAAACAAGCATATATATATACTTAAATTTGAAGAAGTACTAAAAATAATACTACAAAAAGATCACGTATATATATATATATATATCAATCTCTTATCATTCATATAAATTAGGTTCTTCTAGAACATCCGAATAGCGTTTAACAAATTTTAAGAATTTACTATTTGGTAACATCTCTATATCCTCATGATTGTATCAAATTATAAACCTAATTAATACACATGTTAATCATATAAGTGAATGGTATATGCTGATATGCATAGCTGAAAATGGCATTTTAATTTGGATATACTAATTAAATTGAGTTAACAG
Source organism: Camelina sativa (assembly GCF_030686135.1). Lineage (NCBI taxonomy): Eukaryota > Viridiplantae > Streptophyta > Magnoliopsida > Brassicales > Brassicaceae > Camelina > Camelina sativa. Next base: position 37,622,214 of record NC_141891.1, read on the forward strand.
GGAAGCACATATAAATAATGGATTAGTGGTTCCACCTCATTAATTAGTTTTTTTCACCGGATTATTGACTTAATATAATTATAATCTTTCAGAATGTGAGTCCAAGGTCATTGGACCAATCAACAAAATAATAGAAGTTATCCAAACCAAATCAAGAAAAAAATGACTGATTATTTCATTTGGTCGAAGTAATCTTTGTTAATGGAAGTCAAACAATGTAAATATAAGTTTTTTTTTTATGATTTGATTTAAATATCATAGCGGATATTAGGAGGTAGAGAATCACATGAATTTGGATGGGAATTCAAAAAATTATACTTGATTACCATTTTTATACTTATTGGTTTGATGAGACAATTAATAAAGAAGAAACCAAGAGTCATTATTGTCACTGAATATGTTAATTAAGCCTTCAACTATATAAAAAAAACTTGTCATTTCCCTAAATTGTCATTAATACTTGTTGCATCTCCATGAGAATCATAATGAACATTAGACCTTAATTGTATTATTAAGCCCCTGTCCTCTTTTGTTTTTATCCTGCTTTTTAAGCATTATTATACTTAGACGATCCAGTATTAAACTAAAATTTAGATACCTACGTTTATCTACCATTTGCACCTATTTAAATATTACATATAAGTTTATACAATATAATCTTCGTATATGTATCTTCTCTCTGCATTGTTTTGTTTTTCTTATTTCAAACAATCATGTTGGGAAGATCGATCCTCCCCCACTTATTTTTTTTTCTAAATTTTTTATAGATAACAATTTATAGTACTGGTCTATACTTCCGCTCCAATTTTATTGTCATGCAGATTCCGAATGATGTCACAATTCAAAGCAAAAATCCAGCGGTCAGTTGAACAACTTAACGTTCTGATTAACTTTTCTGGTTTAGGCAGATTTTTGGCTAATTTCGTGCTACGTAAATTTGTTTCCCTTTGAAGTATTTGAATCAAATAAGTACTTGACAGAAAAAAATGACAATCACTTTGTTGTATAACACCACATGCATATATAAAAACAAAATTGAACTAATACTTCTCGTTTGAGTCTATTTGTTTTGAATAGTGTAATAACATGCATGCTAATCATTTTGGTATAACTAATGAAAAAATATAAATAACAATATATTAAAATTACATATTGATTGTGATCATTAGTATATTGCATATTATTTGTCACTGATTAAATTGTGTGTTTTTTTTTTGTCGTCTGATAAACCAAAATGGTCATAGTTTCGTAGTACAAAAAACATACACTAAAACCAAAACAGCAAGATAAAAACATAAACACAAACATAAACCACCATGACTTATCAAGTGATTGTTATAAACATAAACATAAACATAAACACAATCAATAAACACAAACATAAACACAAACATAAACATAAACCATGACTTAAACCATGACTTATCTAAGTTTGAGATTCTCCGATTTTCGTGTTTATGTGTTGTGTGGTTGATTCCTTGGTTGTTTGAGTATTTTCGTGGCACTTGAGGCTTTGTGTGACTCCTTTGTGGCATCGGATCGAGTTGATTCCTTAGTTGTTTGAGTATTTTCGTGGCACTTGAGGCTTTGTGAGACTCCTTTGTGGCTTTGGATCGAGTTTGGTGCATTTAGAAACGGAGATCTGATTTGGAGCTTCGAGGAAAACGATGCACGGCAGTTGCGTCGATCGATGCAAGAGGTGTGTCGATCGATGTAAGTGCGAGGACGATGCGAGAAACCTATGAGCATCGATTGATACCATGTGGAGGTGTCGATCAATACAATTAGGAATTTCGGAAAATGTCGAGCATGCATCAATCGATACAAGAAGTGTGTCGGTTGATGCAAGGCTCCTACATCTATCGACACAAGGCGTGTTTCGGTCGATGCAATCTTAGCCAGGTGGCCGTGTCGATCTAAACCAGGAGGGTGTCGGTTGACACAAACCCTTCAGTAGGCGGCTGACACTTGCTTTCCTTGGTTTGATTAGTTATTTGTTATTTGTTGTTTGCTGGTTGGAGATTCTCAATTGCTTGTGGGTATAGCCTAGTAGATGAGAGGATTTCTTCACTGAGTGTTTATGACAATACTCATGCATCTCAATTTGTGTTTGTGGTGCAGATAAAGACAAAGTGTGATCGTGGAATCAAGACAATGAAGAGAATGATGTTCTAGAGGCTTAGTTGTTTTGTTCTTTGCTGTTGTTAGGTTGCTAGAATGGAATGTAGTGGTCTAAAATGGTTGTTTAGGTTACTGGTTCATTGTTTTATGACTTGGTTTATGTTATTGGTATTGTTGGATAAATGTTATTGATTTATTCGTTTTGGTTATTTCATTTATTGGTTTAATGTTTGGTTATTTCCACTGTTTGGTTTGAATGTGGTTAGGTTGTTAGTGAGTATGTGATCATTAGTTTAATATTATATCAAAAAAATGGGTTGGGTCGTTCCACAATCATGGGGTCAATTAATAGCCTCCACCACCATAGGACTATCAATAGCGACTACCATTCTCTCAATGTGCATGTTTTGTAACGCTTCCAACGTACACATAAGACATTGTAAACCCGCTCTCACAGCCGAATCTGTTTGACAAAAACCTTCTCTAGCATGGTACACCACCTGCCCCTGCGCATCTCTGACCAACCATGCACCTCCAAACATAGAAGAACTATTAATCCAAGAAAGAGCGACATTACACTTTAAGCTTCCCGGCAATGGTTTACACCATCTCTTCTCCAGCTTTGGATTCATCTTACACCAAGCTGAGTCCATGTTGTCAAGGGTCTGCTATGCCTCTCGCCAGAGCAGGGCATCTTGTTGTGCTTTCATAACCATCTCCCTCACATCACCTTGTTTGTCTTGGAAATTAAAATTGTTTATGTATTTCCACACTGCCCACAACACCCAAGGAATAGCCAATCTTGTCTGTTTATGTATTTCCACACTGCCCACAACACCCAAGGAATAGCCAACCTTGTCTCTTCAGGGAGCAAATGATCATGGATAACTCTGTAAAGATGCTCCCAATTCTTCTATATATCATTCTCAGGGAAACTGTCCAATGGTGGAGGGATGTTAGCCAACGCAAAAGCTTGGTGAGCTACATGAAAAGCAAACAGTGTGTGCCCAATTGTCTCAACCTGACAACCACAAATCTGACACTGTGAATCCACACTTAGACCTCGTGAAGACAAACAATTTAAGATCGCCAAAGCTCCTGACAACATCCTCCACAAAAACGTTTTAATTTTTGGCACCAAATTTAATCTCCATACTTTAGCTTTAAGCTCATTTGTTTTCTTTAACACCACCATCATCGTCACATGTGCTGTGGGAAGAGAAATCACAAGCCAGTAACCACTCTTAACTGAATATGCTCTTGGTAACGAATATGGCCAAATGAAACAGTCTGCTTGGTCCTCATCTAACTTCATTGCTAAAATAGCCCTCACATCCTCCAGAGGGAACAACTCCTTCACTTTAGCCGCATTCTGACCACCAACTGGATCTCTCAGATCAACCACTTTCAGCTTCACATCACAAAATGTTTGAAATCTATAAGGTGCTCGAGGATGGATCTCATGAATCCACTTATCCTGCCATACCAAGATATCACGCCCGTTACCCACCACCTTAAGCAGTCATTTCTTATGAAAATCACGACTATGTAGGATACTCTTCCATGCATATCAAGGTTTTGATCCAATACCACACTCTATAGTTGATTTAGTTTGAAAGTAACAATTTTTATAGAAACGCGCAATCAAGGATTTAAGGTTATTGAGCACTCGCCAAAACTGTTTCGCTAGTAACGCTTGGTTAAAGTCACACAGGTCAATTGTGTTTAAGTAAATAATAAATTAAGTTTTAGTTTTTTTTTTAATTCGTATTTAATTAAGAGTCTTAAATATCTTCTATTTTGATAAAAAAGATATTGTAGTAAACAATGTTAAGCTAATAACTAATCAGTTTTGTTTTTGTTTTTGTTATGTGAGAACGGCAGGTTAGATAACAGAAAAATTATATACCTCAATTTCTTTTAACTCAATGACATGCATATGCATTAGTCAAATTTCATGTTTTCTATTGCTATCATCCCAATCAGCATAGAATTAGTAATACGATATAGAAATATAAAATGAAGTAATATCGAGAGATGAACATATTAAATATATATAAACTTATACTCACAGAGACTCGCAAAGTAAAATATTGAATGGAACAGTCCACAGTTTTCATGGTCCACTAATTTAATTAGCATTAATAACTGTGTCAGGTCGAGCCAATCTCAATTATTTGGATCATCAAATAGCACTAGTTACAACTTATAACTATAAAAATGTACATTCAATGTATAAAGTAAGTCTACAAAATAGATTCAAAAACATAATGTCCTTATACCAAGATTAGATTTTCTTTAACACGTAATTCATTTAAGATACTCAATCCTAACGAATTAAAGTATTTATGAAATTTGAAATTATTTAGTTTCCAATGTGCTAATTTATGAAATTTGAGAAATTTATATTGACTAAGTTTTCATTTTGTATTTTTCTTTTCTTTTAAACTAGCTATTATATTTTGGATTTTGGCTCTTTAATACATATTTCAAATTTTCAATCGGTTTACTTCTGTTTTTTTTGGGTATTTTCTCTTTTCGATTTTGTTTAGCCGTTTAGGATCATGGGGATGATTAGATGATTTGGTTGTTATATTAGAAAATGAAACCAATTCATCATTTCTACGTTAAGTTTTTGGATTAGTTTCTCGACCAATTTTTTTTTTTTCAGTACGTACATATGTTCAGGTATAACTAGTGGGTGGACATATATTCTTTCGACGTCATGGTATTTTAGATTACTTGTATTTTACAAAATCTAAATGAATTGTCTCTTTTAGTTGAAAAGCAAAATATACTTGTCTCCTCGCCTATATGCGTATTTCTCACGTATATATAATATATGTGTGTGTGTGCATGGATTGGAGATAATGCATGTCATTGTCTCATTCAATTGACTTTGTCCCTCATACATATACGTACTGTTGGATATGGGTTTCACCCAGCCTTAACAGGCTTTCCTGCATGCCCATTATCGAAACAGTCAACCCAAAAACCCAAGAAGGCAAACCGGCTAAATCCTACTTGTCGGGCCGATCAAGCTCCTAGAAGGCCCAATTAAGACGGACAGCCCAATAAATGACGGCCCGGATAAGAACGATCGCCGACTTTACTTGAGGACAATCCCACATCGATCCCGAGGCAGAGAGGTGAAACGTCCCATCAGCTATAAATACCAGGGGATCAGCTTGCAGAGAAGGGCAAGTAACATCGGGCAAGAGTCAGGAGTAAATCCGATTCTAAGCTATAGTTCAGTTAGTCATTTTGAGAAGCACAATTCTCTGTAATTAGCCACCCGGCTTATAACGGTTATATTGTAATTCGACGATCTTTGACTATCTTAATAAAAGTCCTTTGTTTCACCCTTTCTATTATATCATCCTCGAGCTAGTAGCTATACTAGTTCAACATTTGGTGCGCATCCAGGGAAACAAACAAGGAAAGCTTTTGAAGAAAGTCCAACATCGACGAAGCACATTACGAGCAATGGCAGAAAGAGAAACGACAGGCAGCGACGGCTATGTGGCGGACACGCCGGACCGCATCCAGCAGGCCCAAGAGGAGCTTCCAATACCGCCGACCCGGCCCCCGACAACGCCGAACGGCTCGATCGGAGAAGGCACCAGCGCCCTCGACATAGGAGCACTAATGCGAAGCATCCTGGAAAAAATCGACGCCCAAGACAGAAAGACAGAGGAACGATTCGCCACTCTCTCTAGCGTCTGTGCAAAACTACAAGAAAATGCCGAACATCCAGACGGCACCAATAGAGCCGATCCCAATAGCGCCGACCAGAACCAGAGCGGGGAATTGGCCGAACTCAAAAGTCAAATGAAGGATGTCACAAGCAAGTTCCACCAAGCAACCAGCGCGGCACCTGATGTAGACCATATGTTGGAGCAGTCCCAAAAAACTCCATTTACTGCGCGAATCCGTCGGGTCGTCGTTCGCCCCGATTGCAAAATAAAGCACCTACCTCCGTATAAGGGAGATTCGGACCCAACTCACCATTTGACATCCTTCGAGATCGCAATCCATCATTGCGAGTTTTCCCCGGAAGAGCTAGACGCTGGAAAGTGTCAGCTGTTCATCGAAAACCTGAGCGGCGACGCCCTCGGCTGGTTCTCCTCTTTGCCGCCTGACTCAATCGACAGCTTCCGTACACTCTCGCTAACCTTCTTGAAACAATACTCGATATTAGCCGTCCCCACCGCGACAATCGCCGATCTCCACAATATCGAGCAAGGGGAACATGAGCCGTTGCGAACATTCTTGGATAGGTTCAAAAAGATTGCCACACAGGTAAAAGCACCCCATAGCGTTTCGCTTGCAGCCCTTCACAAGGCCCTATGGTACGAATCAACGTTCCGAAAGGATCTCAAGTTGAACAGATTCCCAACTTTCCAAGATGCCCTCCATCGAGCGGGAGTCCACATTGAACTGGAAGAAGAAAAAGTCATCTACGACAAAAAACGTGCTTCTACCGGAATTCAAGTGCCAACCGGCAAAGCAAAAGAGGTATACCACGAACCTCGCCAACACCTCGACAAAGAGTACCTCGCGGACAGTAAGAAGCGCGGCGCAACGTACCTCGTCAATGACGCCCCGCCAACTCCCGCAGTCAGTTCGTCAGCTATAGTACCGACGACCCCACCAAAAGGGGCAAGAGAAGAGCCTGACCATAACTTGTATTGCGAGTTACATGAATACACCGGACACTCTACGCAGTCTTGCAGACACTTACAAAACGCGTTGCTGGGCAAATACCTCAACGGCGAGGTCAAAGTGGAATTACGCCAGTACAAGAGTAATGCCCCGCGAGGCCGAGGTCGAGGACGCCATGGACATCAAGGACGAGGTCCAAATAACCATTTCAACAATGGACCAGCGCCGAATAACCAGCCCGCAGCTGGCAACCAGGTGGGAGGACAAGAAAACCAACCGGCTGACGCGCCACCACCTCCAGCCCGCCGTAGAATTAATGTCATAAGAGGAAGTCTACCGTACGACCCTAACTGGCCTCGCGCCTTATATCCCGTCCACGACGTCGAGAGAGCCGAACGCGATTGGTTGCCCGGCAGAACACCTATATGCCGATCGTACTCTCCGATCATGTTCGGAGAAGAGGACACTGCCGAGCATCGGACTTCGCCCACTGGACCTGTCGTTGTTGAAATAAACATCGGCGATTGCTTAGTCCCGGATGTGTTGGTCGATACAGGAAGCTCCGTTAACGTCATCTTCCGGAGAGCACTCCCGCAGATAAAAGTCGACCTGCACTTGACCATGCCCGAAGTACAAACCTTGACTGGTTTCGATGGATGCTCTCTTACCTCTTTAGGAACGGTCATGCTCCCAATGAGGGTCGGTAGTACGGTTCACCTCTTTGACTTCGCAGTCGTCGACCGTCCAAGCGCGTATAATGCCATCCTTGGGACGCCTTGGCTCCATAAAATGAAAGCTGTGGTTTCCATCTACCATCAATGTGTCAAATTCCCAACGGAGTTCGGCACTTACACCCTCTACGCCGACCCAACAGCGACCCAATGGCCGCCCCGTCGCCGTGTTGACATGATAATGGGAGGATTGACAGCATGTAGAGATTCCGTGCGGTCAATCCGCGACTATGTAAAGGCCGGCATAGCTGCGGTCTGGCCAGTTAAAGTCCCACCCTTTGTACCTCCGATCACGTTCACAGCAAACGACTTGGCTGGAGTCAACTTCCCGCACAACGACCCTCTCGTCATCGAATTACACGTTGGAGAAAGCGAAGTAACAAGGATTATGATCGACACGGGAAGCTCCGTCAACGTAATCTTCCGGGATGTCCTCGACAAAATATAGGTCAATAATAGAGAAATCAAACCATCGATCAGGCCACTCACCGGGTTCGACGGAAATTACATGATGACGTCCGGCACAATCAAGTTGCCAATTTACGTATCCGGCATACCCTCGTGGCACAAGTTTGTTGTGGTCGACAAGCCGGCTGTTTATAACATCATTCTTGGATCCCCCTGGATTCACGACATGCAGGCCGTCCCATCCACTTATCATCAGTGTGTGAAGTTTCCCCTGTCCGGCCAGATATTCACAATCAAGGGTAATCAATCAGACGCTAGGAACTGTTTCGTGATCGAATGCAAGTTACGGAAGGCCGCTGATTTATAGCAATCACAGCAAGCGCTGGGCGCGCCGCCAGCACCTAGCCCCGAGGAAATTCCGAGTCACCACCTGCTCGACGAGGTCAATATCGACGAGAGTGACCCAAAGCGGTGCGTTGGGATCGGTGCTGATCTCGACCCGGCAATAAGAATCGAACTGGTCCAATTTTTGAAGGACAACGCTTCCACCTTTGCCTGGTCTTTTGACGATATGGTTGGAATCAGCATGGACGTCACAAGTCATGAACTTAACGTCGATCCCACTTATAAACCCGTCAAGCAGAAGCGGCGGAAACTCGGACCCGAACGGTCTAAAGCGGTAAATGACGAGGTCAAACAATTGTTAGATGCTGGGTCAATCATGGAGGTTAAGTATCCTGAGTGGCTAGCAAACCCGGTGGTGGTTAAAAAGAAAAATGGGAAGAACAGAGTCTGCATCGACTTCACGGATCTCAATAAAGCCTGCCCCAAGGATAGCTACCCGCTACCACATATAGAGAGGCTCGTCGAGGCCACGGCGGGCAACGCATTGCTCTCCTTCATGGATGCCTTCTCAGGATATAACCAAATCTTGATGCACACCGACGACCGCGAAAAAACCGCCTTTATCACAGATCAAGGCACGTTCTGCTACAAAGTAATGCCGTTCGGTTTGAAAAACGTGGGAGCCACCTATCAACGTCTTGTCAATAAGATGTTTGCAGACCAATTAGGAATAACTATGGAGGTGTACATCGACGACATGTTAGTCAAATCCGCAAACGCAAACGATCACGTCGAGCACCTGCGAAAGTGTTTTCAAACCCTGAATAAGTATAACATGAAACTCAACCCGACAAAATGCTCATTCGGTGTGACGTCAGGAGAATTTCTAGGGTATATCGTCACGAAAAGGGGAATAGAGGCAAACCCGAAGCAAATAAAAGCCATACTCGACATGCCCTCGCCGCGAAACAAGCGCGAAGTCCAACGCCTGACCGGCAGGATAGCAGCTTTAAACCGATTCATTTCACGGTCAACCGATAAAAGCTTGCCGTTCTACCAATTGCTGCGATCGACGAACAAAGCGTACGAATGGACCGCCGAATGCGAGCAGGCGTTCGTCGAGTTAAAAACTTATTTAACCACCCCTCCCATACTTTCAAAGCCTGAGGAAGGAGAAAAGCTTTACCTATATATCGCCGTTTCGGGATCGGCAGTTAGCGGAGTATTAGTCAGAGACGACCGAGGCGAACAAAAGCCAATCTTCTACGTCAGCAAGACCCTCGACGGGGCTGAGTTGCGTTATCCGAACCTGGAAAAAATAGCATACGCCGTGGTAACTTCAGCTCGCAAGCTCAGACCCTATTTCCAATCACATACAATCGCGGTCCTGACGAACCAACCTCTGCGGCAAATTCTGCATAGCCCGGGACAATCAGGTCGCATGGCGAAGTGGGCAGTCGAATTAAGTGAGTACGATATCGAATATCTGGGCCGAACTTGCATGAAGTCTCAAGTATTGGCAGATTTCATTGTCGAGCTGCCCCAACATTTCACCTCTCCTAGCTCAAGCGAAGAGAACTGGTATTTGTACCTCGACGGCGCCTCATCGCAGCATGGTTCAGGAATTGGGATTCGCTTAACATCCCCAACCGGAGAGGTTGTTGAGCAGTCGTTCCGTCTCAACTTCAACGCAACAAACAATGAGTCAGAGTATGAAGCTTTACTTGCCGGAATGCGGCTTGCAGCAGGGATCGGCGTAAAAAGGCTTCATGCCTACTGCGATTCCCAGCTCGTCGCAAACCAATACAATGGAGAGTACGGTACCAAATGCGGCCGCATGGACGCATATTTAAAGATAGTAAAGGAGCTAGCAAAGGGTTTCGACCATTTCATGATCGACAAGATACCTCGAAGCGCCAACGCACCCGCAGACGCCCTGGCCGTCTTAGCATCAACCTCAGACCCGGACCTACGTCGGGTAATCCCAGTCGAGAGTATCTCAGTAAGTAGCATCGACTCTGGGCTCAAGTTAACATCATATCTGCCGACCCGGCGGAACATGCCGACCTTGACGATGAGGCACAACCTAACCATGAGGCCAAGCTCGCCGCCGAACCCGCGGGCTGGCACCAAGAAATACTTCAGTACATCAGTGAAGGAGTAATCCCGGCAGATAAATGGCAGTCCCGACGCCTTAAAAAGAAGGCGGCACAGTACGTTATAGTCGAGGGACGCCTTTACCGTTGCAGCGCGGCCGGAATTTACTACATTGCATCTCGACAGAAGAAGCCCAGCGAGTAATGCAGGAAACACACGAAGGAGCCGGAGGAAACCACTCCGGTGGGCACGCCTTAGCACTAAAAATCAGGAAACATGGAATATACTGGCCGACTATGGTCAGTGACTGCGAGCAGTTCTCCGTGAAGTGTGAAAAATGTCAGAGACATGCATCCGATATACACGCCCCGGCAGAATTACTCTCAACAACAACAGCGCCGTATCCGTTTATGAAATGGGCAATGGATATCGTCGGACCACTACCCGTGTCACACGGCAAAAAGTTCCTTCTTATATTGACTGACTACTTCACCAAGTGGGTTGAGGCTGATTCCTATAAGAAAATCCAAGCGAATGAGGTCCAAAACTTTGTCTGGAAAAATATAATATGCCGACACGGATTACCCTACGAAATCGTAACAGATAACGGATCGCAGTTTATATCCAAAAAATTCGATGATTTCTGCGCAAGTTGGCGTATCCGGCTCAGTAAATCAACCCCGAGGTACCCTCAAGGCAACGGTCAGGCTGAGGTGACCAATAAGACTATCTTAAGTGGCTTAAAAAAGTGGCTCGAAGAAAAGAAAGGCCTCTGGGCCGACGAGCTAGACGGCGTGCTATGGTCCCACCGAACAACTCCGCGAAGAGCATCAGGACAAACACCATTCTCGCTAGCTTATGGCCTGGAAGCAATGGCGCCAGCCGAAGTAAGCGTCGGCAGTTTGCGCCAGACCATGTTAGTCAAGAACACCGAGCTAAACGACGAAATGCTCTATGACAGCCTCGACGAGATCGAAGAACTACGAGATCGCGCCTTGCTCCGAATTCAGAATTACCAGCAGGCGGCAGCTCGTCATTATAACAAAAAGGTCAACCTGCGATCCTTCAGCGAGGGAGACCTCGTTCTACGCAAGGTGTTCGAAAACACCGCCGAGCTCAACGCTGGTAAGCTCGGCGCAAAATGGGAAGGGCCGTACCAAGTATCCAAAATTGTTCGCCCGGGAGTTTACGAACTAGTTACCATGTCCGGCGAAGCTATTCCGCGATCCTGGAACGCCGGCAACCTTAAGCGCTACTTCTATTAAGAAATTTGTGTATTACGCATATTATATTTCTATTTCCATCTAGGAGTATTCAGTATCTGTGTAACTTGAACTACGATCGGCTTGATCCTTTTAAAAAAAAAAAAAAAAAAAAGGGTACGTAGGCAACCTGAAAAGGCGCAGCCACAACTTATGAATGCAATTTTCTGTGAAAATCCCCGCGTTCCTTTTTATTAAGCATATTGTCTTGCAAAATTCGACAAATATCATACAAGCAACAAAGAAAACAAAAAAATACACACCCAAACAGGGTCGGCAATTTGGCCAGTCGTGACGATTAAACAAAATAATAAAAAATGGCACTCCACGCGAGGTGCAGATCGTAAGCCGAGCTCCAACCATTGCTCGCAAATAAACCAAGGCCGATAAGCAAAATAAGCCGCCACCAGCGCGCAACCTCTTCGGTTCCAAGGTAGGGAATAAGCCGAGCTTTAATACGCGAATCCAACGCTTCTCGCTCCCAAAATCTGACAGTCACATCCTGCAAAAGCAGACACAAAAAAAAAACGGTTCCGAACAAAGACTTTCGGCTCGACACAATAAGATGAGAGACGTCTCACTGTCGAGAATAACCCAAACATAACATAAACACCCGAAAATAAAACCCGCCAAGCGGGTAAAGCGTTCAACAAAAAAAATAACACCAACCGTAATACAAAAGTTCCGAGAATAATACGTAACCCAACACACGGGTACCAAAAAAAAAAAAAAAGGGGGAACGGTTCATCAACCGGTAAAGACATATAATACGCCGAGCACCCTCAGCGACTCTCACGGACTCTACGGCTGTAGGCACGAACTCGATCACGGAGCCAGAAAGGCATCACACGAAACTTCCCGAACCCAAATCGCTCCCAATCCTCTGGCCCAGCCTCCAATTTCCGCATCCCCATCTCGAGGTCCATAATCTGCTTGACCAGAAACTCATGCCGGCGACGGTAGGCCCGGTGCTGAATCTCGATCTACCAGTAACAAGAAAGAAAAAAAAAAAAAAGCAAAGTAGTTAGAAGGTCGAAATTAGATAATAGAAAGCGCAACATGACGAACTAACCGTCCTAAACCAGCCAACCGCCAAACGCCTTTCGTCATGACTCAAGGACTGAAGGAACTCCACAGGAATCTCAGCAACACCCGGCACGAAGTTCCGCGGCAGTGGCCGAAACGGTGGTGACGCCGCAGCAACGGATGGGCTTCTCCACGGAAAGAACAGATCATGAGGACCAGCTTCAACAAATCGACCCGGCCCATCACTAGGCTGAGCCGGATCGACACGAACTGGCGACGGAGAACGGCCAGTTCGAGGACGACCGAAAACAATCCGTTCACTGCGATTCACCGGAACCCATTCCCCCGAGTCATCGGAGCTACTCATGATCGAAGCAGAGAAGGTGGAAGGAGAGTATGAAGCAAGGAAAGATTGTCAGCAAACTGAAATAAAGAAAAGACGAAGAGAACGTTGCGTGACCCACTTTCGCCCACCCACGCCTCCCTTTATATATAGCAAAGACAGGACAGAAGTGAAGCGACACGATGGTTAACTAGAAAACCGTCCACTTTACCGCATTTAATGCACCTCCCTCCCCAGCCAACCGTCGCCTCGCAATAAAAATCGCGCCACACGCAACATCCGCATGCGGTAATGATGAGAAACGCCTTGGAAAAGCAATTCACCATTTAAACCAAGCAATTAATACAGCGAAGCCGAAGGGTCCAAGAGTTGCAGCCACTTAGCGCATTAACTCCCCAGGTCGTCAAAAAAGGGGGGGACTATGGCAAATCCTAACTCTGCCTAAGTCTCGCCCCAGCTCGTCAAAAAGGGGGGACTATGGCAAATCCTAACTTTGCCTAAGTCTCGCCTCAGCTCGTCAAAAAGGGGGGGACTATGGCAAATCCTAACTTTGCCTAAGTCTCGCCCCAGCTCGTCAAAAAGGGGGGGGACTATGGCAAATCCTAACTTTGCCTAAGTCTCGCCTCAGCTCGTCAAAAAGGGGGGGACTATGGCAAATCCTAACTTTGCCTAAGTCTCGCCCCAGCTCGTCAAAAAGGGGGGGGACTATGGCAAATCCTAACTTTGCCTAAAGTCTCGCCCCAGCTCGTAAAAAAAAAACACGTAATAAACCGCAAGGACAGAACGTCGCAAACTTAGAATCATTACCATCATTCACAAACAAAAGGGAGGGGGAATTAATACACCACCCCCAAAGTATTCAAGTCATACTAAAAAAAAAACGGAGATGCAAAATATAAATAAGTCTTAAACGATAAGAGCCACAAACGGCATAGTTCCAAAGCCTCGCAGGGCTTATTCCGGCACAATTTCGCCCTCGCCTTCAGAGGCGATGACTGGAGCAGGGGCTAGTGGATCCCTCACGCCTGCATCACTGACAAGCCCAGCAATTTGAACGCTACGACCTTCAATCCCTTCGGAAATCGGAGCCACAGCAGCATCCGCCAAAGCGAGGCCAGTCACAATGTCCAGTTCCGGCGTTTCCTGTCTCACCACCTGTGTCTCAGCATTGGGAGCCTGTTCTTCAGTGTCGGGCAGATCGGGTTCCGCAACCTCGGCAGTAGCAGACGGCATGTTCGAACCATACTCGTCAAAATCGACGATCTCATCATAGCCAGGAATACGCCGAGGATTAGCCGCAACACGCTCAGCGGTCGGAGTCACCACGTACCCATCGTTGACAAGCGGGGTGATCTCAATGCCATCCACAACATTATCCCAAAATGCCGAGCCGTCAGTGGCAAATTGGACCACCTTCGTAGGAACTGGACAACCATCAGCCACAAGGTCCTCAACCTGCTTTAGGATACCATTCGCCTGAGCCTTCATCATCATTGGGTTAAAAGCCCGCCTCACGTCCCAGATATGCTGACGATTTTGGTCCGACCGTTCGCGGTAGAAATCCCTCACCTCGCGACGAATTTCCTCGGCTCTCTTCTCGACCGCAGCCTTCAGTTGATGATCATAATCTTCAGCAGCCCGTCTGACGGAAGTTTCCAGGCGAGTGATGTCGGCACAAGAACGTTCCAAGGACCCCTGCAGTTGGCGATTCTCCTCCTTCAGACGATCAAACTCCCGCCAAGCCTTAGTCGATTCAGATCGATACTTGCCGACCTGGTTCTGGCAATCCTTTAGTCCAGCCTCGGCAAAAGCAGTCTCACGTTCGGCAGCCTTCAGCCTGCGCTCGTAGCGACAAACCATCGAATACACCGAGCTTGCCGACTGAGGCAAAACCAAATAAAGTTAAAAAAAAAAAAAAAAAAAAAAAAAAAAAATAATAATAATAATAATAATAATAAAATAATAATAATAATAATATATATATATATTGAGAAGAGAGGATGAACCTGGAATGATGCCGAGCCCATTCGTCGAATGCATCATCCTCCTTCAAGTCTCCCTCAGAGCGATCACCCGGCACTTTGGAGACCTCACGAATGAGAGCACCACATTCCTGTTTGTCAGAAAGGAAAGGAGTGTCCTTCGCATAGCGGAAGTTATGAAAATAGGAAGGCTGGACGCCTTTATCCTTTGGGTCTAGCGAGGAGGTCCTAGGCTTTTTAAACGCAACGACCGCATCAGAACCAGCCGGAGCCTCTTTGCGCTTACCAGAATCCCCCGTCGGGTCAGGCAAATTTTTCGAGGAAGAGCGATCCTTTTCAACCGTGAGATCGATAGGAACGATATCCTTATCCCGCCGAGCAGCCTCACTGTTTTTCCCCTTTTCTCGCGATGCCTTGTTACCATCTGAAGATCGACCACCCGAGGTACCCCCAACGCGAGAACCCTGAATAGATGATTGATCGGCCAGACTCTTCTTCAGCGCCAACTGCAGTTCCTTCTCTTCTGCAGCGTTCTTCTTCTTCGAGACCGGCTTGCCGGAGTATTTGGGAACACCCAGTTTCACCATCCCTGCTTGACTCACACCTCCTGTCATCGTAAACCAGGATCCTCAATAAAATATAAATGGCAAACTGGTCGAACCAAAATCGGCAAGCACAACAAAGCAATACCTTTCGATGGTTTCCTGCCCCTAGTTAGGTCTAGCTGCGGAATAGTCCTCCAGTCAAGCACCGTTTGCCTCCTTAGAAGATCACGAACCTCAAAGAAATCAGGAGTTGGCGGATCAGCAGACTTATCAACCAAATCTGAGGATCATCAAAAATAAAGACAGTTAGCAATCCAAAACGGGAGCAAAAGGAAAAGGATAAAGGATCACCCAAGAAACTACCATGGGACAAATTCCACTCAGTCTTATAACCTATTGACACATCCTCTACCAAGGCATCATCAACTTTAGCATAGAAGTATCTGTTCAGCCAATTATGAGTTTTTGACGGCGGATGGTCCATCAGCTTATATCCCGGCGTGGCACTAGCATACCAAATGCCGTTAAAACCCTTCTGCCTAGTAAAACGCATCATATCCTCAACAAAGAAGGCGGTCAATTTGACCCCGCATTGGTCAGCAAGGTGCTTAAGACCAATCATGTTGCGAATAGTGTGGACGGTAAGCTGCGTAATAGCAATCTGACGACGCCAACAATACTCCATCATGAAGGCTGGAATCGGAAAGCGGAGACCGCCCTTAGTAAAAAACGGTTCATATAAACTGATAAACCCATCAGGGCACTTAAATACACGCTCTTCAGAAGTCGGACATACAACAGAAACGCGCAGGGGGGAATTACAGAAGTCAATCATCGCGCAGAGAGAGTCGGCATCACAAAGTGACCTTCCCGAATCAAAAGGCGCATCCGGGTAGTCAGTCCCTTCGCCAATCTCGATCTCATCCTCGAGAGACACGTTATTCGACGAGTGGCCAGATCTGGCTACGCCACGGGAGCAAGGCGAATCGGGATAGCCAAATCTGTCAGGACTAGAATTGCCTGCCTCAGGTTTGACTGGAGTTCCAGAAGGGGCAAGGAATCCCAGATCAACTTCGAGTGTCGGAGAGTGGCCCGACGATTCTACTTTTCTACTTCGCCTGCGAAGCCTAGATGAATATGCTGAAACTCCGGAATCGGACGAATCGGCAGCCTGCATCGACGGACCGGCCTCAGAGGAACCCGTAGGCGAACGCTCGTTCAAAAACTCCTCACAAGAACCCGACATTGAATTCGAATCGACAATTACAACAACAAACCCGATCGGGAGAAAGTATAAGCTACACTAAAAATCTAAAAGATAACTAGGGAAGAAGATAAAAAAAAAAGAAAAAGAGAAAGGTTCCAACAAAAGAGAGAGAAGGGTTACCTCGGTTTTTGCGGCTGGAGAAGAACTGAAGAGGGCACCCCAAGAAGTCTCCTTTTATAAGCTGCGGGAAAAGAAACCCTTAAAGTAACAATGGGTGCGAAACGATGCAACCCTAGGAAACGACGTTTCAATTTCCCTCTCCACGACAGAGTATAAAAGATTGGGCCAACGTTCCGATAACGAGCCAGACTTAATATTTCCCGAACAAGCTCATTGGCTCAAGGCTGACCACAATGAACTAAGGGGGGGACAATTGTTGGATATGGGTTTCACCCAGCCTTAACAGGCTTTCCTGCAGGCCCATTATCGAAACAGTCAACCCAAAAACCCAAGAAGGCAAACCGGCTAAATCCTACTTGTCGGGCCGATCAAGCTCCTAGAAGGCCCAATTAAGACGGACAGCCCAATAAATGACGGCCCGGATAAGAACGATCGCCGACTTTACTTGAGGACAATCCCACATCGATCCCGAGGCAGAGAGGTGAAACGTCCCATCAGCTATAAATACCAGGGGATCAGCTTGCAGAGAAGGGCAAGTAACATCGGGCAAGAGTCAGGAGTAAATCCGATTCTAAGCTATAGTTCAGTTAGTCATTTTGAGAAGCACAATTCTCTGTAATTAGCCACCCGGCTTATAACGGTTATATTGTAATTCGACGATCTTTGACTATCTTAATAAAAGTCCTTTGTTTCACCCTTTCTATTATATCATCCTCGAGCTAGTAGCTATACTAGTTCAACACGTACTCAAACACTCTTACGCGTAGATCATATTGTGTCTATATATACAATACACACATGTTTAAGTTAGGTGGCTAGGAGTCTGTGATTCCCCTTTGAGTTTAATTTACTTATTACAATTAAATTCAAACCATGGTACAACTTTTCAAGTTATTTTTCTTGTTTATTTCATATCGAGTTTGAGTGTATTATTTCATAATCCCTCAAAGTATTAATATTATCTTTAGATTTGTGATAACGATTACAAATAAATAAAGAAGATAGAAAAACTGAAAAATATAACTAAAAAAATTACAAAACAACAGAAAACACCACAATAAAAGTTTAAACGAAAACAAGCAACGAAGGACCTAAAATTAAAAATGTTAGTTTCAAACAGTGAAACTCGAACATCTACGTGATTGCTTCAAGTCTAAAAAATTCAAATCCTCATCGTTGTTGTGACGAAGAAAAGCCTATCCAAGACCATTCCTCAAACTCGAGCCCTCATTGCTTTAAGTTGTAGTTATGAGTAATTTATCTTCTTTAATTTGAGGGATTATGTTCCATTTAAAACCATCAGTTTAGTTTTTAGAATTTAGATGAAGATGAAGACTTTGTTCATAAAAAACAAAAAGATGACGATGAAGAAAACTCTAATTTTTTTTTCGTTTTGACAAATTGACTTGCGTTACAGCAATAAGCCACGTGCTTGGTAATAAAAGAATTCTGAGTTATGTCTTCTTCTTATTACTAATACTATTAGTATTGTTATTATATTGCGTAATTAATGCGAAAGCACATTCTTTCACTTTTTCAACATTTAATATATAATCATATTTATATATCTATAGAACTATTTTACTCCACCACTCTTTCCCACGATCTGTGGATGGTCTGCGTGGCGCCACGCATGAATTTTTATAAACAAAAATATGAAAACTTGAAAAAAATAAAGACTTAAGATTTCATAAATACTAACAGATTCACTGAAAAAACAGCTAACAATCTCTGAATTTACATCAAATATTAAATGAGATCAGTGTCTATAGTTATACTAACAGTTTCTGAAGGGAATATGTAAATAGTAGTATTCTATTTCTGCTTACAGAAAAAGTTATACAGTCTAACTGAGGAATAATTACGAAATATTCTTTAGTTATACAGTCTAAGGAACAATTAACGTAAGAAAAACTTCAAGCTGTTGGTTGTGAATTACAATGATAATACTTGCAGTTCTTTTGACATAAATTAGTTTTGTTTGAAAACTAATGATTGTTTATTCTTCACTCAGTGTCGCTCAGAACAAATTTTTGTTCAACTTTCTTAAACCAAAAAAAAAAAGTGTTGGATATGTATGTATCTTCAGGCCAAAAACTAGAAAAGGGTACATAATTTTTTTTGTTTTCGTCACTGTGTTTTTAGCCTAAGACTTATAGCCTTCATTATTGAGTTACATAGGCTCTCAACTACTAGAATCAATGACTATGGGTACGTAGAACAGTGTATCCTATAACAAATATTCATTTTTGTTGTGTATTAAGTGCCATAATTCGTTTACAAATGAACTTAGTAGTAATCTTTTTTTTTTTTTTTTTTTTCTTTCTCTTTTGCTCGTTTGTGGCAACAACAACATTATGAATTATGAACGGAAACTCTAATTGAAAAAACTTTCAAATTTAAGAAAAATGAATCTAAGTTACTTTGGTTGTCAAAAAGAAAAAGAAACTCAATGCCACATGGGCCTTTAGCTCGTAAACGTGTAAATTTTGTTTACCGATTAATCATATTTGGGCTCATTACTCTCCTTGAGAATTCTCTCTCTCTTTTTGTTTTCACGTTTTTTTTTCGCCTTTCAATAATCAATAGTAATACCAGGTCCGATTGGTAACGTATAGAAAGCTGTACAAAAAAACTGTAAGCTGAAGCTGTAAGCTTTTAGGGAATAGTGCAAAGCTGTAAGCTTTTAGGAAATAGTGAAAGCTGTACAAAAAAAGCTGAGGATAAAATTTTTAGTAAAGCTTTTGATAAAGATTTTGTGATTGGTAAATATTAAAACTGTATATTTGTAAAGCTTTCAAAAACTATCACCAATCAAACCCACCGTAGTTTTAAATTTTAACTTCAATCAAAATGCCACAAAGTCACAAACACAAAGCAGGAATGTCTTTTTAGGACTACTAGGGCCACACCGGAAACATGTTTGCTTAAAGCAAACTCAGACGTAAAATATAATTTCTATTTATTTTTAGTTTCCAGTAATTTTTGTGCGTTTTTTCTAAATATAAAAAAAAGGAAACTAAAAGGATCTTAAACGTTTCCGCAATTAGCCTTTTTCATTTCTAATTTCTTGTATTTTTCTTGATTACCGAAAAAAAAACAGAAACAAAAACTGGAAATTTTGAATTATTTTCCGGCAAAAGAACAGCCGTCAAAATTTCTCTGTTGAATTTCTTCGAGACCATTCAACAATATCGTTGGCATTTCAAGAAGTCTCTCTCAAGGTTTCTCATCACGCCTCTATGAAATTTTGGTATCCTATTTTTGTGAATTTGAGCCTGATATTTTTTTGTTGATTTGTTCAGCATTTATTGTATTTTTGCCTGTAAATTATATTTCCTTCAGAAAAATTATTGCTTCCGTTTTCACAAATTTCTTTTAATGTTTTCCGTTTTGTTTTCTTTCTAAATTGATGATGTTTGTATCTAGGCAAGTTTGCTATATATTTTCAAGCAAACCTATATAAAATAGCTATCATTTAGTTCTGAAAAACTTTTGGTCATTTGAATGCTTTTAGTATGAGTAAGAAAAAAATACTCTACAACCCCATATATTTATAAAACATAGGAAACATTATATATCTAGCGTTTGGATTTCCCAGCAAAATTTACAAATTTTGTGTTTGAATCAGAATAGCTAGCTTATTACAGCTCAGTTTTGTATGTTTTTCCATCATGTAGCAGCTATATTTTAAAAAAATTTCGTAGAAAGGTTTGGTAATGCTCAAGAAGTGATGCACTTGCTTTTACATGTACAGAAATGAAAAATCGAATCGAAGAAGGATCCGGGATGATTAGTGTTTATGGACGATCAGATGGATCAAGTAGCATTCTGTCATTTAATGGATCAGAAAGTCGTCAAAGTTTAGATCAAACTAAGCAAGGCAAATGTTCTTTTACTGTCTTTTTTGATGTTTTGTCCTCTACTTTGCATGCATATGACGATGGAAGTTTTAAAATATTCATCTCTTTGTTCTTAACCATTAGTTTTAATTTGGCTTCTAGGTCATCAAAGTTTAGTAGAGTGGTTGAATGAGACACTTCCTTATTTAAATTTACCATGGGAGGCTTCAGAGGAAGAATTGAGAGCATGTTTGATGGATGGTACTGTCTTGTGCAATCTCTTAAATCAGCTTAGTCCCGGTTCAATGCGAATGGTACTTGATTTTGAGTACATATTTTTTTCCTTTTTTTTTTTTTTTTTTTTCTATTTGTCAATCATCTGGTTCTGTGATTTGTTTTTACTCTCTTTGGACTGATCCTGCCAGGGAGGTAGCTTTGAGCCTGGTTCTGTAAATATTGAGCGGTTTTTGGCAGCTATGGATGAAATGGCATTGCCCAGATTTGAGGTTTTAGACTTAGAACAGGTTTGTTCTATTTATTTATATAATTTGTTTTTTTTTCTGCTTGAAAATTCAATGCATCAAAAGGAATAAATTGCTAAAGTGGTTTTTGATTGCCACATTTGATTTAATAAATTGATTAACAAACACTAAGGCGCTTAATAAATTGAAAATATTTTCTCTGTTTTTGGTAAATTTTGTGTACTTTAGTTTTTTAAATCAGAAATTTGGATATTGATGCAGGGGGATATGATTCCAGTTTTACAGTCTCTTAAGGCGCTTAAAGCTAGTTTCTCTGATGATAAGAATACACTTTGTGCAAGAAGAAGATGGAGTTTGCCTGAGGACCATTCAAAGGGAGTTGATAGTAACTTTAATGATGGATCACTGTTTAAGGAAGCATCTGAGATCAATATACCTCATTCTCAAATTTTGGACTTGCTAAAATCAAATAGTCTACAAGTAAAATGTTATAACATCATATTTAGTTAATATCTCGTTTCAACTTTGATGATTCAATTTTCATTTCCATAAACCTTCCGACTTTAAATTCGTAATACGTTTTCCTTTCTCTTGGTAGAATACTTCTACTCGGTCGTTGTTTGATATGCTCGATAAGCTTCTTGATGAGAGCCCGCAGAAGATGAATGTGTCGCATGTAAGGAAAGGATGTTGCAAATAATGTTATAGTTCAAGAAAATTATTTTTTCTCAGTCTTCATTTATGTTTGCATTCTTTGTTCTTCAGGCTTTTGTATCTATCTTGAGAGGCATCGTGCAAGTTGTGGAACAACGGATCTCAAATCAAGCTGAAAATTTAAAGAACGTACGATTATTAATTCACGTTTTTTTTGGTTGCCGTTTATACATTATCATACTTATTGACACAAATTGAAATATATGTTTTGGTGCAGCAAAATATACTCTTCAGGGTCCGTGAGGAAAAGTATAGATCAAGAATAAAGGTATTAGAAACTTTGGCATCTGGAACGGCAGATGGAAATGAGGTACTAATTATCAATTTCTGTTGCAAATATCTTTTCATCTTGCTGCCATTTTTGTCAAAATTTTCGAAGTTTTTTACTATGTTATTTGTGCTCTGTACGTAGCTAATGTCAGAGGATCAAGATGTCCTGAAGCTGAAAAAGGAAAAAGAGCGTAGTGACGCTGAACTTTCTAAGTTGAAGCAAGAACTTGAAATTGTGAAAGAGACACAGGAGAAACAATTTTTGGAACTAAAATTAAATGCTCAAAAAGCTAGAGTTGAGTTGGAGAAACAATTAAAGGATTCGGAGTTACGTGTAGTAGAAGCAAAAGAACTTGAGGAGTTATGTGAAACAAAAACTAAAAGATGGGAGAAGAAAGAGCAAACATATAAGAGCTTTATAAACCACCAAACAGAGGCTTTGCAGGTTAATTGACTTTATTGATAGTTTTGTAAACATGATAGGCTCTTGATAAAATCTTTACCTATCATCGAGTTGTGTGAGCTCTGCAGGAACTGAAAGCTACTTCTATCTCTTTGAAACGTGAAGTCCTAAAGACAGGAGAGAACTACTTCCAGTATCTAAATTACTATGGTAAGATTGATCGTTGTGTAATCCATTATTAAAGAACTAAATTCTTATGTTTATGTTTTTTTAATGTTTTCTTTAGTGCTTTTTCTATATATTCGACCAACTAAATTTGGCTTAATTGTTTTCGATTTTGTAATTTGAATTTACCTCTTAATTAGGTATACAGCTAAGAGGAGTGGCTCATGCAGCAAAAAATTACCAGATAGTCATTGAAGAGAATCGGAGACTTTACAATGAAGTCCAAGAATTAAAAGGTATGAATTGTGAAATCGTCGTGTTTTGGCGCCTAACTATCAAAACGATTTTAGTATTTTGAATCATAAAGTTATAATTTCATTGCGTTAAAACTATATAACTATGGAAATTTTTTGTTATACTAAGCTATACCTAGAAGATCCAGTTGTTTGTTTTTAAATTTATTTATTTTGAAAATATTATTTTAAAATGTAGATATCATAAAGCTCAAGTGCTTGCAATTAAAACTTTAGTTTTTTGAAAAATATAACTGATGATTATTTCATTGAAAAGTATATTTTAATTATTTGATTAGTAAATTAATTTGATCATTAACAAGGGGAAAAATAGTCAATTAAAACATTCACACATCTTTTTGATGTCATTTTGACAGAAATTAATTTCATATATTTTTGCAAACCAACAAACCAAAAAATAACATCCCAAAAATGGAATAACCAGTTAAGACCATCTAGCTAAAACTTTTGTTTTTTTTCTGTTACTTGTTTAAAGGAAATATTAGAGTGTATTGCCGGATAAGACCATTCCTTCAAGGGCAAAACAAGAAACAAACGTCAATAGAGTACACAGGTGAGAACGGTGAACTGGTGGTTGCAAATCCCTTGAAGCAAGGCAAAGATACACATCGGTTATTTAATTTCAACAAAGTCTTCGGCCCTGCATCAACTCAAGGTTTAATCTCTTCCATTTTTTTTTCATATATGATAAAATATAGTTTACTTACGACTTGTCTGAATCTCTCTATCCGCAGAAGAAGTTTTCTTAGATACTCGACCGTTGATTCGATCCATTCTTGATGGCTACAATGTGTGTATATTTGCTTACGGTCAGACAGGATCCGGAAAGACTTATACAATGGTAAGCAACATGCCTAGTTTCGGTCTTTATACGTTTATGTTTGTATGTTAATTAGTTTCATGAATTTCCAATTTTGACCATTTATCAACCAAGTCTATTGGTCTTAAAAGTTTCGACCAATTCTTGATCATTTAAATTTTTTATCGTAATTGGTCGAGACTTTCTCGGTCAATACTTCGTTTGTGAGAAAACGGGTGGAAATTCGACCAGCTTTCTTGTAGCGATCAGATTGCTAAAATTAGTGAATTAACTGACTCATATCTATTATATACTACTTTAGGCCACATCTTATTTTAGATGTTGGCTTCCTAGCTAATATGTGATGCTACTTGCTAGACATTAGTATTTCTACTTTGTTTACACAGAGTGGACCAAGCATATCTTCAGAAGAAGATTGGGGTGTTAACTATCGAGCTCTGAATGACTTGTTCCACTTAACTCAAAGTAGACAAGAATCAGTGATATATGAAGTTGGTGTTCAAATGGTTGAGATTTACAATGAGCAAGTTCGTGACTTACTTTCTGAGGATAGTCCTAATAAAAGATATCCTTTTCTAATCTATTATTATATATTATTTAATATTTTTGAGTAACCAAAAGCATCTGACCTAGACTCCTACATCCTTTCATGCCCGAGACTAGAACATTTTAATGGTTTTCTCCCAAGTGCCACTCGAACCGGCGGCCTTTATGCTAATATATAATATTTGATATTTTGGTGATATCATTTTCTTATGTTTACAAACGTAAACTTTCCTTAACTTGCCAACACACTTGGGATTTGGAATACTGCTTTACCAAATGGCCTTGCAGTTCCTGATGCAAGCATGCATTCTGTAAATTCAACTGAAGATGTTCTTGAATTGATGAATATTGGGTTGAGGAATAGAGCTATTGGTGCCACAACCCTTAATGAAAAGAGCAGTAGATCTCACAGGTATGAACAAACTTTTCGTGATTTAACATGTGTCTAGATTTAATTAAGCTAACACATTGGTTTTTGTCCTATTCTTTTCTTGCAGTGTTCTTTCTGTTCATGTACGTGGTGTTGATATCAAAACCGAATCTATCTTGCGTGGTAGTTTGCATCTGGTTGATCTTGCCGGAAGTGAGAGAGTTGGTCGCTCGGAAGTAACGGGAGAGAGACTCAAAGAAGCTCAACATATAAATAAATCATTGTCTGCTCTTGGAGATGTTATATTCTCTCTAGCACATAAGAATCCTCATGTACCTTATAGAAACAGCAAACTAACACAAGTCCTCCAGAATTCTTTAGGTACTATATATATAATATGCTTGCTTCATTACTCCTTTGCTTTTATTATTATTTGACATTGGTGTTTGCTTGCTTCATTACTCCTTTGCTTTGATTTTTTAGGAGGACAAGCGAAAACTCTTATGTTTGTGCAGATTAATCCTGATCAAGATTCATATGCTGAGACCGTAAGTACTTTGAAATTCGCAGAAAGAGTTTCTGGTGTTGAGTTAGGTGCAGCTAGAAGCTATAAGGAGGGACGAGATGTTAGACAACTCATGGAACAGGTACATTAATATTCATGTGGGGGGCATAAACATCAATTCCTACCCTCAAGAAACAGATTTTTTAAAAAGTGAAGCAAATAAAATAAACAAATTTGTAGTGGTTTCACCTTAATGTGAAGTAGATACGTCGTCCACTTACAGTTCTCTCTAAGAAATTAAATTCCACAACTCAGTAATTTCGTCATGTCGATGTTTTATTGAGAATGGAGATGTATTTCTCTTTATCAAAAAGAAAAGAAAAAAATTAAAAAGAGAATGCATTTCTAATTTGATAATCTTTGAATCTTTACGTTGCATGTAGGTATCGAACTTAAAAGATATGATTGCCAAGAAAGACGAAGAACTTCAGAAGTTTCAGAGTATAAATAGTATCCCAAACCGTGGACTAAGCAAACTAAAAATTGGCTCTCCTCCTAGAAGACATTCTTTAGGAGGAGCTTTAACAAATTCTCCAAGAAAAAGACAAGGATCTGGTTTGCTTGGAAGAACAACTTCAGATTCAGCAGATGAACGTCGACATGGAAATGAATCACGGTCATCGTCTAAGTTTTCTGGTGGGGCTAAAGACAATAATATATTTGAGGATATTGAACTCTTAGGCCTTGAAGATTCAGATAATGAGGAAAGGTTGAGTGATATCTCTGATAGTTGTCTTTCAATGGGAACAGAAACTGATGGCTCAATTGGTAGCGGTGCGATGGAGTTGACTCTCTTCCCTGAAACCTCAGATCCTCCTAAAATGCTTGAACAAGATGACAAGTGAGTATAGTTCATATAATTACTTCACTTTTAATTATAACCTATTTTAAAATAAGAGCTAAAGTGTGCTTTTTTTTTTGTTTGTCAACAAAATATATTGAGCTAAATTATGCTTAATGTTCATTGTTTGTATACTAATTGCAGAGCTAATGTTGGACCATCAAAGCCTCTGAAGCATACACCAAAACCAGACCAAACCAGACCTTCTCGTTTGTCGATTTCCACCTCCTCGTCCAAGGCCTTAACAAGTACTCTCACTATCAACTCTGAATACATTTGTCCTTAAACCAAAGCTTCTTGGATCTATTTTGTAGAACAAACAAAGATTATATCAAATTTTGTTTACTATTAAAAGATATAATGCTTACAGGATCATAAGGTGTTCTCTTTTGATCTCAGGTTCTAAAAGACCGATCACCGGCTCATCCTCAGTGAAACCTCTTAACAGAAAGAGATGAAGAATATTTTTTTCGACGCCCTCAAGCTTCGTTTTCTTATACACACCACGTAACCTTGTTTTGTTTATCAGAAAATCGAAAGTAAGTAAATCTGGTTTGAAAATTATCAATGAAAAATGCTTGTGATTATGTCTTTGGTGCTCTTACAAGAAGAATCTAACAACCTTCACGGGGACACAAATGTGTTACATATGTTAGTATCAAAAATATTATTTTCATTGTCTCTATAATGTTACTAATCTGGATCAGATTTCCCATTAATTATGTGTACTTACTACTACTTCCTAGAAGCTTTGGTGTTTTCTTTTGTTAGAGCAGTTTTTATAGATTGACTAGATTACTATATGAAGAGTATATAGTAAATTAGGCAAATCATTGAAATATACTTACTATTTAGATTCCAGTGATATTACAACTAATGCAATTAATGGTCACTAGTTAAGTATGTTTTACGTGCATATGCAGTTAAATCTATATTAATATTTTAAAAATACATTTTGTGTTCTAACTTTTTAAAAATACATTTTGTGTTCTAACTTTTTATTTGTAAGATTTGCATACTTATGCATTGGGAGATACTTTAAAATCTTAAAAGACAAAATTTTACCAATCATACTATTGTTGCTTTATTAGTTTTAACAACCTTTAAAGTTTAACTGTCCACTTTTATAGTTTATACGTACAAAATTTTAAAGTCATAAATGTGAGATTTTTTTTACTGTAAAAAATAAATAATAATAAAACTATTGTTATTTTTTTCTCTTTCTTATTTTTCATGATAATTGAAATATTCTTTTCAATCTATGTATAACTTATCACAACTACATTTTGATTCATTAAAAATAGATTTTTTTATTTTTGTTATTTTGAAATCTATTTTCATAATTATTTTTACATCAACAGCCATTATAACCCGTAATCAATTATGTAATATTTTTATATTTTTTATTTGTTGAAAATATTTATCTATTCATTTTTATGAGTTTTTGCATTTTAAAAAATTTTTATTTAAAAAAAATTCGTTATGTTGCCACATAAATTTATTCTTAGTACAATTTATATTTATGAAAAACATAGAATAAAAATAACAATTAGTGTTAAAGTTTTAACAGTTAAAGTTTCTACAACAAAACTCTATACAGTTTTGTTGTGGCAACATAATAAAAAAAAAAAATCTCAAATAAAATAAAATATCTAAAAGAGGGCGATGGCGATGGCGACGAGATTTGAATTTTGAATGTTGCGTTTCGGCGAGGTTGGGAGACGGAGAGAGGGTCTCTTACGTGCTCCGGTGGTCGAGTGTAGTCGGGGTCAAACCGGAAGTCTGATCTTGATCTTCCAAGGGGTCTCACTTTTGATATTAGATCCCGATATTAAGAGTGAGATTCTGGAATTATCTAGTCTTGATGGTTTGATTTGGTTTGATCTGCTGATTCCCTTATGGGATCTTGGCTGAGATTGGGGGAATAATCTTGGGTATTGTTCGGGATCCGATAGTACTTAAATTTGGGATTCTGATCGATTGGATTAAGGTCAGGAATCAAGGGTTGTCTCGCTATGGGAGATTCTATTTCGATATCGTATGGATTCTACGATCTCGTATTGATGGGTTTGCGATCTGTGTGTGTATTTTTGGTATCTGGTTGATTGGCATATCTTCTCTGCGGTATCGAGAGTGTAAAATAGCTATCAGGGTATTTATGTGGAGCCTTGGTTTCTTTTTATTCTCTACGCTTGCCATCCTTTTCATTCAGTTTGGGTCTTTCTTTTGTGAACGGCAATGTACTTTTGTCCACAGTTTTTGGTTGTTGTGTGGTGTGTGGTTCGCTCTGGCTCAATCATCGTTCCTCAAAGGGAAAGCTCCGATGATGCGTACTGAGATGGTGACAATATCCAATTCAGTGATGGCCCAGAGGATCCAACAGTTCTCTCTCATACTTATTGGGAGGCTGATGAATCCTTCGATTCAGAGGATGGATTCTTTGATCTCTACTCTGCCTAAAATATGGAAACTCGAAGATAAGGTGGTGGGAGCTGACCTGGGTCAGGGTACGTTCCAGTTTAAATTCACAGAGGAGGCTGATCTTCAAGGAGTGCTTCAAAATGGTCCTTACCATTTTGACACTTGGATGATCTCCTTGGTGAAGTGGGAGCCTATTATTTCCTCAACTTACCCGTCTGCCATCAACTTCTGGGTGAAAGTTACTGGCATACCGATGCACCTTTGGGAGGTTGCTACTCTGGAGGCTATTGGTAAGAAAATTGGTTTATCCGTGAAGTTGATGAAGAGACTGGTAGCATTTGTGTAACGGTCAATGGTTTCAATCCCTTCATCTTCAAGTTGGTCGTGCCATTTGATTTTGGTGAGGAAGTGGTGGTTTCTCTTGATTACGAGAAGTTTGTGGGATACTGTGACAACTGCTACAGGCTTACCCACGAGGAGAAAGTCTGTCTGGATCTCCTGAAGGTTGCTGGAGATCAGGCTTTTGTCAATCAAGTGGACAACCGAGGAGGGTCGAGACAGCAGAGTTTGGTGAAGCAAGGGTTTCACAATGATGGTGGATGGGAGAAGCCTCGTAAGCATGTGAAGCGAGCTTTAGATTTTCAATCTTTTGATGCATCTGGGGTTGGTAATTCCGGTTCTTACCAGCAGGTTAAGCAGCGAGGTTCAGTCTGGGAACAGAAGCGCTCGCATGGTTCGAATGCGATGGGGCTTATTGGCGGTAAGCGTGGGGTTCAGTTTGCCTCTAGTGAGCATATGGGACAAGCTTCGTCTTTTCCTCTTAACCCCAAGGGAGCAGGGACGTTCTGGCCTAAGCCTTTATACAAGGCTAAGCACGGTCATGGGAATGGTCACGGGCAGAAGAATAAACAGATTCAAGAGGTTGATGGGGAAGGTACTGTGGCTACATGACTCGATAATTCCCTTCTGGATACAGAGATAGAGAGCTCCCCTCAACACGGGAATGGAAAGGCTTTGGCAGGGTCCAAATTTGATGAGGATAATGATGATCTCCTAGAGGAGGGCGAATTCCCGGAGGGTAATCTTCCAGAACCGGATGAGGTTGCGAATGGACAGAGCACTAAACTCTTGGCGGGTATGGGCTCGGGTGATAATGCTACAACCGAGGAGGATCAGCAAGGTATTAATTCATCCTCTCTTTCTAGTGGATTGGATGTGTGTGATGTAAGCACTGCGATGTGTAATATTGCTATAGGGCTTAAGGCAGATGAGAGGTTGAAGTTATCACACTCTCGATATAAGAAAGTAGTTAGGAAATCTGTTGTATCTTTGGCATCGCCTGGCAAACGTTTGCTTGCTAAAGTATTATCTAAACCTGCAGGTGATGGTCAAAAACAGAGAGGGGTGGGGAAACACGGATCCAAAGCCACGGATGGCAAATCAACTGGTGGTACTCAACCGGTCAATAAGGGGATGACGGCTCTCCCGAAACCGCCGGCTCAAGCGTGAAAATCATGAGTTGGAACTGTCAGGGTATTGGGGCAGACCTGACAGAGAAGTATTTGGGGGAGTTGTGGAGGAAGCATCGTCCAGACATTTTATTTTTATCTGAAACAAAGAAATGTTTTTTTTTATTTACAAAAATTTCAGAATAAGTTTGGTTATAATAAATTGTTTACTGTTGAACCCAGAGGGGCAAGTGGTGGTTTGGCTTTATTATTCAAAGATGAGTTAAATTTATCTATTCTTTTTGATAATGACCGTATTATAGACACACAAGCCGTGATTGGGCAACAATCGATTTTTTTGTCTTTTGTTTATGGGGATCCAGTCCCTCAACATCGAGAAAAAGTTTGGGATAAACTAATGGATATTGGATCCTTTCAAATTGATCCATGGTTCATAATTGGAGATTTTAATGAGTTAACTGGAAATCATGAGAAGCAGGGTGGTGCCTTGAGACCAGCATCTTCTTTTACACCTTTTATTTCAATGCTTCGGCATTGCGGGATGCTCGAATTCCCATGTTATGGAGAACAATTATCATGGAGAGGGAATCGTTGTAATAATCAAGTAGTTAGATGTTGTCTGGATCGAGCTTTGGGTAATGAGGATTGGCATGGTTTTTTTCCTAATTCTAAGGTGGATTATTTGGAGATGATCGGTTCGGATCACTGTCCCATCTTAGCTACTTGCTTAACGACGATTCGGAGACGGCAAAGGCAGTTTAGATTTGATAAACGCTGGTTGGGTAAGGAAGGATTAGTGGGTGCGGTCGAGTCAGGGTGGAATCGGACGAGGAATTTTCGGATTCCGGGGTTTGTCGACAAGATAAGGAATTGTAGGAATTCGATCTCCTGGTGGTGGAAAAATAATGTCAGGTCTGGTCCATCGCTCATTACCTCCCTGCAGGGGGCGCTACAAGAGGCGAAAATGGATGATTCGATTTCACAGACGGAAATTAGGGACATAGAGAGGAAATTAAAGGAGGCGTATTGTGATGAGGAGATTTATTGGCAACAAAAAAGTAGGAAATTCTGGTTAAGGGTGGGAGACAAAAATACATCCTATTTTCATGCTTCTATCAAACAAAGACGTGTGCGTAACAGGATTATTGGATTGTTTGATGCCGACAACGTTTGGGATGAGTCAAGTTCCGGTATGGAGAATATTGCTACAACATATTTTGAGGAACTTTTTAAGAAATCGGATAGTAGGAGCATTTCAGAGATGCTACAAGCAGTTACTCCGATTATTACGGAGAGCATGAATTCTGCTTTGACTCGGGATATATTGGAAGCGGAAGTCCAAAAAGCTTTGTTTGCCATGCATCCAGAAAAACACCAGACCCAGATGGGATGACGGCTCTGTTTTTTCAACGGTTCTGGACCTCTCTTAAGGGGGATTTGGTGGTTCTGATTAAAGAATTTTTTCGAACTGGTAGTTTTGATCCGCTTCTTAATGAGACTAATATATGTCTCATTCCTAAAGTTGATCGACCGCAGCTGATGGCGGAGTTTAGACCGATCAGCCTTTGCAGTGTGAGTTACAAAATTATTTCTAAGGTTCTCTGTTTTCGGCTGAAGCGTTTTTTACCCGCCTTGGTTTCAGAAACACAGTCAGCCTTTGTTTCTGGTCGTTTAATTACAGATAATATTTTTTAGCTCAGGGGATGTTTCATGGGCTTAATACTAATCGTCGGTGTAATTCGGAGTTTCTGGCCTTCAAAACGGATATGAGTAAGGCATATGATCGGGTTGAGTGGGATTTTTTGGAGGCGGTTATGGTTCGTTTAGGATTTGATAGAAAATGGATTTCATGGATCATGTGGTGTGTTTTGTCAGTGTCGTACCAAGTTCTTTTGAATGG
The DNA here is from genome assembly GCF_030686135.1 of Camelina sativa. NCBI lineage: Eukaryota > Viridiplantae > Streptophyta > Magnoliopsida > Brassicales > Brassicaceae > Camelina > Camelina sativa. The sequence continues at coordinate 37,654,248 of NC_141891.1, forward strand.
CCAACCTCGGGGTTTTATTAGACCTCAGAGAGGTTTACGTCAAGGGGATCCTCTGTCACCATATTTATTCATATTTTGTACAGAGGTTTTGATAGCAAATATTAAAAAGGCTGAACGGGAATAGAAATTAACGGGTATATCCATAGCCCGTAGCAGTCCTACGGTTTCGCATTTACTGTTTGCTGATGATAGTTTGTTCTTTTGTAAGGCAGAGGCGACTGAATGTAGGATGGTAATGGATATAATAGGTAATTATGGTAAAGCCTCAGGGCAAGAAGTTAATCTAGAAAAGTCTTCTATCATGTTTTGTAAGAAGGTCCCGTTGGATATACGATCTCAGTTGAAATCCGTTATTGGTATTTCTAAGGAGGGTGGTATGGGCTCTTATTTGGGTATTCCTGAAAACCTGCAAGGCTCAAAAACTAAGGTTTTTAGCTATGTCAAGGATCGTTTGGATGATCGCGTAAATGGTTGGTCTGCAAAACACTTATCGAAAGGTGGTAAGGAAATTATGATTAAATCGGTGGCTTTGGCACTTCCAACACATGTTATGTCATGTTATAAATTACCACAGGAGTTGACATCTAAATTAACGAGTGCTATTTCCACTTTTTGGTGGAAATCTAATGATAAGGCTCGCGGTTTGCACTGGGTTGCATGGGATAAATTATGCAAAGATAAATGTGAAGGGGGCTTGGGTTTCCGAGCTCTGGAACAATTTAATGATGCTATGTTAGCTAAACAGTTTTGGCGTTTGATTCATCATCCGTTTTCTTTAATGGCTCGAGTGATGAGAGGACGGTATTTCAGAAACAAACACCCTCTTATGGCAAAGAAACCGAATAATCCCTCTTTTGCATGGCGAAGTATTTATTCAACTAAGGGATTGGTGGAACAGGGAGCGCGATGGGCTGTAGGTTCTGGTTGTTCCATATCGGTGTGGCGAGATCCATGGTTACCGGATATTCGTCCAAGATCTACGAATGGTAGGGGGAGGTTCTTGCTCCCGAGTTTAATGGTTAATCCTCTAATTAATCCAGTTACAAAGGATTGGCATTTACCTATTATTGAGGAGTTTTTTGATCCGGTGGATATACCACTGATTCGGAGTTTGCCAATCCGTAAAACGTCTCAACCGGATAGATTATTATGGCACTATACCAAGTCAGGGAAGTACTCGGTTAAGTCTGGTTATCGATTGGCCCGGGAATTAATAGCGGAAGTGGAGTATGGGCCATCGTGCAGTTCTTTGCGGGCTCAATCCTGGAAATTAGATTTACCCCCAAAGATTCAACATTTTTCCTGGCAAATTGCCTCGGGTACTCTTCCTGTGTTAGAACGGCTTGTGTATCGGGGAGTCTGTTGTGATGTGTTGTGTAAGCGGTGTGAGTCGAAGATGGAGACTATAAACCATGCACTGTTTGTTTGCCCCCGGTCGCGACGTATTTGGGATTTTGTCCCGGTGTTGATGGAACCGAGAGGTTTTCCATTTGCCTCTATCTATGCGAATTTAGATTTCATATACTGGAGGGCATCTTCTCAATCCGGGGCTTCTGATATCAGTTCGACTCTCCCATGGATTTTATGGTCCCTATGGAAAGACAGGAATAAAAAGGTTTTTCAGGGTATTGAGATAGAGCCTGTTGAGATATTAGATCAAGCGGCAACTGATAAATTATTGTGGAAGGAAGCCAAATCTTATTCAGGGAGTAATCTCCTCTATCCACCCGTTGTGGAGGTCAAGGATTCTTCTATCCGTTGTCAGGTTGATGGTTCATGGAAAGGATCAAATCCTTTTCAGGGTCTGGGTTGGTGGTGTTGTAATGGTGAAGATTCCACGCTTCTTTTGGGAGCTCGGAGTCTCAGACGAGGTCTTTCTCCCCTACACACAGAATTACAAGCACTGACCTGGGCAATGGAGTCCTTACTGGCAGCTGGAGTCGTTTGTCAGGCCTTCGAGACGGATTGTGCAGAGCTCGTTGCGATGGTGCAGTCGCCGGACGATTGGCCCGCTTTTTCAAATCTTCTGGAGGATTTCTTGCAGCTACGGTCCTTTTACCCATCCTTCTCCTTAGTCAAGATTCCTCGCGACGACAATGCAAGAGCAGATTGTCTTGCGCGGTCTTCAAGATCTTTACTTTCTGAATCGTTTTTTTGTAAACTCTTATCCTCCTATTTGGACAACTAATCTTGGGGTCATCTTTTAATTTTATTAATGTTTGGTTGAAAAAAAAAAAAAAAAACTCTATACAGTTAAAGTCGTTAAAGCCAAAACATCTACAGCCACAAGTAACAGTAGTTACCAATCAGGACCTCAATCTAATCATTTGTCATTTAGATAAATATTAAAATTTGGATGAAATATATGTGTAATAAAATATAATCTAGAATGTTAACCACAATATTTTACCTTTTTTATTTACAATCTTATGGAAATATTTTTTAAAAATAAAATTCTCAATAACACAATTTTTTACTGCAACGCCCCGACCTCTGATAGGCTGAAAGTACCAGTGGCGTTCATGAGGAAGAAACTGAGATCAAAAGGAAGAAGAGCAAGACAGTGGCAGAAGAAGGCTCAAGAGAAAAGTGGCTAAGTATGGAAGAAACTCGGAGTGAAGCAGAGGGTTCGAGAATAAACTAGTAGAAAGCTTTGTTGTGTCTTTTACCAAAGCGATGTCGTTTTTATTAAACAATTAATATGCTCGAGTATTAAACCTTGTATCCCATTTAGGGTTATGGTTATCAAAAGAAATAATATCAAAACTTTATCATCTGCCTCCTTACTCTTCTCTCTCTCTTTCCTTAACCTAATCTCTTCTTCTCTCCTCCTTCCTTCCTAATCTGTTCTGGTGACATTAGTTAGGGGTCCACTCTAAAATTTGGTGCCTTCATTGTTTGAGCTAAGAAACAAACTCGATGGCTGCATAGAAACAAGTTGCTGACTCGGAGATCGATTCCGCCGCCTCAGATTCAATATCGGTTCAACCGCGTTCAGTCGAGGAACGTCTCACAGAGCATGACAAAGTTCTTGAATACCTCAAGATGATGGTGGAGAAGATTCTTCGAAACCAAACCTACGGGGTCATCTCTGAATCGCAGATGCCTGGCCCTTCGAGTCCAGCCATGGAGGAACAGCCTCAGATCACGGTGTCACAGCCTCAAATCACCATTTCACCAGCGGTGGCTTCGGCTAGTGTCCAGCGCATGGGGATCTTACCCTTACCGCCGCGTGAGTCTCAGCTGCGTCCAACGGAGCTCCGTTACAACACACCACCTCCGGTTCAACAAGGATCGTACTCCAGGTATTCATCTAAAAGTAGCCGCCTTTTAGAACTACCGTATTACGAAGGAACAAATCCAGATGATTGGCTGTTTCGTTTGGAAAAATGCTTTGAGCGTAACAACACGTCTGAGTCGGAGTGGATTGATCAGGTGGTTGACCATTTAACGGGTTGTGCCATCACTTGGTGGAGATGGGTACATGGTAGGTTGCGTATAAGGACGTGGAAGGACTTTTGCGACAGATTCAAGAGTAGATTTGGTCCAGGTAGAGGCCAGTCGACCATGGATCACCTGCTCGCCATCACGCAGCAGGGTAGTGTTGCGGAGTACCGCGAACAGTTTGAAGAGTTGGCAGTGGAACTACCACATGTTTCAGATGATGTTTTTGAGTCCGCCTTCCTCAAGGGCTTGAAATGCAGTATCCGTAATCAGGTTGTGTTGCTTCGTCCTATGGATATGACAGAACTGGTGGATAGTGCGAAGTTGGTAGAGTCGCAAGAAAACGAGAAAGCTAGCTATCAAGCTAGAATAGCTCAGCGGAACTTCTCTGGTGGTCATACAAACCAGGGTTACTCTCAATCTCGTGACACCAAGAAAGTGTCCGAATACAATAAGGAGACGAAGAAAGGTTTTGGGGGAGCTGAGTCTAGAAACACTAATCCTTGCCGCATGTGTGGAGATAAATGAGTTCCTGGTCACCGATGTCAGCAGCAGAAACTAAAGTGCTTGGCTGTGGAAGAAGAAGATGAACATGAGTTCTATGAGGTTGAGGAGATCGTAGAAGAACCTGAGGAGATTCAGGAAGTGGTTACCATGGGAACCATGTCAGGCTTTACTGATGAACAATCTATGAGGGTAATGGGAAAGATTGGTGGAAGAGCAGTCGAGGTTCTCATTGATTCAGGAGCCACAAGCAACTTTATTTCTGAGAGTCTGGTGAAAGAGCTCGGGTTGCCACTCTTGGGAAGTAAAGGTTTTGGAGTTTGTGTGGCTGGAGGACGTATACTCAAAGGACGTGGAAAGTGTGAGGGGCACTTACTCGAAATACAAGGTATAGATATTGTTCAGGAGTTCAGGGTGTTTGATTTGGGAACAACAGACGTGATTTTGGGGTATGCGTGGTTGGTAACCTTAGGAGACACAAGAATAAACTGGCTAAACCGCACCTTGAGTTGGAAGATAGGGATTCAGTGGGTCACCATCAAGGGAGATCCTGCTCTGAGTAAAACGCAGGTGTCCTTACATTCTATGGAAAGAATCTTGAAGAAGAAGGGAATGGGGTACTTGCTGGAGTTAACCACCCTGTTTGAGAATCAGGATGCTCCGCATAAACAGATAGACAAGATGGACATTGTGCAACGCGTGCTTGATCGTTATGGGGCGGTGTTTGCAATGCCTAATCAGTTCCCACCAACTAGAAACCGGGAGCATGCTATTATTCTCAAGGAAGGAACATCTCCAATCAACCTGAGACCATACAGATACTCCTTCGCACAGAAATATGAGATTGAAAAACTAGTGGAGGAGATGTTGCAAGCAGAGATCATCAGACCAAGTATCAGCCCTTTCTCGAGTCCGGTACTACTGGTTAAGAAGAAAGATGGGGGATGGAGATTTTGTGTGGACTACAGAGCCCTGAACAGGGTAACAATACCGGATCGTTATCCTATACTAGTCATAGAGGAGTTGTTAGATGAGCTGCAAGTAGCAACAATATTCTCTAAGCTGGACCTCAAATCTAGTTATCATCAAATCAGAATGAAGAATGAGGATGTGGAGAAGACGGCCTTCCGCACACACCAAGGACATTACGAGTTCCTGGTTATGCCCTTCGGCCTGACTAACGCTCCTTCCACCTTTCAAAGCGTCATGAACGACTTATTCAGGCCTTACCTCCGCAGGTTTGTCTTAGTCTTCTTCGACGATATTCTTGTTTACAGTTCCACTGTCGAGGATCATGTGAAACATTTGGAGATTGTCTTGAGTCTGATGGAGGAACACAAGTTCTATGCGAATGCAAAGAAATGCTCTTTTGGCAACCTGGAGGTGTCTTATTTGGGTCACATCATATCCGCAGAGGGAGTTGCAGCCGATCCAGAGAAGGTGATAGCAATGTTGATTTGGCCTAAACCCAAAACAGTTACAGAGCTGCGTTGATTCCTAGGACTCATCGGGTATTACAGGCGGTTTGTGAAGAACTACGGTATCATAGCCAGACCTTTAACAACATTACTGAAGAAAGACGGCTTCGGGTGGTCAAATGAGGCCTCAGTGGTGTTTCAGGCATTGAAAAAAGAAGTCACGAGCCTTCCCGTTCTGGCATTACCTGATTTTACGCAGGAGTTTGTGGTGGAGACAGATGCTTCCGGTATGGGAGTAGGAGCAGTTTTATCCCAGAACCAGAGACCAATAGCCTTCCTGAGTCACGCATTCTCACCAACTGGTCGCACCAATTCAGTTTATGAAAGAGAATTGCTGGCAATCGTCCAAGCAGTCACTAAATGGAAGCATTACCTCATTGGACCTGAGTTCGTAATCCGTACAGATCAGAGAAGCTTGAAACACTTGTTGGAGCAAAAGTCAGTATCCACGGTTCAACAACGTTGGGCATCCAAGCTTATTGGGTTAAATTATCGGATTGAGTACAAGCCGGGTAGTGAGAATAAGGTAGCCGATGCTCTCTCCAGAAAACCACAAGTGGAAGAGTTGTTACAACTTACACTGGTCGCACCTCTCAACATTGACATGGACGAGTTAAAGAACCAGATTAAAGCAGATGCAGAACTGGGTCCTGTACTCATGGCTCTAGAGAATGGACAGAAACATGATCAATATCAGTTGCATAAAGGGAAGTTGTATAAGGAAGGAAATTTGGTTTTACCCAGTGGATCTCCCTTCATTCCAAAGCTCTTGGAGCAGTTTCATGTAGGAGTAGTTGGTGGGCATGAGGGTGCTCTTAAGACATTCAAAAGGCTGGCAATGGAAGTTACATGGAAGGGGATGAGAAAAGATGTGGTTCAATACATCACCAAGTGTCAGGTTTGCAAAGAAAACAAGTACTCAACACTGTCTCCGGCGGGATTACTGGCACCTCTACCCATTCCGAAGCAAATTTGGGCAGATATCAGCCTTGATTTTGTGGAAGGGTTGCCAAACTCGAAAGGATTCAATGCCATACTGGTGGTGGTGGATCGACTAAGCAATACAGCCATTTTATTGGACTGAAGCATCCCTTTACTGCTAAAACTGTGGCTGAAGCTTTCATTCGGGAGGTGGTGAAGCTCCATGGATTTCCAGAGAGCATGGTGTCTGATAGGGACAGGGTCTTCCTCAGCAAATTTTGGTCAGAACTGTTCAAACTCCAGGGCACTACTCTCAAACATAGCACTGCTTATCACCCTCAAACAGATGGGCAAACAGAGGTTGTAAATCGCTGTTTGGAGACCTACCTCAGATGTTTCTCTAGTAGATGACCATCTACCTGGGCTCAGTGGATACCTTGGGCAGAACACTGGTACAATACATCGTACCATTCCACCACCCAGACTACACCGTTCTTCGCAGTCTATGGACGAAATCCTCCAGCCATTCTCAGGTATGGTGACATTCCCACTGCTAACGCCAATGTGGAAGAATTGTTGAAAGACAGGGACAGCTTGTTGGTGGAGTTGCGTGAGAACATGGAGATTGCTCAGATGCGACTGCAGAAGGAGGCCAACAAGCATCGTCGCCATGTTGAATTTGCTGTGAATGACTGGGTTTATCTGAAACTGCGACCTTATCGACAGAATTCGCTGGTAGAAAGGAAAAACGCGAAGCTCAACCAACGTTACTTCAGCCCCTATAAGATCATTCAGCGTGTGGGAAGAGTAGCTTACAAGCTTGACCTTCCAGCTCATAGCAATATTCACCCGGTATTCCACATCTCACAGCTCAAGTTCGCGGTGCCTGATTCATTCACACCTCAAGCATTACCACCGATACTCACTCACAACTTGGAGTGGAACACTGAACCTGAAACACTGCTAGATATCCGCAGAACTGCAGATGGTATAACAACTGAGGTCTTGGTCCAATGGAAGGGACTGCCACAGTTGGAGGCCACTTGGGAGCCTCTGTCGAATTTGATGCAGCAATTTCCGGATTTTGACCTTGAGGACAAGGTCAGTTTATTACAGGGGAGTATTGATAGGCTGAGAGTACCAGTGGCGTTCATGAGGAAGAAACTGAGATCAAAAGGAAGAAGAGCAAGCAAGTGGCAGAAGAAGGCTCATGAGAAAAGTGGCTAAGTATGGAAGAAACTCGGAGTGAAGCAGAGGGTTCGAGAATAAACTAGTAGAAAGCTTTGTTGTGTCTTTTACCAAAGCGATGTCGTTTTTATTAAACAATTAATATGCTCGAGTATTAAACCTTGTATCCCATTTAGGGTTATGGTTATCAAAAGAAATAATATCAAAACTTTATCCTCTGCCTCCTTACTCTTCTCTCTCTCTTTCCTTAACCTAATCTCTTCTTCTCTCCTCCTTCCTTCCTAATCTGTTCTGGTGACGTTAGTTAGGGGTCCACTCTAACAACCTCCACCTCTCAGTGGCTCCATGTCCAATCCTAGTCCATGGCCCACCTTCATTAATGGGCTTTACGTCTTCTCACTAGGCCCGTGAGCCCATCCATATCCAACGACCGGTTTGCTACGTCCGGGAAGTTTTAAAGACTTGCTACCGTTGATACTAGGATTTTTGTATGTCTATCATAGCAGATTCAATTAACCTTATGTAGTTGTAGTACTTAAGGTGTCAATCCAAATGGGATGATGCTAGTCACTCAAGATACAATCAAGCAATTACAAGTCAAGCCAATTCAAGGAGAGTGTTTATGTCTAAAAATCCTAAAATGATCAAAATACAAAACGGAAATAAACTAAAAAACTAGAAACGAACATGCATGACAAGAAGTGAACATGAATAAGTAAAAGCAGAAACAAGTCTAAGCATGAACTGGACAATAAGAACAGAAAGATAGAAGTCCTAAGGATGAGAGTAATTGATGTCGGCGGAGTCTCCTAGTCTACATAGTGTTTAACATGCCACAAACAAACTATCCATAGACAATGAACATCACAACTTAGCTAATCCAATCTCTTGGCATAAGCTACTTAGACTCAACCACTTCCAAACCTAACTCTCACTAGAGAAACATGGTCAAGCAGGCATGACAAACCAGTTCATTCACGTCAACAAACACCCTAGACAACTAATCTCTTAGGCTAGGAATGTAAGTCTCTTGCACTAGTTGGTCATACATTTCATCAAACACCTTTTGGGTGTGGAAATGTCTAAGACCTAGTTCCAATTGATTAGAGAGAAACTAGAATTTCTAACTCTCGTCCAGAAGGGAAACATACGAATATAAGCTTAAATGCCATATATACTAAGATTCTCCACCTAATCTATCCCATCCTCATGAACTCTAACACTACTCAGATCCAGAAATCATCATCACCAAAAATACAAACCCAGAAAACATTAAATCAAGCATAATCAGATAGACAAAAATGAGATGGACAACTTTGTAGAAGAAATCAAATGCAAAAACTCAATAAATTCAAAGATATCTGGATTACAAAATCAGAAAAAGTTTAAGGTGGCTACAGATAAACCTTAAGGTAAAAACCGATATGTCTTGGGTAAAGACTTAAAAGATTATTTATAGCAAAACATGGAAAGCCCTAAAACATAAAACGACAAGATGGAAAGGCGGTTCGGGAATCTTATGAAGAGTGCGAGACAGGTCCTTCTAGTCGCATGTCTAGCGTGGTCGGTCGAGTGGGGATTATTGACCGTGATCGATCATGAACAAGGTGGTGTCCGTACGGTTGTCCGTACACATGTGGAATAAGTCCGAGTTCTACTATTGTTGAATGAAGTCGAGATGAGGCCTGACCACATATGGCCTAAGAGAAGGATCGAGAATCTCTTCATAGCCGTTAGAAGAGAAATCAAACGAGATCACGTGTTGGTTTCACTTAATGAAACCAAGGATATGTCGCTATCTACATTGGGATCAATCCTCTCTCTTTCCTTATGTCTCTATCGACATGTTGTATTGTGTTAAGGGTGTAGTCCTAGTTTTCTTTCACTATTTAAAGGCTCTAGCCGACATTTTATTACACACACTAATGGAATCTAAGTTTCTCACTATTCTCTTTGTCGTCTAAACTCTCCTCTTTCATATCTTTTCACTTTTATATCTTTACTTCCGCTTAAACTAACATGGTATCAGAGTGATAACTCTCTAATTTACATGTTTTAGACACCCTTTTTGTCCATATTTTGCATTATATATACCCTAACCTTAGCATTTTTAGGTCACTAACTGTAGGAATTTGCATTTAGACCATTTAGGGTGCTGCATACTTGCATTTGTGCATTTTGGATGAAAACATGTGCTTTAGAGCCTAAAATGGGGAAAACAAGGTCAAATCCGAGCATGTACCCAAAAGAGCTATTGAGCAAGAAGAACAGTCCGAACCTCAACCCGATCAAGGAGGATCTAAGAGCAGGAAGAACAACCCGAAGACCTAACCGAGGAACTACCCGACCATATCCTTGAGCACCGCCTCGAGCAGACCCTCGGGCAGGACTAGGCAGTTAGGTTAAAAGGGTTTCCATATATAAACCCCCCTTTTCTTCCTCTCGCCCAAGCACGCCGCAGACACTCATAACAGAGAGCGAAAGCTTCTGAGAGAGAGACTGAGCGATTCAAACACTTTTTCCACTTTGTTAGGATTCGTTTTTATTTCTTTTGGCTATTCTTTTTAGTTTTCGATTCTGTACTCTACTACTCTTATCCTATTTTCGATACAATGCAGTTTTCTTTCATTTGCGTTTTTTGCTTTCTACAATGAGATTTGGGTAGTGAAATAAAGTTCTAGGGATGTGATAGAAAAATATGTGTTCTTGATCGGTTAGGATGTCTTAGCTTGATTGTTTATTTTATATAAATTCTTTTCTAGATTGGTGTTCTTAATGCTATTTTCAGACCGAGAGGTTGAGATTAGATCTAGGGTGTTTTGCCATCGAGAGATGTTGTTGAAATGCTTGAATAAATCAATGCTAGTGATTTACTCACTTAGCCTAAGAGATTAGATGTGTAAGGAGTTTATTGAAAATAATGAATCGGTTTGTAATGCCTGGTTGGTCATGTTTCTCCAACGAGAGTTGGGTAGGGGAGTGACCAAGGTTGATTGTTTCTATCACGAGAGTGTTATAACAAGATTTTAGAGATTCATTGTCTAGGGAATATTTGCTTGAGGCATGTAGGAAATTCCAAATTGGTCAGGAACACTTATGTGTCAATTATCCCATCATTAGGAGCTTTCTTATCTTGATTGTTTAACTTTTATCTATAACTCGACCCCTTACCCGCACTGGTACTCGATCACCAGCTTCGTGTACACCTTTGAGCTGTTCATACTTGTCCACTTGATCCGATCACCCCACCCGATCCTGTACTCGAATGCTTGCATCGAGTACTTAGGTCGAGTGGTTCTTGTTTTATTGTCTTTTTATTTCTTCTAGGTTGTTAGATAAAACCCTTATTATTGTTTGGCTTGACTTGCTCTGTTCTGATCATATCTTATCTGCTAGCATAACAACCATTTGGATTGATAACCCTTTGTACTACAACTGCATAGGGAATTGATACCCTGGGTGAAAATCCTGTTATCAATTTGGCGCCGTTGCCATTTGGTTGAATTCTGTTTGCTACGTTTAAGATTTCAGCACTTTCTAGATCAAGTTCTTTTCTATACTTTGGTTTGGAACTGACTTGTTTACTTTCGTGTTCGTTTGTTTTGCATTTTAGGTACAACCCGAGTATCCACCCGACCCGTCACTTGATCACCTTGATCGGGTAGACCTTCGTGTACTCACTCGGTTCACTGATTGTGCATGCAAACACGATCCAAGGGTAGCCAACACTTGAGTCCTTTCATCGACAACATCGACAGTCAACAACAAGTCCAACAACCGCAACCAACAACAATTGAGGAGGTCATGAATAATCAGAATGGTCTTCCAGCTCCTCAAGAGAGGACCAACATAGGAGCAGGAGATGCTCCATATTCTCACACTCAAAGACATGTCATTGTGCCTGCTGTTCAAAACAACAACTTTGAGATCAAGAGTAGTCTCATCCAGATAATACAGAGCAACAAGTTTCATGGATTGCCAATGGAGGACCCATTAAATCATCTAGATGAGTTTGATAGGCTCTGTAGCCTAACCAAGATCAATGGATTTAGTGAAGATGGATTCAAGCTCCGGCTTTTCCCATTTTCTTTGGGTGACAAAGCATACATCTGGGAGAAATCACTCCCCAAGGAGTCCATCACCACTTGAGAAGCTTGCAAAAATGCGTTCCTCGCCAAATTCTTCTCTAACTCCAGAACAGCAAGACTGCGAAATGACATCTCCGGCTTTGTTCAGAAAAGCAATGAGACGTTCAGTGAAGCTTGGGAACGTTTCAAGGGATACAAAAGCAGATGCCCTCATCATGGATTCAACAATGCTTCGTTGCTAAGTACACTTTACCGAGGTGTAGTCCCTAAGATAAGGATGTTGCTAGACACCGCTAGTAATGGTAATTTTCTCAACAAGGATGTTGATGAAGGTTGGGATCTAGTTTTCACCAAAGGTATCAATTCCCTATGCAGTTGTAGTACAAAGGGTTATCAATCCAAATGGTTGTTATGCTAGCAGATAGGATGCAATCAGAACAGAGCAAGTCAAGCCAAACAATAATAAGGGTTTTATCTAACAGTCCTAATATAAACAGAGTAAAAGAATATAAACAAGTAAACCACACGACCTAAGCACTCGATGCAAGCAATCAAGTACAGGATCGAGTGGGGTGATCGAGTATGCGAATGAACTATGAACAGCTCGAGGTATTACTCGATGCAGGTTATCGTGTACCTGATCGGGTAAGTGGTTGAGTAAGTAAGGAAAATGCAAGGAATGAAATACGAAAGTTCCTAAGGATGGGGGTAATCGAATCCTAAGTGTTCTAGACCGATGCGGATGCCTTACATGCCTCAAGCAATTATTTCCTAGACAATGAACCTCTAAAAACTTGTCACCACACTGTCGCACTAGTAACAATCAACCCTGAACATACTACCACACTGTCGCACTAGCAATATGACCAAGCAGGCATTAAGAACAATTCTTTTTTGTCAGTATACTTAGACTTATCTGATTTTGTCACTCAAAGTTAAGTATACCTCTAGCATTGACCTAATCAAGCATTTTATCTACTCCTTTCGGCCTGTAGCATTGTAAACGCCCTAGATCTAGTCTCAACCTATCGGTCTGTTGACCGTATTAAGAACATCAACCTAGAAGGAAATTTATCTATCATAACAATCAACTAAGGCATCCTAACTGATCAAGAACACCTAATCATCTATCCCATCCCTAGAAACTTTGCTACACTACTCGGACATAGAAACGAATGATAAAGCCATAGAAATAAACAAAAATGACATTATTAAAAAGATAGAGTAGAGTAGAAAAGAGTAGGGATGCAAGATCTATGAAAAACTACAAAATAAAAGTACAAAAACAAGAAAAATATGTTGAGTCGCTCAGTTCTCTCATAGAAGCTCTCGCTCTCTGGTTTGAGGGTCTGCGGCGTGCTCGTTTGCGAGCTAGGGAAAGAGGGGGTTTATATATGGAAACCCATTTGACCTAGCTTCCCAGACCTGCCCGATGGTCTACTCGATGGGGTACACGAGGCTTGAGTCGGGTAACTCCTCGGGTGGATCTTCGGGTTGCTCTTCGCGCTCTTGGATCCTCTTCGATCGTGTTGGGGTTCGGACTTGTTCTTGTAGCTCGATGGCTCCTTCGGGTACATGCTCGAGTTGTCCTTGTTTTTCCCCATTTTTGGCTCTTTAGCACCTGTTTTCATCCAATATATGCAAATGCAGAAATGCAACACCCTAAATGCTCTAAAACTTGATTCCTACAGTAAATGGTCTAAAAATGCTAAGTTAGAGGTATGAACAATGCAAAATATAGACAAAAAAGGATGCTAAAAACATGTAAATTAGAGTGTTATCAGACCCCCAAACTTAAATCTTGCTAGTCCTCTAGCAAGTATGTAAGAAGGTGCGGTTTGAAAGTGGGGACTCATAACCTTAAGATGCTAACCGACGGATGCAAGCTATAGTCCTTAAAGATAGTTTAATGGTGCTAAGATCAATCAACATACTTACAAATATTTTTCTATGCTTATTTCCATGCATCGATCTAGCTCAACCTCCAACTAAAGATAAGGAACATCTCTTTCACAATCAATTAAGTGTTTGGCGAATTCTTGCAAATGGAAGGTGAATCAAGCTCAATCGGTTTCAAGGGTAAGGCTTTTTGATAAGATGGTTTCAAGAAAATTCTTTAGGTGGTTTCTCTCAAAAAGTGGAATGCTAGACAGTCGTGAAAACTATTTAAGACTGAGAACAATTTGGGCATACAAAGCTTAACTCTTGATGATCTACCCTTTTCTCATTCATTCATAATATATATATATATATATTATTTAAACCTCCTAGAATTTAACTACCCACACCCTTGATTTTAATCCTTTTTTTTTTTTTTTTTTTACTCCCTAAGTTTTAAACTTTTAGACTTTAAATTTCTAGCTCTTAATCTCTCCTTTTTTTTTCTCTCTTTTTTTTTTTTTTTTCTTTCTTTGCTAAACTCCTAATATACATATATTATTTTTTCTTTCTTTCTAGGAGACTATAGCAAAAACTTTTTTTTTTTTTTTTACTTAGAGACTTAGAGCTAATTAATTCTAACCTTAGGGACTTTTTTTTTTGTTATTCCACAACCCATCCCCAAATAAACATTATAACCACCTATCCTTCAAAACCGAATCTATTAGCTAGTTCAAATCTAACTTAGCTAAATCAAGAGGCAGTTCTTTGTCGTTCTCAATACTCTCAAGGTTTCACAATCTATAGCACAATGAAAAAGGCCTCACTCAACAATTCACATCAAGGTTTGAAAAAAAGGTTTGGGTTCATGGGTAGGACAAATGAATCGGGTTTAACGAAAAGATTGGTAAAATGTGGAGTGCTAACCCGAGTTTTAGAGTTACCATGAGCAAGTATTCAAGTTCCATAAGCAAGAAAATTAAAGTTCAAATTAAATCCAATAATATAGAGATGTTCTAATGTTCAAGCAAGTGGAGGAAGCATTCAATCGACACAAAGGGTCTAAGCAAAGATTTTTCATTTTTTTCCAAAGATTGATCTAGCAACAATGAACTGTGACTAAGGGCTATAGCTTCAATCCTAAGGTTTGATTTTTAAACAAGGTGGTTTTAATCATTGTCCCCTAAGATGCATATGCAACAATCCTATATGAAACAAACTAGACTCAATCCTAATATGCAAATGCAACTACATGAACACTCTTTTTTTATTATTATTATTATTATTATTTTTTTTTATAGAAATTTCAAATTTTTTTGGGTTTTTTAATCCACATAGATGCAGACTCAAATGAATAAAACTAGCGTGCAAAAATTTGAAATAATAAAAATAAGAAAATAAAACACAATGTTAAATACATTCTAGGACCCTCCCCCAAACTTAAATTACACAGTCCCTGTGTAAATAAAAGTTGGAAAAGAATCCAAGAATCACACAAAATGAATACAACTAAATGCAATGTTATTTACAAAATTTGGATGAATGTGGTACCTCATGGGTTGGTGAAGAAAGGAGGTTGCAGCAGCCTCCATACTTGCCAACGTATAGCCAGGGTCGTCTCCGGCTTCAGCAGGTGCCGGTGTTTGCTTGTCAGAGAGCTCAATAATGTGCACGGACGACTTACTCGGACCAGCATCCGAGGTGTTGATTGAGGGTGGGATCGCGTAGCTTATCGGGTAGGGCATCGGGTTGTAGGACGGGAATGGCGGAAGAGGCCCAGAATGATCACCAGTGTATCCACTCGCAGGGTGCATCGTATACGACATCGTAAATGGCATCTGGTATGGTGGAGGAAAAAGTCCAGCATAATCACCCGATTGGGTGCTCGATGGGTTCATCGGATAGTGCATCGTGTACCCCATCGGATTAGATGTCGGGTAGGCGTCAGAATGGCTTTTCCTCGATGCTTCTGGTCTGGTGATGTCCTCCTCCGGTTGGGGCTCGTATGATGATGCTCTTTGAGGTTCAAGAGGTGGCAGTCCTCGAGTTCCTCCTAGCGGTCCGCTTCTCCCCATCCATGTAGGTGCTTGTGCCGAGGTAGGAGCTGAGGCACAACTTGCCTTGTCTTGCAACTCCTTGATCTGACCTCCCATTACCTTCACTGAACCGGCAAGATCATTCACCTTCTTCACCAAGAACTTGTTCATCTTTTTTAACCACCCGATCCTTTTTTGAGCTTCCCTCACTCCAACCGGTTGCTTTTGAGAGCATGTATACTCCTCAAAATCAAACTCTTCCGAGCTATCTCCTTGTCGCTGCCCGGTTTCTTCTCTCTTCTCAGCCTCGGATTCCTCTTCCGGGTTGTACAGCTCTTCCAACGGCGGTGCAAAGTTAATGTTTTGTCCTAACCGAACCTTGGTGTATACGACATTGGGTAAAACCATTTGAGCAGCTCCGGCAGTTGGGTGGACAAACTTGAACAATGTCATGTCATTAGGCCTTTCATAGGCCAAGAATCTCGCCAGCACGAGGTAGTCCGTATCCAGCCACCTTGGTTCGTGAACAATCCCCTTCAAGGGCACATCGCACGCCACTAAGATTGGTGTAACTAGTCCTCCAATAGAGATCTCTCCGCCTCCTTCTCTCCTTTTCACAGCCCACGATTTCAAGTACAGGAATTGATCGAGTAGCACGAACAACATACTAGTATCGGCTATGTATCCTACTAGCGGTGTTCCATCCCTAGCACTATCCAAAACGTCACACAATGCAACATCCAATAACTGAAGCTCATGGTCGTTCACATTCCCAGTCACTTTTCTAGCAAAAAGAGTGCATGCGAGGGACTTGTGAAAATACCTCAAAACAGGGCTCCTTATTTGAGCAGATTTGGAGCTCGTGGACTTATAGGGATGCCTGTCTCCTATTGTCAGCCATAGGGACCTCATCTCCTTCTTACTGACCTCCATACCTTCCCCACTACCAGCCTTGAAGCCATACAACGTCTCCATCTCCTTGAAAGTCAGCCGGTATTCCGTGTTCCAAACGGAGAAGGTGATGAACCCGATCCCCCCATCGGGTAGTAGGGTTGGGTGGTCCTCGAAATAGTGCAGCTTTAGGGTTGAAAGGAAGTGGACCGTCTCCTCTTCATAAGCTTCCAAATGGGATCGCATCATATTGCCCAGGTGGCACATATCGAACAGAAATTCAACATCTCTAGCGATGCCCAATTGCTTCATTGTCTCACGGTGAGGGTATCGGGTACAAACGAAGCTCATCTTCCGGAAGACTTTGAACAATCTCGCCGGAGTGTTGACTTCCTTTTGCTTTAGCCTCCGCGAGGCTTGGCGGATCCTCTCTTGATGCTCCTCTTCTCTTTCTCTTTCCTCCTCCTCAGCGTGTTGATCTTCTTCCACCACTGCTCTCTCAACCACCTTCTCAGCCTTCTCCGAAGCCGGTCTCTTCTCCCTTGCTATTGTGGCTCTACTCCTTGATCGAGAGGTTTGGATCTCACCTTGTTCTTCTCTTCCAGCATCAGAATCGACCTCCATAGGGTCGGTAAGAGTCTTTTCGGACGTAGACAGGTCCCTACGTCGAGGAGAACGGCGGACAGCACTCGCCATTGGACTCGGTGTGCGAACTCGGGGGCTTACTTGATCGGTTACTCGAGCATCTGGTCGGGTGGTGGATCGAGTTGTGCATCGGGTTGGGGAGGCTAAAAGTCCACCTAACGGTCGGGAATGTGGAACATTTCCTCTTCCTTGGGGTTGTTGAACTTCGGCGGCGTCTCCTCCGGTTGTAGCAGTGGCGGAGGTGGATCTTCTTCCCTTCCTTTGGTAGGTTCTAGCAGTTGGCTCCATGTCGATTTCTTGAGAAGAAAAAGTAAAGCTAGTTCTTAGGATTAATAGGGTTAGTCTCCAAAGAAAATCGAATGAGCTTAGAATCGAGAGGGAAGAATAGAAACTTATGGAAATTGAAAAGCTTAAGAGAATGAGGGAGACTTATCGGTGATGAAGAGGGAGAAGGGTTCGACCTCCTTAAATAGGCTAGGGTTTTGGTTGGTGGGCTTCACCGAGAGTGGGCTTCCTTGCGGAATTCGGACTCCACTCGCTACCCGAGCAGAGATACGACCAGGCGCGTCGAGTACGGTGTCGGGTTGACCCTCGGGTTTACCAATTCCCTCTTCCTAATTTTCCAATTTTTTTTTTTTTTTTTTTTTTGGAAATAAACTTGCAAAAATAGAAAAATTAAATAAAAGTAAATAAAGCAAATAGACTAAAATTAAAAGATACCTTTGGGACTTCCTCCCAAGTGAGCTTGTTTAAAGTCACTAAGCTTGACTCTTCATGCTCCTTAAGCATGGGATCCATGTGGAAGAGGTTCTGGGTTCCTCTCCACTACAGTAGGCTGGTCCAGAAGATTTACCAGGTTTTGTCCAGGTTTCATTGCAAATGTGGTGTTGACTTCTTCAAGATGTAGCATCTTTCTTTGTTTGGTCCTGGTGGAGAAAGCTTGACCATCTATAGTTGGTCTCTTAACCCCTTTCTTCACATCAAACTCCATCTTGAAGTGCTCACCATGTTCTATCCTGATCTTGCCTCGTTTCACTTCGATTACTGCACCAACTGTTGTCAAGAATGGCTTTCCTAGAATCAGTGGATCATCCGGTTCCTTATCCATATCCAGGATCATGAAGTCGGTAGGCACTTCCAGTCTCCCAATCCTTAGAGGCAGATTTTCCAAAATGCCAATCGGATGCCTTACCGTTCTATCAGCTAGAACCAGATACTGCTTACTTTGTTTGAAGTCGGTGAATCCCAGCTTGTTAGCAACTGAAAGCGGCATGATACTGACTGAAGCTCCAAGATCACACAAACAGCTCTTGAAAATCCGAAATCCTATTGAACACGGCAATGTGAAAGAGCCAGGATCTTCAAGTTTTTCCTCAATTCATACCTCAGGATCTAAACAAATTCCACTTCTCAGAATTTCAAATCCGATCTCCTTAATAGCCTCCTTAAGCTCATCCTCCAATCTAGCTGCTTCCTTTGCAGCTTCCTGCTGAAGCTCATGTGGGGGCAAAAGCTTAAGTGGTGGAACTTTTCGCTTAGCCATTCGCTCTGCAAGCGCCTCCAACTGGATGTCAAGTGCAACATTGAACTTTTCCTCCAACTCCCCTCCTATCAGTGCAGGTGGTTGAGGCTGATCTCCTTTCTCAACATCTACTCGATGCATCATCCGATCAACACCATCGTGTACGTCATCGGGTTCTACTTTGGGTTGTTCGTCAGTTTGTGATTCTCGAACCAGTGCTCAATCATCAACTCGATCGGTCTCTTCGGGTGAAGGCTCGGGTTCATACTCGGATATATAGTATTTGCCCTCATTCTTCATTGAGTCGTCCACATCCTCCCCATCTTGACCATCACTGTCCCCAATGAGGTAGTCCTCATAATCATCATCCAGGAAAATGGCTTGAGCAGTCGCATAATCCTTGGGATTTTGAACAGCTTTACCCAGAAGTTGATTGATCTTTGGTGCGGGTTGGTTGTTGTGGTGGCCTTCCAGGTATCGAACCTTTGTGTTGAGTGATTCATACTTGGCATTGAGGTCACTGTATCCTGAGTCGATCTTGTTGCTCATTTCTACGAATCGTTTCGTGATGTCCATAGAAGCAGTAGCCTGTTGCTGAATAAGACCACGTAACTCAGCTTCTTGCGACTGGTTCGGTGGACCTTGGTGTTGTTGGAACCCTGGTGGTTGGTTGTAGGTCCCTTGGAATTGTTGTTTAGGCGCATAGCCTTGGTTGTACTGGACAAAAGGCTTCTGTTGGGTCTGGTTCCCTTGAACTGCAGATGGGTAGGTTTGATCTTGAGGATTCGCAACATTCGGGTTCCGATAAGACATATTCGGATTGGGCTTGAAGTTGTTGTACCCTCTGTTGTAACCTCCTTGGTTGTTGATGTAGTTAACATCCTCTAGCTGCATAGTCTCCCCATTTGTTGTTGAAACTGCTCTTCCTCTGATATAGCATGGACATGCTTCTGCTGGTTGAGGAGTTGGTCGAGCTTGTCATTGAGGGCTTTCATGTCCCTCTTGTACTTGGCATCTTCCTCTTTAAAAGATCGCACAGAGCGATCATATTCCTCATTGTAGTTGCCATCAGATTGCCAAGTTCTCAACTAGGTCCCAACCTTCATCAACATCCTTGTTGAGGAAGTTACCATTGCTTACGGTGTCCAGCAACATCCGTATCTTGGGTACCACGCCTCGGTATAGTGTGCTCAGAAATGAAGCATTACTGAAACCGTGATGTGGACATCGAGTTGTGTACCCCTTGAAACGTTCCCAAGCTTCATTGAACGTTTCGTTGTTCTTCTGTACAAAGCTGAAAATTTCATTCCGCAGCCTTGCAGTTCTGGAGTTTGAGAAGAATTTGGCCAGGAATGCCTTCTTACACGCTTCCCAAGTGGTGATGGATTCCTTAGGGAGCAATTTCTCCCAGATGTGTGCTTTATCTCCCAAAGAGAATGGGAAAAGCCTGAGCTTGAATCCATCTTCACTGACTCTATTTATCTTTGTTAGGCTACGGAGCCTATCAAATTCATCCAGATGATCCAATGGGTCCTCCATTGGTAGTCCATGAAACTTGTTGCTCTGTATCATCTGGATGAGACTACTCTTGATCTCAAAATTGTTGTTCTGCACAGCTGGTGGCACAATGCCATTCCTCTGAGTGTGAGTAGTCGGAGTATCTCCTGCTCTTATGTTGGTCCTTGCTTGAGGAGCTGGTGGACCGTTCTGATTATTCATCGTCTCCTCAATGGTTGCTAGTTCCGGTTGAACTTGTTGTTGTCTGAGTAGCCAAGGTCTGTTGATGTTGTCGATGAAAGGACACAGGTTCTGGCTACCTCTGGATCGTGTTTGCATGCACAAGCAAGTATCCGAGTGTGTACTCGAGGATCAACTCGATCCAGGTGATCGAGTGACTGGTCGGGTGGGTGCTCGGGTTGTACCTGAAAGTCAAAACAAACAAAGGCGAAAGCAAACAAGTCAGTATCCGAAACAAATATAAATAAACGAACTTGATCTAGCAAATCCTGAAATCCTAAACATAGCAAAATAAAACAACCAAATGGCAACGGCGCCAAATTGATAGACTAGTTTTCACCAAGGGTATCAATTCCCTATGCATTGTAGTACAAAGGGTTATCAATCCAAATGGTTGTTATGCTAGCAGATAGGATGCAATCAGAATCAAGCAAGTCAAGCCAAGCAATAGGGGGGTTTGGTTCTAACAGTCCTAATATAAACAGAGTAAAAGATTATAAACAAGTAAACCACACGACCTAAGCACTCGATGCAAGCAATCGAGTACAGGATCGAGTGGGGTGATCGAGTATGAAAATGAACTATGAACAGCTCGAGGTATTACTCGATGCAGGTTATCGTGTACCTGATCGGGTAAGTGGTCGAGTAAGTAAGGAAACTGCAAGGAATGAAATACGAAATTTCCTAAGTGTTCTAGACCGATGCGGATGCCTTACATGCCTCAAGCAATTATTTCCTAGACAATGAACCTCTAAAACCTTGTCACCACACTGTCGCACTAGTAACAATCAACCCTGAACATACTACCATACTGTCGCACTAGCAATATGAACAAGCAGGCATTAGACTTATCTGATTTTGTCACTCAAAGTTAAGTATACCTCTAGCATTGACCTAATCATGCATTTTATCTACTCCTTTCAGCCTGTAGCATTGTAAACGCCCTAGATCTAGTCTCAACCTGTCGGTCTGTTAATCGCATTAAGAACATCAACCTAGAAGGAAATTTATCTATCATAACAATCAACTAAGGCATCCTAACCGATCAAGAACACCTAATCATCTATCCCGTCCCTAGAAACTTTGCTACACTACTCGGACATAGAAACGAATGATAAAGCCATAGAAATAAAAAAAAATGACATTATTAAAAAGATAGAGTAGAGTAGAAAAGAGTAGGGATGAAAGACCTATGAAAAACTACAAAATAAAAGTACAAAAACAAGAAAAATATGTTGAGTCGCTCAGTTCTCTCACAGAAGCTCTCGCTCTCTGGTTTGAGGGTCTGCGGCGTGCTCGTTTGCGAGCTAAGGAAAGAGGGGGTTTATATATGGAAACCCATTTGACATAGCTTCCCAGACTTGCCTGATGGTCTACTCGATGGGGAACACGAGGCTTGAGTCGGGTAACTCCTCGGGTGGATCTTCGGGTTGCTCTTCGCGCTCTTGGATCCTCTTCGATCGTGTTGGGGTTCGGACTTGTTCTTGTAGCTCGATGGCTCCTTCGGGTAAATGCTCGAGTTGTCCTTGTTTTTCCCCATTTTTGGCTCTTTAGCACCTGTTTTCATCCAATATATGCAAATGCAGAAATGCAACACCCTAAATGCTCTAAAACTTGATTCCTACAGTAAATGGTCTAAAAATGCTAAGTTAGAGGTATGAACAATGCAAAATATGGACAAAAAAGGATGCTAAAAACATGTAAATTAGAGTGTTATCATTACAACAACTACAAACCGAACCCGAATCTGTGATACCGTAACCCGAATGTTACAAATCCTCAAGACCAAATCTACCCGTCCGCGGTCCAAGGCAACCAAGGCAAGCAAAAACCTTTTGTGCAATACAATCAAGGCTATGCTCCTGAGCAGCAGTATCCTGGCAATTACCACCAACCAGTTGCACCACCTGGATTCCCACCACAACAAGGACCATAGAACCAATCTCACGAAGCTGACCTACGCGGCCTAATTAAGCAGATGATACAAAGTCAAGCATCGGCTGCAATGGACAATGCAAAACGATTTGCGGAGATGAGCAACAAGATCGATTCTGGGTACAATGACCTGACTGCCATGTATGATTCTCCCAACACTAATGATGCGTCTGCATTTTATAGGGTTTTAACTATAGTTTTTACACATGTTTTGAGTATTTTATTAGGTCCAAGTGTGCTTTTAGAGTCTTTTTAGTCTTTTGTGAGTTTGTACAGGTTCTAGGCTATTTTGGAAGGAAACTGAGTGTTTTGGGGATGAAAACAAGCATCTGAAGTCAATTTTTTGAAAACTGATCGGACTAGCAAATAGATGGAGCAAACGCAGAAAAGCATCCGAGATCGGCTGATCCACATTCGGGATCGACCAGTCCCGTACCTGAAGCAAGTTTTTCCTTTTTTGTTTTAAACCAACTTTTAGGGTTTTATTTTGATATTTAAGTTTGAGGCACGGCCTCCAGAGACATAAGCTTTATTTTCTGAGACTATTTTGTATTGAGAGCTTTGGGAGAAGATCTCTAATCCTTCTTGACACTTTGGAGAAGATTTCTAAATCCCAATTTCTATTCTTTTGCAACTCAATTATGTTTTCTTCATTATTGATTTGCTGTTTCTGCGTCTCCATGTCTGAGTAGTTTCTCAATTGGGTTTAGGGTTTCAGAAGGGTTTCTGTGATTAATTGATGCTAGGTTTGTTAGATTAGGGATTGATCTTATTGTTCTTCATCTATTATTGTTCTTATGCTGAAGCTAGATTGATCACCTAGATTAAGATCTTAGGTTTAATTCATCGGGGCACCAAAAGTGTTGTTGAATTGCTTGAAAAGTACATAGGTGAGCCAGGTGGACCTTAGCCAACGAAAGTTGAAGTTGAGGCATCCTGTGAACAGATCAAACCAGAACCTATTAATGCTTGCTTGATTTGCTGGATTCAAATGAAAGTTTAGGATTTAGTAAATTCATTGCTTAGATAGTTATCGCTGCGAAAGTAGGATAGCTTTACAAACGTGATTTGGGTTCAAGAATTGTGTTTAATGCATCCCTATCTAACCATCTAAATTCGTGATCATAATCCCTAATGATTCCCTGCACCCAATGTTTTAACTTTTGATTTAAAACACATATTTACTTTCCGTTGTGATAGTTACTTGTTACTCAAATTTCCTCTTTTGTCTTAGCTATATTTGATATTGATAATTTCATAGTGCAATTGCTTGGTCTCTGTGGATTCGACCCTAAAGTGCTACGACGACACTACTAGATCGTGGTTGAGTGTACTTTGGGTTTTAATTGACCTGTTGATCAATTTGGGACCGTTGCCGGGGACAAAACATTGCCTTTGAGATTTTAAAATTGAGTATAGTCTAAGATTTCTTTTTGTTTTTACTAATTATTATTATTTCCTCTTTTTGTAGATTAAAAAAAAATGAAAAATATTTTTGGGGCCATGGATTACAATGATTGGCTACAGGAAGAGGAGATCACATTTGATGAAGACATTCTAGATGAGCCTTATGTGGAGCCACCGTTTGATGAGAGTGTTCTTACACCGGATCAAAAAGGTAAGTTGGATAAGTTTTACATGGAGCATCCAACAACGACAAGGAGGAACTTAGCAGCAATGATCCGGTTGAATCTCATCTCACATCGAGCAGTACTTGAAGGGAGGGAGCCCACTTTCACAGAAATTAGGGAAGCTCCTGCTTGCGAAAAGGTAATATATTGGGTTGCACCAAGCCAAATAGAAGGTACATGCGTTTCCACCCTTGAAATTCATGATTTTGAGGATATTCACATGCCATGCATTGAAGATACTTCTAGTGTGGATACTCCATTGCTCATTGATGAATGCTATGATTTGATATGTGAGTCTCAACGTCTAGACATGTTAAGAGCAGAAAACTTGCTAGGGATTATCATGAAATATGTTTTTGATATTGAATATCATTGTGCTTTGAATGTTCATGATCTCGAGTTTGAGTTTTCAATGCCTGATGTATCGAGCTCTCTTCTTGAAGAATCTTACCTAGGGTGTGTTCTTGATATTGATACAATTTTGCATGAAACAAAGGACCCTGAGGTTGATTATATGAATGAGGATATTGTGTTTTATGAAATTAATGGTGATGAAGTTAATTATTTTGTGAAAACCTCATTTGAACCTGAAATTGACTTTATTTTTCCATAAAATGCATTTGATTCTCATGAGCATCCAACCATCAAGGAATCTTTCAAAGTATATGCTACATTTGTAGTAAACTTCCTTGACGTGTATTTTATCGTTTTGCCGTGGATAATTATGTGTTACTTGACACATATTATTTATTGCATTAACAAGAGAAGGACTAAAGGTCCATTGGCTCAGCCATTTGACACTCATGATTAACATTTTGTGTTGAGCGGTCAAGCTATAGACCTTAAACAAGCGCTTATGGGAGGTAACCCATGGGGTTTGTGCTGGCTTACCCTTTTATTTCTATTTGTCTTAGGATTTTGATTTTGTTTTTAGGATTTATTACGGTGAAATCATGTCCGATGTTAAGTGTTTTCAGGAACAGGTTCCAAACGCAGAAGATGCGAAATTTTTTGTTTCAGGAGCTTCGGATTGATTGATCCTCCTTAAAGATCGACCAATCCTGGTGGTTTTCTGCGGGTGTCTCTAAGTTCAATAATATTGCAGATCGGTCGATACCACCCTGAGACCGATCGGTCCACACCCTTGCCAACACCACTCCAACACCAGATGCGAGATCACAGGTTTTTGTTTCTTGTCCTTACTTTTTCTTTTTCATTTTTTTTTTCTTATTTTCTTTGTGGGATTCGTTCTTTTCTTGGATTTTCTTTCACACCGGGACGGTGTGAAGTAAGTCTAGGAATCTTTTGCCTTGAACTAACACTCTTATGATTGCTTTAGTACTTTTGATGTTAGAATGAAGCTCAGAACGAACATGAGCAGACTCAACAAGCCCCAAAAGACCCTCACCAAAGAGAACTGATATATCATGGTTTTTGTGGTTTTTAACCATGATATAAGGAGTCTTTTAGAGTCTTTAGATGTGTATTCTAGGATGTTTTTGAGTCTTTACAGGTTTTCTAGGATTTTGGCATGAAAGGAGCAAAATGGAGCAATTTAGATCATTTTGGAGCATCAATTCAGAAGGAACGAACTTGGAGTCAGAACAGAAAGGGAGCATCGATCGACACTGTTTAGCATCGGTCGACACCAAGTCTAAACCGAAGAGAGAGCCAACTTTTGGAAGTTTTACAAAGTTGCCCGAAGTTTTCCATATTTGCAATACAAGTCCCCGACGTGTTTTAGGACATATAAATAGTATTTTTAGGTTTTGAAAACCCTTAAGTTGTATTCTATCAAGTTTTATTTTTCCTGCAACCCTGAAAGATTTTTGAGAGCTATTGGAGAGAGATCTGAACTCTTTGAGAGAAGAATTTCTAAACTCCCTTCTTACTCTTTTAATATCTATTGCTTATTATTCAGAATGATGATTTGTGTTTCATTGAATATATATGTCTGAGTAGTTTGATTGTTAGGTTTAGGGTTTTTCACAGGGATTTTATGAATTATTAGATCTGTTTATTTAGGATTCTTTCTCTTTCTAGATCTTCATCATAGGCTGTTCTTCATATTAATTCTTGATTGATCACCTAGAATTAATACTTTAGGAAAATAAATTGATATGAGAATACAATTATTTTCCTGATTAAACCTTTTGATGAGCAAAATTATTTCTTGCAAAGAGATTTGATTTAATAATTTTGTGAACAATCTAAACATTATTTTATTGCTGATTTCTAACCTAGAATTTTACAAAGAGATTTGGATTTTCTGGTTTTAAATTTAGGTATTATTTGCAGTGAGAAATGATTTAATTTACAAAAGTGTTTAGAGTTCAAGATCTGTTCTTAAATGCTTGAATCCTAATTTATTGATTGATTTAATATTCATAATTTCCTAAGAATTCCCTAGACCAAGCTTTTTGATCTTCTGAACTTACAACAGCTTTTATTTAATAATTTGCATTGTTATTTCAATTCAAATTAATTTGTTTAGCTTTATAAAACTTTATAATTTATTGTGTAGTCTTGAGTCTTTGTGGAATTCGACCCCTAAGTACTACATTGATCTCTTAATTTGAGAGAGTAGCTCTAGGGTTAATTTGAGCATATCAAATTTTGGCGCCGTTGTCGGGGACTCTTTGATCTACCATTAGGTTTGAGTTTTTAATTTCGTCTAAATTTTTCTTTTTATTTTCTACTTACACGTTTTGGTTTTTCTTCTCTTTGGTGTTTCAGGTGCATGCCTCCTAGACCTCACACAAGGAGCAACAAGTCTGATCCTACTGTGAATCTTTCAAACCAAGAGTTGGGAAAACTTGAGCGTGAGAACAGAAGAGCAACCAAATCCTTAAAGATGGTTAACCCAGTCATTTTGATGCGAGATGAGGATGGTGTTTTGAGGGATCAAGAGGGCCACTTGCGCAATGAGCATGGCCAAAAGCTTGATGCAGAAGGCAACGTGATTGCTGAACCTGTTGTCAAAGAGCAGGCTGTTGTGAACCAGCAAGCTGCTGTCGTTGATGAGCCAAATCTTGCTGTCGATCGACACCAACCAGAGGATGTCAATCGACACCCACCTGCAGCAGACGTATGTGGAGCTGCCAACCACGTCCAGAACCCAGTTCGAAGACAGGATCAAAACCGGGACTTGATCAGGACCATTGCTGACTACAACCAGGCTGATCTTGTGTATGAGAACCGGTCTGCTATTGTTCCTCCCCCATTTCGGAGGAATGATTTTGAGTTGAAACCTGCGTACTTTCAACTGGTTGGACAGAGACCTTTCTCAAACCTACCCCATGAGAAGCCTTTGGACCACATTGAGCACTTTGAAGATCTTGTGACTAGTATCAAGGCTAATGGAGTGACTGAGGATTTCATATTCTGCAAGCTCTTCCCATACTCACCTGCAGGAGAGGCATCTCAGTGGTTGAAGCAGTTGCCAGCTGGATCTTTGACAAATTGGCATGATATCAAGGTGGCTTTCCTCAACCATTTCTATGATGATGCAATGTCAGATGAGCTGAGAGTCAAGATCTCTTCATTCAAGCAAGGACATGATGAAGCTTTCAAGGCAGCTTAGGTGAGATTCAAAGCTTATCAGAGGGACTGTCCACACCATGGTTTTTCAAGGGTACAGCTGTTGAGTATCTTCTTTAGAGGGTGTGACTAGAAGTATCAGTTAGCTTTGGATGCTGCAAGTCATGGGAACTTCAAGACAAGATTTCCAGAAGATGCTGAAGTTTTGATTGAGAATTTGGCTTCTAGCAATAGCACTAAAAGAGCTGATGCTGAAAGAAAGAGACTGCATGGAGAGTTTGATACAAACCAGCTTGCTTCTATTAATGCTAAGCTGGATTCAGTACACAATCTTCTTATGGGTAAGAAGTCAGTCCAATTTGCTGCTGAAGTTGAGACATTTGAGCCAGAGCCAGAGAATACAGAGGAGAATGTCAACTATGTGTATGGAGCTAGGTATCAGGGACAGAGATTCGGTAATCAGCAAGGCAACATACCTTACAATGGTGACCAGAAGTAGCAACAGAACAATGGCTATACAAGAACCTATGGGAATTCATCTTATCCGTCTCCACCTCCTAAGAATTCTTCAGAGCGTAGAATGGAAGCCATGCTTGAGCAGATTTTGTAAGGACAGGAGCAATTGACAGTGACATTCAATGGAAAGATTGACAATGTCTACACTGAGCTGAATAGGAAGATAGAAGCATTGAAAATTCATGTCAAGAAACTAGAGAATCAAGTTATTCAGACTGCTGGGTCTGTTAAACGACAAGAGGGGTATCTTCCTGCGAGAACTGAGTCAAACCCCAAGCATGCTTGCAATGCCATATCAGTGAGAGATGAAGATGATGGTGAAATTGCTTATGCAGAAAAAGAAGAGAAATCAACAAATCTCTCGGTTTCAGATGATGGTGTCGATTGACACCACCTGGGTGTCGGTCGACACTCATCCCAGACAGAACCCGAAACTGCAAAAGCTCAGGTTCCAACAGTTGAGAGGGTTTACAAACCTAAGGTTCCTTTTCCCAAGCCAAAAAAGTCCAAGCAGGAGATGGAGGAAGCTAGATGCAAGACAATGATGGACAAGGTGATGATTGAGATGCCTTTGATTGATGCAGTAACCACCCCTTAGGCGCTATGTCAAGAGAATGGTATCAAATGGTTTGAGCCTTGAGGAAGGAGCACTGCTTACTAAGGATGTCAGTGCGATTCTGTTAAACCAGCCTCCATAGAGGAAGAAGGAAAAGAAGCAGGAGGTGGTTGTCTCTAAGGAAGTGTGCAATCATTCAATGTAAGACTGCTAAGAAGTTACCAGATCTTGGAAGCTTTGTACTTGATTGCCCCATCTCTACAGGAAGATTTGCTCACTCACTTTGTGATCTTGGCTCTAGTATCAACTTGATGCCACATTCTGTTGCTGTGAGACTTGGGATGGCAGAATTCAAGCCAACTCAGATTTCTCTAATCCTAGCTGATCGATCCCGAAGAATTCCTGAAAGTGTTTTAGAGGATATTCCAATTAAGGTTGGCAACTTCATGATTCCCACTGACTTTGTGGTGCTGAAGTATGATATAGAGCCTAAAGATCCTCTCATCTTAGGAAGATCTTTCTTGGCTACAGCGGGTGCCATCATTGATGTGAAGAAGGGACACATAGCACTGAATGTGGATGGTTTGAGTATGAATTTTGAGATGGATAAGCTGAGGAGAGCTCCTACCATTGATGGACAAACTTTTTCTGCTGAGGAAGTTGCTGCATCACGAGCGACAGGCTCAGTGTCGATCGACACACCATTAGCATCGGTCGACACCCCTCCACGACCGAGACAGAACAGCTCCAAGACTGATGCTCCAAGTCAGAAACATGTTCCTAAACAGAAAATCTTCCACTCCACACTCCAGAGTCCTCAGGTAAGACAAAGGTACACCTTTTCTGCACCTAATCCTCCTCAAATCACTAACAAGAACTTCAAAGGTACAAAGACTGTTTTACAGTTAACCAAGCCACGAGATTATCGTAGAGCACTTGTTTCTTCTGTTGATGATTTTGCAGGACATAAAAGAAGCAAACCCATCCCACTTTCCCGCCCTGGTCCTGTTCCTCACATCCTTGGCAGACCTCATTCATCTACTGCTTACACACCACCTTGGATGATGAGACATTCCTCTCAGAGGCATTCACTGCCACGTTCTGATCCACCAGTTGCCTGAGCTTCATTACAGTCAAGCTAATGACTGAAAACAAGCGCTTAGTGGGAGGCAACCCACTCATAGGTTTTTCTTTTCCATCTTGAGTCATTTTTATTCTTGCTTTGAGTCAGTTTGAATTAGTGCTGAATTATGAACTTCTATCTATCATGTTGCGTTTAATCTTGTGTTTGAGTGATTATTAGCAGTGCTAACATCCAAGGTTTGAGAGGGACACAAATTTAACAGCAACTAACTATGGATTTCTGGGCAGACTCTCTGCAGACGCAAAGAGTGTCGATCGATGCCACTACTGGTGTCGGTCGACACCACCATCACAGATGAGTAAATCCAATTTTTGTTCATACTTTCAATACTCATTCATTTTTATTTTATTTTTCTTTTCCCAATATTAGGCTTGATAACACTGGGCACAGTGTTGTTTAAGTCTGGGGGAGGTTATCTACTAACTATGTTTTTGTTTTTGAGTTTCAGTTGTGTTAGTCAAAACCATAAAGTTTGAGTCAAATTTTTCAAATTTTTTTCTTTTTGTCTTTGGGAATTATGATCTTGATTAATGATTTCTCTTATTTGGCTAATCTCTAATGATTATTTGTTTATGCTTGATCTCAGAACTGAAGCTTAGAAAGACTATGAGCCTTATCAACAATCCTGAAAGCCCTTATTAAATGGATATCTGATTGATCTAACGTTGTCTCAACTTTTATTAGGATTTTAATCGGACTTAATCTCTTACTTTGGGGTTGGAAATCAGTGGACTAGACTTCTTCTTCGGGCCATACCGGACAGTGCAATTTTTCAAAGTATGTCTCCCCTCTCTCTTCCCTTTAGTGCTTTATTCAAAAAAAAAAAAGAGAGAATAAAAGATGAGATGATTTTGATCAGTTTAGAGAGGTAGGTAAATTACCTATGACCTCATTATTCTACTCTTGAGTCAAATGATCACACAAAGCTTGGAAGCGAGGGATAGGTAAATTACCAATGATCCCGGTATTCGCTTACACCTTTGATTATAAAAAAAAAAACAATTTGGGAGTAATCAGCCCTTTGGAAGTGAGAAAAGGGAGAGGAAAGGAGATTTAAGAAGAATGTCTTGGCCTGAAGAGAGTCCATATGCCACTGATCAATACACCCAAGGTAAGAATTCACCTTATTTGTGCTTTAATATTGAGTAATGAGATGACAATGGAGATTTCAGAGATTTCGGAGGATTGTGGGATTTCAGTAAGGAATGTTGATGCTTATCATGGTTAAGTATAAGTAGTAAGTTCTTGAGTCAGGTAAATGAAGAGTGCGAATAAGAATCATCATGCAGTTGAGTGAGTTCCCAGTTTTCAAACCTCTTTCATAGGTCTAAGTTTATGTTTTGCTTGAGGGCAAGCAAAGGCTAAGTCTGGGGGAGTTGATATATCATGGTTTTTGTGGTTTTTAACGATGATATAAGGAGTCTTTTAGAGTTTTTTGATGTGTATTCTAGGATGTTTTTGAGTCTTTACAGGGTTTCTAGGATTTTGGCATGAAAGGAGCAAAATGGAGCAAAATGGAGCAATTTGGATCATTTTGGAGCATCACTTCAGAAGAAACGAATTTGGAGTCAGAACAGAAAGGGAGCATCGATCAACACTGTTTAGCATCGGTCGACACCAAGTCTAAACCGACGAGAGAGCCAAGTTTTGGAAGTTTTACAAAGTTGCCCAAAGTTTTCCATATTTGCAATACAAGTCCCTAGCGTGTTTTAGGACATATAAATAGTATTTTTAGGTTTTGAAAACCCTTACGTTGTATTCTATCAAGTTTTATTTTTCCTGCAACCCTGAGAGATTTTTGAGAGCTATTGGAGAGAGATCGGAACTCTTTGAGAGAAGAATTTCTAAACTCCCTTCTTACTCTTTTAATATCTATTGCTTATTATTCAGAATGATGATTTGTGTTTCATTGAATATGTCTGAGTAGTTTGATTGTTAGGTTTAGGGTTTTTCACAGGGATTTTATGAATTATTAGATCTGTTTATTTAGGATTCTTTATCTTTCTAGATCTTCATCATAGGTTGTTCTTCATATTAATTCTTGATTGATCACCTAGAATTAATATTTTAGTAAAATAAATTGATATGAGAATATAATTGTTTTCCTGATTAAACCTTTTGATGAGCAAAATTATTTCTTGCAAAGAGATTTGATTTAATAATTTTGTGAACAATCTAAACCCGATTTTATTGCTGATTTCTAACCTAGAATTTTACAAAGAGATTTGGATTTTCTGGTTTTAAATTTAGGTATTATTTGCAGTGAGAACTGATTTAATTTACAAAAGTGTTTAGAGTTCGAGATCTGTTCTTAATTGCTTGAATCCTAATTTATTGATTGATTTTAATATTCATAATTTCCTAAGAAATTCCCTAGACCTAGCTTTTTGATCTTCTGAATTTACAACAGCTTTTATTTAATATTTTGCATTGTTATTTCAATTCAAATTAATCTGTTTAGCTTAATTATAAAACTCTATAATTTATTGTGTAGTCTTGAGTCCTTGTAGAATTTGACCCCTAAGTACTGCATTGATCTCTTAATTTGAGAGAGTAGCTCTAGGGTTAATTTGAGCATATCAAGAACATTAAGCTGATCTGACGTTGTCTCTAGCTTTGAAAGGAATTAACCGGATTTAACTTCTTGCCTTGGGACTTGGTATACATCAGACAAGACTCCTCCCTTAAGCCTTACAAGACATGCATCTCCTTGCAAAGTATGCTTCCCCTCTCTCTTCCCTTCATTACTAAATAAAAAAAAAGTAAAGAAGAAAGAAAGAAGAAGAAGAGGATATAGGTAATAAAGAAGTGAACCGAGGGTTGTGCGTAAACCCGTGCATCCTTTGGAATTCATGGTAACCTGTCCCAAAAGGAAAAGAGCAAAGGACTGATAAAAAAAAATGATACCGTAGAAAATTAGGGAGAAATCAATCCTTTGGAAGTGAGAAAAGAGAGAGGAAATGAAGCATATGAAGGAAATCTTGGGCATTAAAAGGTTGAAGGAGTCAATAAGTTCAGTGATTGATATTCCCTCGGCGAGACCATACATTTTCACTAATCTGATTTAGAGAGACAACAATGGGGATGCTGAAGGTTCTTTAAAGTTGTGGAGTTCAGAGTAGGGAGTGTTGATCCTAATCATGGGCAGAGTACAAAAAGTAGTTCTTAATTTGATGTGATGAAGAGTGTAAAGAAGAGGTTCCCAAGCATTTGTGAATTTGCACTTTCTAACCTTTTCTCTGATCCTTAGTTTTTGTCTATTCTTGCTTGAGGACAAGCAAAGATTCAAGTCCAGGGGAATTGATGTGTCTACATTTTATAGGGTTTTAACTATAGTTTTTACACTTGTTTTGAGTATTATATTAGGTCCAAGTGTGCTTTTAGAGTCCTTTTAGTCTTTTGTGAGTTTGTACAGGTTCTAGGCTACTTTGGAAGGAAACTGAGTGTTTTGGGGATGAAAACAAGCATCTGAAGTCAATTTTGTGAAGACTGATCGGACTAGCAAGTAGATGGAGCAAACGCAGAAAAGCATCCAAGATCGGCTGATCCACATTCGGGATCAACCAGTCCCGTAACCGAAGCAATTTTTTCCTTTTTCGTTTTAAACCGACTTTTAGGGTTTTATTTTGATATTTAAGTTAGAGGCACGGCCTCCAGAGACATAAGCTTTATTTTCTGAGACTATTTTGTATTGAGAGCTTTGGGAGAAGATCTCTAATCCTTCTTGACACTTTGGAGAAGATTTCTAAATCCTATTTTCTATTCTTTTGCAATTCAATTATGTTTTCTTCATTATTGATTTGCTGTTTCTGCTTCTCCATGTCTGAGTAGTTTCTCAATTGGGTTTATGGTTTCAGAAGGGTTTCTGTGATTAATTGATGCTAGGTTTGTTAGATTAGGGATTGATCTTATTGTTCTTCATCTATTGTTGTTCTTAATGCTTAAGCTAGATTGATCACCTAGATTAAGATCTTAGGTTTAATTCATCGGGGCACCAAAAGTGTTGTTGAGTTGCTTGAAAAGAACATAGGTGAGCAAGGTGGACCTTAGCCAGCGAAAGTTGAAGTTGAGGCAACCTGTGAACAAATCAAACCAGAAGCTATTAATGCTTGCTTGATTTTCTGGATTCAAACGAAAGTTTAGGATTTAGTAAATTCATTGCTTAGATAGTTATCGTTGCGAAAGTAGGATAGCTTTACAAACGTGATTTGAGTTCAAGAATTGTGTTTAATGCATCCCTATCTAACCATCTAAATTCGTGATCATAATCCCTAATGATTCCCTGCACCCAATGTTTTCTCTTTTGATTTAAAACATATATTTACTTTCCGTTTTGATAGTTACTTGTTACTCAAATTTCCTATTTTGTCTTAGCTATATTTGATCTTGATAATTTCATAGTGCAATTGCTTGGTCTCTGTGGATTTGACCCTAAAGTGCTACGACGACACCACTAGATCGTGGTTGAGTGTACTTTGGGTTTTAATTGACCTTTGATTAACTAAGTGGAGATACCTAGAAGGCCAACACAACATCCAACGACCTCCAAAACTCAACCAGCTTCCAGGTAAAGCTGTTCAGAACCCAAAAGATTATGCTACTGCCCAGGCCATCTTTCTAGAAGATGTTGATGACTACCTCACTGAGGACAACAATGTTTAAGATGGGGAGAATATGGATCACTATGGGATGTATGAGCACTAGTACTACATATCCGAGTATGAACCCGATCCTTCACCCGAGGAGTGTGATCGAGCTGATGACCAAGCACCGGTTTGAGAATCGCAATCCAACGCACCACTCGAGGCTGAACCCGATGACTTACCCGATGATGGTGATTGGATGATCCATCAGGTAGATGTTCAGATGACAGAACAACCTCAACTGCCTGCAGCTGAGGAAGGGGAATTAGAGGAAAGATTTAGAGCAGCTCTTGACATCCAATTAGAGGCGCTTGCAGAGTGTATGACCAAACGAAAAGCCCCACCTCCTAAGCTCTTGCCACCACACGCACTTTAAGAGGAAATTATCAAGGAGACAGCTCAGCTGGAAATTGAGGTAAAGGAAGCTGTCAAAGAGATTGGGAAAGCAATTCTGAGGAGTGGAGTGTGTTTAGATCCTGAACTGCGAATTGATGAGAAATTGGAGGATCCCGGCTCTTTTACATTGCCATGTTCAATAGGCCTTTGGATTTTCAACAACTGCTTGTGCGATTTGGGAGTTTCGGTCAGCATCTTGCCACTTTTAGTTGCCAACAAGATGGGTTTCAGCAGTTTTAAACCAAGTAGTCTGTATTTGGTTCTAGCTGATAGAACAATCAAACACCCCATTAGTATCCTGGAAAACTTGCCTCTCAGGATTGGAAGAGTGGAAGTTCCTACAAATTTCATGATTCTTGATATGGATAAGAACCAGAAGATCCACTGATCCTAGGAAGACCATTCTTGGCAACAGTAGGAGTAGTGATTGATGTAAAAAAGGGACAGATCAGCATTGAGTATGGAGAGCACTTCAAAATGAAATTTGGCATCAAGAAAGGAATTAAAAAGCCAACCATTGATGTTCAAGTTTTCTCCACCCAGATCAAGCATCAAGCTAATATTACATTTGCTGTGGAACTAGAATAAGACCAGAAAAATCGGTTGAATCAGTCTGTTTCAGTGGAGAGGATCCCAAAACTTCTCCCTCCCAAAAACCATGCTTGAAAAGCATGAAGAGTCAAGGTCAGTGACTTAAAACAAGCTCACTTGGGAGGAAGTCCCAAAAGTATCTCTTATTTTCTTTTCATTTCATTTTATTTATTTTGTCTTGTTTAATTTGGATTTTTTTTACAATAATTTTTTATGTTTCTATAAGTTTTAATTTTCAAAAAAAAAGGGAAAAAAAAGGAAATCTTGGGGAAACCCGAGGCTATACACGTATCTGTACCCGACACGCCTGATTGTGTTCCCACTCGGGTGGTGAGTGGAGTCCGAATACCACAGAACCCTAGCCCACTCTCGGTGAAACCCTAGCGGCAGCCCCTTCTATTTAAGAGGACCAAACCCTTTTCCCCAAGACAAAATCGATAAGTCGTCAAAACTCTTTAACTTCCATCTTCTTATTTTTCCTTTCTCTCAAACTCGAGTGCTCTAAGATTTTCAGGAACTAACCCTATTGATCTCGAGTTTAGCTTTTCTTTCTTTTCAAGGACTTACCAATGGCTCCCAAGATGAAGACTTACCAAAATAAGGAGACTAGATCAACCTCCACCGCTGCTAGAACCGGAGGTGACGGCGTGGATGCTCGCAATTCCAAGGGAGGAGGAGACGCTTCACATTCCCAACTGCTGAGTGGACGTTTCCAATCCCCAACCCGATGCTCAACCCGATTCGTCACCCGAGGAGGTGCTCGAGCATCAGATCGTGTAGACCCTCAAGTTCGCTCACCAATCCTGATGGCGAATGCTGTCCGTAGATCTTCTTGACGTAGGGACCTGTCTACGTCCGAGCGAACCGTCACTGACCCAATGGAGGAAAACCGGAGGAGAACCAAACTTCACGGTTGAGGAGTAGAGCCGCAGTTGCAAGAGGGAAGAGACCAGCTTCTGAAAAGGCTGAGGAAGTAGCTGAGAGGGCAGCGGAAGAAGAAGATTGAGACACGGAGAGTGAGAGTCATGACCACGAAGAGGAGCAGAGAGAACGCACCCAGATGGCATCGAGGCGGCTGAAGCAAAGAGAGGTGGAGACTCCGGCCAAGCTCTTCAAGGTCCTCCGCAAGATGAGCTTCGTTGGGACCTGCTACCCCCACCGCGAGACAATGAAGCAGTTGGGAATCTCTAGAGATGTCAAGTTTCTCTTTGACATGTGCCACCTGGGCCAGATGATGCGAGCCAGCCTCGAAGCCTACAAGGAGGAAACTGTTCACTTCCTTTCCACGCTGCGGTTACACTATTTTGAAGATCACCCAACCCTGCTACCCGATGGGGGGATCGGGTTCATCACCTTCTCTGTGCGAAACAAGGAATACCGACTCACCTTCAAGGAGATGGAGGAGTTGTATGGTTTCAAGGCTAGTAGTGGAGAAAACATGGAAGTGAGCAAGGAGGAGATGAAATCCCTATGGCAGACAATAGGAGATAAGTTTCCCTACAAGTCCATAAGCTCCAAATCTGCTCAAATAAGGAACCCTGTTTTGAGGTATTTTCTCAAATCCCTAGCTTGCACTATATTTGCTATGAAGGAAACTGGGCATGTGAATGATCATGAGCTCCAACTGCTAGACATAACCTTGTGTGGAATCTTGGATAATGCTAGGGATGGTAGACCGCTAGTAGGGGATGTTGCGGACACTAGCTTGGTTTTTGTGCTGCTTGATCAGTTCTTGTATTTGAAATATTGGGCAATGAAATCCGAGAGGCAGGAAGGAGATGGAGAGATCGCCATAGGAGGTTTAGTCACACCGATTTTGGTAGCTTACGATGTGCCCCTGAAAGGAGTAGTACATGAGCCGAGATGGTTAGACATCGACTACCTCACATTGGCGAGATTCTTGGCTTATGAGAAGCCAAATGATAGGTTGCTTTTCAAGTTTGTTCATCCAGCAGTCGGGGCTAATCAAATGATCCTGCCCAACGTCGTGTGCACAAAGATCTGACTAGGGGAGAACATAGACTTCATGCCACCATTGGAGGAGCTGTACAACCCTGGAGGAGAATCCGAAGCTGAAGAGAGAGAGCCAACAGGGCAAGGACAGGGAGACAACTCGGAGGTCTATGATTTTGAGGAGTATGTTTGCTCTCAAAAGCAACCAATTGGGGTGAGAGAAGCTCACAAGAGGATCAGATGGTTGAAGAGGATGAACAAGTTCCTAGCTAGGAAAATGAAGGACCTTACCGGCACAGTGAAGGTGATGGGAGGACAGATCAGGGAGTTGCAAGACAAGGCAAGCTGTGCGCTCCAACTTCAGCTTATGCATCCACATGGATGGGGAGGAGCGGACCACTAAGAGGAATCCAAGGATTGGTACCTCTAGAGCCTCACAGGGCGTCATCCTACGAGCCCCAAGCTGAGGAGGGTGTCACCATACCCGATCGATCGCGGAGAAGCCACTCAAATGCCTATCCGACGCCTCACACGACGGGGTACACGATGTCATACCCGATGCCTCCATCGAGCACACATCCGGGAGACCACTCGGGTCCTCTCTCTCAGACCTATCAGATGCCATATCTGATGCCCTACTCGATGCACCCTGCAAGCAGCTACACAGGTGACCATTCCGGACATGCCCTACCCGATGAGCTATGCGATGCCTTACCCAATCAACCCCTCGGATGCTGGTCCAAGCAAGTCGTCCGTGCACATAACCGAGCTCTCTGATGAGCGAATCCCGGCGACTGCTGAAGCCGGTGACGATCCTGGGTCCACGTTGGCGAGCATGGAGGGTACCACAACCTCCTTCTTCACCAACCCATGAGGTACCATTTTTCATCCAAACCATTGTTTATATTATACCATTGCATATTATTTTGTTTCATTTTGTGTGATTCTCAGACTTTTTTTTCAGACTTTTCTTTACAAAGAGGACTGTAATTTAAGTTTGGGGGAGGATTTGAAAATGTATTTAACATTTTTATTTTCTTATTTCAAATTTTTGCATACTAGTTTTGTTCATTGGAATCTGCATCTATTTGCATTAAAAAAAAAAAAAATTTTGAAATTTTTGTTTTAAAAATAAAATAAAATAAAAGAGTGTTCATGTAGTTGCATTTACATATTAGGATTGAGTCTGGATTGCTTCATATAGGATTGTTGCATATGCATTTTAGGGGACAATGATTATTGTTTAAAGTCAAACCTTAGGATTGAAGCTATAACCCTTAATCACAGTTCATTGTTGCTAGATCAATCTTTGGAAAAAAATGAAAAATCTTTGTTTAAAACCTTGTGTCTTTTGAAAGCTTCCTCCACTTGTGTGAAACTTGCTTGAACATTGCATCATCTCTATATTATTGGACTTAACCTGAACTTTAACTATCTTGCTTATGGAATTTGAATGCTTGCTCATGGTAACTCTAAACTTGGGTTAACACTCCAATTTTTCCAATCTTTTCGTTTAACCCGAATTTTTTTCCTTACCCTTGAACCCAAACCTTTCTTTCAAGCCTTGTTGTGAATTGTTGAGTAAAACCTTTTCATTGTGCTATAGGTTGTGAAACCTTGAGAGTATTGAGAACGACAAAGAACTGGCTCTTGTTTTAGCTAAGTTTAGAATCATTTGGACTAGCTAATAGAATCGGTTTTAAAAGATAGGTGGTTGGCATGATTATTTGGGGTTGGATTGAGGAATAAAATAGAAACCAAAGAAGAAAGTCCCTAAGATTCAGTTTATTTAGCTCTAAGTAAAAAAAAAATAGTCTTGCTATAGCCTCCTAGAAAAGAAAAAAAAAAAGAAAACAAAAAAATGGGAGTGTAGCAAAGAAATAATTTTTTTTTTGTTGTAAAAGAGAGCTAGCTATTCAAAATTAGAATCTTAGGGATTGTAAAAAAAAAAGAAGTTAAAATCAAGGTTGTAGACAGTTTTATTCTAAGGTGTTGGACATAAAAAAAGTGAATGAGAAAAGGGTAGATTATTAAGAGTTAAGCTTTCTATGCCCTAATTGTTCTCAATCTTAGATAGTTTTCACAACTATCTAGCATTCCTTCTTTTGAGAGTAAGCCACCCAAAGATATTGTTTGAAACCCACCTACCAAAAAATCCTTACTATTGAAACCGATTGAGCTTGATTCACTTTCCATTTGCAAGAACTCGCCAAACACTTTAATGAATGTTAAAGAGATGTTCTTTGGAATTGAAAGTCTTTACTGATAGTTTGAGGATGAACTAGATTGATGCATGGTGATAAGCATAGAAAAATATTTGTAAGTATGTTGATTGATCTTAGCACCGTTAAACTATCTTTAAGGACTATAGTTTGAATCCTTCGCTTGGCACAAAAAGGTTATGAGTCCCCAATTTTATACCTCATCCTCCTACTTCCTTGCTTGAGGACTAGCAAGATTTAAGTTTGGGAGTGTGATAACTCTCTAATTTACATGTTTTAGACACCTTTTTTTGTCCATATTTTGCAATATATATACCCTAACCTTAGCATTTTTAGGTCATTAACTGTAGAAATTTGCATTTAGGCCATTTAGGGTGCTGCATTCTTGCATTTGTGAATTTTGGATGAAAACAGGTGCTTTAGAGCCTAAATTGGAGGAAAACAAGGTCAAATCCGATCATGTACCCGAAGGAGCTATTAAGCAAGAAGAACAGTCCGAACCTCAACCCGATCAAGGAGGATCTAAGAGCAGGAAGAACAACCCGAAGACCTACCTGAGGAACTACCTGACCATATCCTCGAGCAGACCCTTGGGCAGGACTAGGCTGCTAGGTTAAAAGGGTTTCCATATATAAACCCCCCTCTTCTTCCTCTCGCCCAAGCACGCCGCAAACACTCATAACAGAGAGCGAGAGCTTCTGAGAGAGAGACTGAGCGATTAAAACACTTTTTCCACTTTGTTAGGAGTCGTTTTTATTTCTTTTGGCTATTCTTTTTAGTTTTCAATTCTGTACTCTACTACTCTTATCCCATTTTCAATACAATGCAATTTTCTTTCATTTACGTTTTTATGCTTTCTACAATGAGATCTGAGTAGTGAAATAAAGTTTCTAGGGATGGGATAGACAAATATGTGTTCTTGATCGGTTAGGATATCTTAGTCTGATTGTTTATTTTATATAAATTCCTTTCTAGATTGGTGTTCTTAATGCTATTTTCAGACCAAGAGGTTGAGATTAGATCTAGGGTGTTTTGCCATCGAGAGATGTTGTTGAAATGCTTGAATCAATCAATGCTAGAGATTTACTCACTTAGCCTAAGATATTAGATGTGTAAGGAGTTTATTGACAATAATGAATCGGTTTGTAATGCCTGCTTGGTCATGTTTCTCCAACGAGAGTTGGGTAGGGGAGTGACCAAGGTTGATTGTTTCTACCACGAGAGTGTTTTAACATGATTTTAGAGATTCATTGTCTAGGGAATATTTGCTTGAGGCATGTAGGACATTCCAAATTGGTCAGGAACACTTATGAGTCAATTACCCCATCCTTAGGAGCTTTCTTATCTTGATTGTTTAACTTTTATCTATAACTCGACCCCTTACCCAAACTGGTACTCAATCACCAGCTTTGTGTACACCTTCGAGTTGTTCATACTTGTCCACTTGATCCGATCATCCCACCTGATCATGTACTCGAATGCTTGCATCGAGTACTTAGGTTGAGTGGTTCTTGTTTTATTGTCTTTTTATTTCTTCTAGGTTGTTAGATAAAACCCTTATTATTGTTTGGCTTGACTTGCATTGTTATGATCATATCTTATCTGCTAGCATAACAACCATTTGGATTGATAACCCTTTGTACTACAACTGCATAGGGAATTGATACCCTGGGTGAAAATCCTGTTATCACAGAGCATGTTTTTCGATCTATAATTCTCTAAACCTACTCTTACTTCTACTTTTGCTTTATTCTTGTTATTCTACTCATTATCTACTCGCTACTATACTCTCTTATTTTCAAATCTTTAAACCATGGACAACGGCAAACCGATTGTTACTCCAGTGGTGCTCAAAGGAGCAAATTACTTGTTGTGGAAAAGAACCACAAAGACTGCACTTAGTGGCCGGGGACTATGGATCCACGTTGAGACGGACCAACTCCCCAAGAAAGCTATCAAAGAGGACGGTAAAGAAGAAAAGAAAGAAGACAAGGAGGCTGATCTCGAGAAGGAAGTTAAGTGGTTCCAAGAAGATCAGACCGTGCATGCCATTCTCCAAAACTCGCTGGACGCACCAATCCTTGAAGCCTACTCATACTGCAAGATGGCCAAGGAGTTATGGGAGACGCTTGCGAATGTCTATGGGAACATGACAACCTTGACCCAGTGTTTGAAGTCAATAAGGCAATTAACGGTCTCCACCAAGAAGACTTGGAGTTCACGAAGCATTTTGGGAAGTTTAGGTCTCTATGGGCCGAACTTGAGATGCTCTGACCGAGTACAATCGATCCAGCCATCCTTAATGAGAGAAAAGAACAAGACAAGGTCTTTGGTCTCCTTCTCACTATGAATCCGGCGTTTAATGAAAACACATTCTTCGAAGCAACAAGTTACCTACACTTGAGGATGTGTGTTCACAAGTTCAAAAGAAACAAGGTTCACTTGGCCTTTTTAGTGGCAAGGAAGACTTAGCCACAGCCAACAAGGGTGTCTACAAGCATGAGGACAAGAAAGTGGTGATATGCGACCATTGCAAGAAGAGGGGCCATATCAAGGACAAATGTTGGATTCTTCATCCCCATCTCAAACCAGCCAAGTTCAAGGCCAATCTTTCGCAAGAAGGTTCAAGCAGTCAGGGTAGCTTTCTTGGGATTGAAATCTCCGGAGGGTTTGTTTCTCTCCCAACGAAAGGATACACTTGATATTTTAAATGAGACAGGTAAACTTGGAGCTAAACCGGTGTCCACTCCACTCAAAGAAGGCTACCAGGTCAAGCGAAAGGGGGAGATGAAGAAAATGCCTAATGCTCCGGTTAACAA
Source organism: Camelina sativa (assembly GCF_030686135.1). Taxonomy (NCBI): domain Eukaryota; kingdom Viridiplantae; phylum Streptophyta; class Magnoliopsida; order Brassicales; family Brassicaceae; genus Camelina; species Camelina sativa. The sequence continues at coordinate 37,696,526 of NC_141891.1, forward strand.
GCTGGCTGAGCCGTATGAGGATGTGGGGAGATATCGTAGACTTTTGGTAAATTAATCTATCTCACAATCACAAGGCCTGATCTGTGCTACGCGGTCAATCAAGTCAGTCAACATATGAAAGCTCCAACCAAGTTTGACTGGAACACAGTGGAACTGATCCTTTGTTACCTCAAGGGGAGTCCTGGCCAAGGAATTTGGATGGGAAAGAACAACAACACTGAAATGGTAGGGTACTGTGACGCGGACTGTGCTGGTGATACAATGGATATGAGGTCACCGACTGGGTATTGTACATTTGTTGGTGGTAATCTAGTGACTTGGAAGTCAAAGAAGCAGAAAGTTGTCTCATGCTCAGGCGCCGAGTCCGAGTAAAGGGCCATGAAGAAGCTACCCAATGAACTTACGTGGCTCAAAGCACTCCTTAAAGACCTTGGGTTTGAGTCTGATCAACCGATCACCATGCACTGTGACAACAACGCAGCAATAAACATTGCCACAAACTCAGTTTTCCACAAACGGATCAAACAAATTGAAGTAGATTGCCATAAGGTTCGAGAGAAGATTGAAGAAGGGGTAATCTTACCGTGTCACACTCCGAGTAAAGATCAGTTGGCAGACATCTTCACCAAGGCTGCGAGTCCTCAAGTCTGTGAATACATCTATGGCAAACTTGGGCTCGCGGATCCCACGCGTCCAAGATAGGCTCACCTAATTCGTGGGTATCACACTCTTTTTCCCTTAACATAGTTTTGTCCCATGAGGTTTTTTATGTGAAGGTTTTTAATGAGGTGATGCTTCACGGGTTCCAAGCTTAGCCATTTCATTCGGCTAAGCTTGAGGGGGAGTATTGACCATGATCGATCATGAACAAGGTGGTGTCCGTACGGTCGTCCGTACACATGTGGAATAAGGCCGAGTTCTACTTTTGTTGCATGAAGTAGAGATGAGGCCTGACCACATATGGCCCATGAGAAGGATGGAGAATCTCTTCATAGTCGTTAGAAGAGAAATCAAACAAGATCACGTGTTGGTTTCACTTAAGGAAACCAAGGATATGGCGCTATCTACATTGGGATCAATTCTCTGTATTGTGTTAAGGGTGTAGCCCTAGTTTTCTTTCACTATTTAAATGCTCTAGCTGACATTGTAATACACACACTAATGGAATCTAAGTTTCTCTCTATTCTCTTTGTCGACTAAACTCTCCTCTTTCATATCTTTTCACTTTCATATCTTTACTTTCGCTTAAACTAACAGAGATGACATCCATTCCAAGCGTGGTGGATCGAGTGGGATGACATCCATTCCAGGTGTGATGGGTCGAGTGGGAATGTCATCGCTCCCGGAAGCATCGGTCAAGTCGCATGTCTGGAGTCTCATGACGTGAATCCTGGATTCGCATGTCTGGAGTCGCATGACATGAATCCTGGAGTCGCATGTCTGGAGTCGCATGACGCGAGCCCTGAAGTCGCATGACGTCTCTCCCGGGAGCGTCGGTCGAGTCGCATGACGTGAATCCTGAGGTTGCGTAGCTTGAGTCCAACGGTTTGATTCCTTTGTTGACCGCTTGAGTCGGGTGCATGTCTCAGGCTCCATTCGGTTCCAACAGTCTGGACATCTCCTAAACACCTTAAATACTCTAATATGAAAGATGTATGCAAAGATGATGCAAGAACTACCAAAACATGCGAAGTGTATAAAAGAGACTAGATAATGATGCAAAACAATGAATTATCCTAGCTAAATGCATGATAAATGCATGCTAAGGAGAGACAAAATATATACATATCAACTCCCCCAAACTTATTTTGCTTACCCTCGAACAAACAACCAAGAAAAAAGTATGGAAGAGAGGTGTGAAGATGGGGTCTTAGAACCTTGATAACAGGATTTTTACCCAGCTTATCAATTCCCTATGTAGTTGTAGTACAAAGGGTTATCAATCCAAATGGTTGTTATGCTAGCAGATAAGATATGATCAGAACAATGAAAGTCAAGCCAAGAAATAGTGGGGGTTTTTCTAACAACCTAAAGTAAGCAAAAGTAAATAAAAGAACAAGAACCACACGACCTAAGCCCCTATGCAAGCATTCCGGTACAAGATCGAGTGGGTAATCGGATGACAGAAGAAATCAAGAACACAAGGATGAACAGCTCGAAGGTATACACAAGGCTGGTGATCGAGTACCAGTTCAGGTAAGGGGTCGAGTTATAGGTAAAAAGTTAAACAATCAAGATGCGAAAGCTCCTAAGGATGGGGTAATTGACTCATAAGTGCTCCTGATTAAATTGGGATGTCTTGCATGCCTCAAGCAAATATTCCATAGACAATGAATCTCTAAACCTTGCTAAAACACTCTCGTGATAGAAACAATCAACCTTAATCACCCCCTACCCAACTCTCGTTGGAGAAACATGACTAAGCAGGCATTAAAATCCGATTCATTATTGTCAATAAACTCCTTACACATCTAATCTCTTAGTCTAAGTGAGTAAATCTCTAGCATTGATTGATTCAAGGATTTCAACAACATCTCTCGATGGTAACACACCCTAGATCTAATCTCAACCTCTTGGTCTGAAAATAACATTAAGAACACCAATCTAGAAATAAATTTTTATAAAATAAACATTCAAGCCAAGACATCCTAACCGATCAAGAACACATGTTTGCCTATCCCATCTTTAGAAACTTTGATTCACTACTCAGATCTCATGGTAACAAGCATAAAAACACAAACAAATGAAAGTTGCATTGAATTGAAAATAAGATGAAAGGTATAGAATACAGAATCGAAACTGGAAGAGTAGCAAAAAGAAGTAAAAATTGAATCCTAACATATTAGAAAAAATGTTTGAATCGCTCTCTCTCTCTCTCTCTCTCTCAGAAGCTCTCGCTATCTGGTTGTGAGTGTATGCGGCGTGCTAGGGCAAGAAGAAGAAAGGGGGTTTATATATGGAAACCCCTTTAACCTAGCTGCTCAGTTCTGCCCGAAGGTCTGCTCGAGACGGTGCACGAGGTTCAAATCGGGCAGTTCCTCGGGTAGGGCTTCAGGTTGTTCTTCATGCGCTCAGATCCTCTTCGATCGGGTTGAGGTTCAGACAGTTCTTCTCGCAAGACCACTCCTTCGGGTACATGTTTGGGTTTTACCTCATTCTTTCCCATTTTAGGCTCCAAAGCACCTGTTTTCATCCAAAATGTAGAAAGGCAACAATGCAGCACCCTAAATGGCCTAAATGCAAATTCATACGGTTAAGGACCTAAAAATGCTAAGGTTAAGGTATATATAATGCAAAATATGGACAAAAAAGCTATTTAAAACATGTAAATTGGAGAGTTATCACACCCCCAAACTTATCTCTTGCTAGTCCTCTAGCAAGGAAGTAAGATGATGAGGTTTGAAAATGGGGACTCATAACCTCATAGTACCAAGCGAAGGATTCAAGCTATTGTCCTTATAGATAGTTTAACGGTGCTACGATCAATCAACATACTTACATATATCTTTCTATGCTCATCGCCATGCATCGATCTAGTTCATCCTCCAACTATCAGTAAAGACTTGTGATTCCAAAGAACATCTCTTTTAAATTCATTTAAGTGTTTGGCGAATTTTTGCAAATAGAAAGTGAATCAAGCTCAATTGGTTTCAAGGGTAAGGCTTTTTGGTAGGTGGGTTTCAAACAATATTTTTGGGTGGCTTACTCTCAAAAGAAGGAATGCTAGAAAGTTGTGAAAACTATCTAAGATTGAGAACAATTGAGATATACAAAGCTTAACTTTTGATGATCTACCTTTTTCTCATTCACTTTTTTTTTATCAAACACACTAGAGTAAAACTGCCCACAACCTTGATTTTAACTCCCTTTTTTACAATCCCTAAGGTTTTAACTTTAAACATCTAGCTCTCTTTTACAAAATTTTTTCTTTCTTTGCTATACTCCTAATTGTTTTATTTTCTCTTTTTTTTTTTTTTTTCTAGGAGACTATAACAAGATATTTCTCTCTTTTTTTTACTTAGAGTGTTAAAGCTTTAGTTTCTATTTTATTCATCAACCCAACCCCAAATAAACATGCTAACCACCTATCTTTCAAAACCGATTCTATTAGCTAGTCCAAATGATTCTTAACTTAGCTAAAACAAGAGCCAGTTCTTTTTCGTTCTCAATACTCTCAAAGTTTCACAACCTATAGCACCACAAAACATGAAAAGGCCTCACTCAACAATTCACAACAAGGTTTGAAAGAAAAAGTTTGGGTTCAAGGGTAGGGAAAACAATTTCGGGTTAAGCGAAAAGATTGGCAAAAAATAGAGTGTTAACCTGAGATTTAGAGTTACCATGAGCAAGCATTCAAGTTCCATAAGCTAGATAATTTAAGTTCAGGTTAAGTCCAATAATATAGAGATGATACAATGTTCAAGCAAGTTTCAAACAAGTGGAAGAAGCTTTCAAAAGACACATGGTTTCAAACAAAGATTTTTCGTTTTTTTTTTCCAAAGATTGATCTAGCAACAATGAACTGTGATTAAGGGCTATAACTTCAATCCTAAGGTTAGACTTTAAACAAGGTGGTTTTAATTATTGTCCCCTAAAATGCATATGCAACAATCCTATATGAAGCAATCTAGACTCAATCCTAATATGTAAATGCAACTATATGAACACCCTTTTTTTTTTTTTTTAATTTTCAAATTTTTTTGGAGTTTTTATGCAAATAGATGCAGACTCAAATGAATAAAACTAGTATGCAAAAATTTGAAATAAGAAAATAAAGCACAATGTTAAATACATTCTCAAACCCTCCCCTAAACTTAAATTGCACAGTCCCTTGTGTAAATGAAAGTCTGAAAAAGAAATATGACAATCACACAAAGAAAATAAAACACAATGCAATGGTATAAAGTATAAACAATGGTGTGGATGAAGGTGGTACCTCATGGGTTGGTGAAGAAGGAGGTTATGGCAGCCTCCATGCTCGCCAAAGTGTACCCAGGATCGTCTCCGGCTTCAGCATGTGCCGGGGTTTGCTCATCAGAAAGCTCGGTTATGTGCACGGACGACCTGCTCGGACCAGCATCCGAGGGGTTGATCGGGTAAGGCATTGCATAGCTCACCGGGTAGGGCATCGGGTAGTACGATGGGTATGGTGGGAAAGGTCCAGAATGTTCACCCGTGTAGCTGCTCGTAGGATGCATTGGGTCTGGCATCTGATATGGCATCTGGTAGGGCTAAGGGAAAGGACCTGAGTGGTCACTCAAATGGCTGCTTGATGGAGGCATCGGATAGGGCATCGTGTATGCCGTCGGGTAAGGTGTCGGATAGGCATCTGAGTGACTCCTCCGTGATCTATCAGGCCTGGTTGCACCCTCCTCTGCTTGTGGCTCGTATGATGATGCCGTATGAAGCTCTGCAGGTGCCAAACCTCGGATCCCTCCTAATGGTCCGCTCCTCCCCACCCATGTGGGTGCATATGCTGAAGTGGGAGCTGAGGTACAGCTTGCCTTGTCTTGTAGCTCCCTGATCTGACCTCCCATTACTTTCCTTGCTAGGAACTTGTTCATCCTCTTCCACCACCCGATCCTCTTGTGTGCTTCTCTCACTCCTACTGGCTGCTTCTGGGAGCAAACATATTCCTCTGAATCATCTCCCTGTCCTTGCCTGCTTGGTTCTCTCACTTCAGCTTCAGATTCCCCCTCAGGGTTTTACAGCTCCTCTAATGGAGGCATGAAATCTATGTTTGCCCCTAGCCAGATTTTTGTGAACACGACGTTGGGCAGAATCATCTGAGTAGCTCCGACTGCTGGATGAACGAATTTGAAGAGAAACCTTTCATTTGGCTTCTCATAAGCTAAAAGTCTCGCCAATGTGAGGTAGTCAATATCTAGTCATATCGGCTCATGTACCACTCCCTTCAGGGGCACGTCGCAAGCTACCAAAATTGGCGTGACTAAACCTCCTATGGAGATTTCACCAGATCCTTCACACCTCTCGGTTTTCATGGCCCAAGATGTAACGCCCCAAAGGCCACCTCTTATTGGGCCCCATGTCCAATCCCAGTCCATGGGCCCACCTTCCTTAATGGACCTCACATCCTCTCACTAGGCCCGTGAGCCCATCTATATCTGACGGCCGGTTTGCTACGTCTGGGAGGCTTTAAAGACTTGTTACCGTCCCTACAAATCACCACATGATCTTTCCCTGTGTTTTGTCCTCACTTCCCGGAAGGTCACCCATCTTGAGAATACTCCAGTTCAAGCACGCTTAACTCTACAGTTCTCTCAGGACCCTTGACCGAAAAGATAAGTGCACTTTGGTGACATAGGTGGCCAAATCAATTTTTTAAACCTCTCCGCATGTCCCTGAAGCCGGGGTGTCACAATTCACCCCCACTAACAGATCGGAACGTCCTCGTTGCGCACCAAGACCGTCACCCCGATGGTGTGAGCCCACTCGACTCCACACTCGTCTGGGTTCGGCTCTGATACTACTTGTAATGCCCCGACTGCCACCTTTTAGTGGGCCTCATGTCTAATCCCAGTCCATGGGCCCACCTTCCTTAATGGGCCTTACGTCCTCTCACTAGGCCCATGAGCCCATCTATATCCGACTGCCGGTTTGCTACGTCTGGGAGGCTTTAAAGACTTGTTACGGTCCCTACAAATCACCACATGATCTTTCCCTATGTTTTATCCTCACTCACACAGTTCCGATAGTCACTTCCCAGAAGGTCACCCATCCTAAGACTACTCCAACTCAAGCACGTTTAACTCTAGTGTTCTCTCAGGACCCTTGACCGAAAAGATAAGTGCACTTTGGTGACATAGGTGGCCAAATAAATTATTTTAAACCTCTCCTTATGTCCCTGAAACCGGTGTGTCACACAGAATTTCAAATACAAGAACTGATCAAGCAAAACAAAGACCATGTTGGTGTCCGCTATAGCCCCTACTAGTGGTCTACCATCCCTAGCATTATCCAGGATTCCACACAAGGCTATGTCAAACAGCTGGAGCTCATGATCATTCACATTCCATGTTTCCTTCCTAATGAATAAAGTGCAAGCTAGGGACTTTTGAAAATACCTCAGGACAGGGCTCCTAATTTGAGCAGATTTGGAGCTTGTGGATTTGCAGGAAAGCTTATCTCCTATTTTCAGCCATAGGGACTTCATCTCTTCCTTGTTTACCTACATGTTTTCTCCATGGCCAACCTTGAAACCATACAACTCCTCCATCTCCTTGAAAGTAAGCCGGTACTCCTTGTTGCGCACAGAGAAGGTGATGAACCCGATCCCTCCATCGTGTAGAAGCGTCGGGTGGTCTTCAAAATAGTGTAACCGCAGCGTGGCAAGGAAGTGGACCGTCTCCGCTTTGTATACTTCTAGGTTGGCCCGCATCATCTGGCCCAGGTGGCACATGTCAAAGAGGAACTCGACATCTCTCGCGATCCCCAACTGTTTCATCGTCTCACAGTGGGGGTAGCGGGTCCCAACAAAGCTCATCTTGCGGAAGACCTTGAAGAGTTTGGCCGGAGTTTCCACTTCTCTTTGCTTCAGCCTCCTAGACGCCATCCGGGTGCGTTCTCTCTGCTCCTCTTCATTTTCAGGGCTCTCACGATCGGTATCTTGGTCTTCTTCTTCCACCGCTCTCTCGGCCACTTTCTCAGCCTTTTCGGAAGCTGGTCTCTTCCCCCTCACAACCGCAGCTCTGCTTCTCGAGTAGGAGGTTTGGTTCTCCTCCGGTCCTCCATCGGCATATGAATCGACTTCCATCGGATTAGTAATGGTTCTTTTGGACGTAGATAAGTCCCTACGTCGTGGAGATCTGCGTACAACACTTGCCACCGGGCATGGTGAGAGAACACGGGTGTCTACATGATCGGGTGCTCGAGTACCTCCTCGGGTGATGGATTGGGTTGAGATTCGGGTAGGGGTTTGGAAACGTCCACTCAGCGGTTGGGAATGTGAAACGTCTCCTCCTCCGTGGGAATTGCAAGCATTGATGATGTTATCATAGGACCGGAGTCCGATCGAGACGACCGAGACGCATCGGACGCGACCGAGACGCCTGACCAAGACGTATCGGATGCGGCCAAGACGTATACTTCGAATGCGGCCAAGGCACCAGTAGTTCTCCCAGGAGCCACGACGAGGTCAAGGAGCTCCACCAAGGCGGCCAAACAACGGATCAACCTCTTCGTTCAATCGTTCATTTAACAACACCCGGCCAACGAAGAGCTTGCAGGTTCAGTTCGCATGGCCTTCACTCTTACCCAAGAGTGAAGGCAACCAAAGTTACTATAGCGAGGAATTGTACTCTTTTTCCTCACTCGAGGTTTGTCCCACTGGGTTTACCGGAGGAGGTTTTAACGAGGTAAGGAGCTTAGTGCAAAACGGTCAAGGCTAAGTCGTTTCCCGCGTCAAGGCCAAAGGCGGTTCTTTTCTTTCTTATTGCGTTTTGATTTGAATTTTGGAATATTCCTTTGTGAACGTTAGAGCGTTTGTGGCTAAGTTTGTTGGATAAAGGAGGTGACGTGTTCTATTTGCAAAGAGAACACGTCAAAGGACGATGTGCAGACCAAGATGAGTCCGCGTGTCCTTAAGCCCCTTCCTTAATCTAGCTATTTAAATCTCTCTTAGCTCTTTGTAGTTCCTTAGACTTGAATGAAAATAAAACTTTTCTCAAAGAGAGATTCTTTGATCTTGTCTCAACCCTTTCTCTAGTTCAATCTGGGATTTTTCTAAGGAAGAACCCTAACGACACCAAACCGGCTTTGACGTCGTTAGCTTGGCCGTATCGAGAGGAGAGCCAAACCTCTCGTGTCGTCACTCGTTCCACCTCCTCTTTCATCGTTTCATTTCAACTCGCAATTACCATCGCATCTTACCGCAACAACTCTTAGCCGTTCCGCATCCGTTCCATCCGTACCGCATCCGTTCGACCTGATCGTGGCCAAACGACTGATCTCTCAATCGGCTCGTTTGTTTACTTTCAAACTCTGTTTCCCTTGTTTGATTCGTCCCTAGATCCGAAGCCACAAGCCTTGTCCGAGGAAAGCATCGTCTACATCGATCTGTCCGAGAGCCCTCCTCTTGACCGTTCCGCAAGCGCGACTATCGGTCATATCAGTTTGGTATCAGAGCTTCAAAAGCTCCTACGAGGTTGTATCTCTCCAAAACTCTTTCCTTTTGCTTAAAGTTTCAATCTTTTGCCTGCTTGGTAGTCTAGTATGCTTATTTTCATTTCGCATGTTCCGATTAGTCATTTGGTTAAATTTTGTGCATGTGTTGTGTTGTTAAGCATTTGTCTAGGGTGTTTAGCGTTCATTTTGTTCATCTTGTTCGTCATAGTGTACATCCTTGTTCTTGCATAGATACTTTTAGATCGATAAAGCTAGAAATTTGCTTAGCTTTCGTGTTTTTGTTTTTGGTCATAAAGCAAGTCTTTTCATGTAGCATTTTTACTTTTGCTTTTGTTAGTCATAGGTTTAAATTGTGTGAGCTGTCTTCAATCATTTGGTGACAAAATAAAGATCTTTCTTGTGGTCCTTTGAACTTGCGATACTCATGAATATTCGTTTTCGTTTTGTCGAGGTTCAAATTCAAGCAAGCCGCATAGATAAGCTCCACGTCACAATAGACGATCCGTACGATGGCCAACGAACCACCTCCAGCACCACCTGAAATAGGAGTCACCCTCGCAGCGTTACGCACCGGCATAGAACAGCTCGCAGAGCGTTAAACATGTATCAAACTGTTAAACCCTCCCAGTGAAGATCCTTTGCCCACAAGGCGACCACGATGAGAACCGGCGAGCAACCAGTCCGATGAAGACTATGAACCGAGGCCTAGACAACAACATCAACACGATGATCCGTACGACGAAGCCCTAAGGCACCACGAACCAGTTCATAAGATGATAGCGCCGACGTTCGCAGGTAAATCCGACCCGGAAGCCTACCTTGAATGGGAGAGCCGCATGGAGCACTTATACTCGTGTCACGCCTATCCGTAGTTGCGCAAAGTCCAGTACGCCGTGGCTCAATTCACCGACTACGCTCTCACCTGGTGGGATCGTCTTGAAGCCGAGCAGCGTCGCAACCGTGACCGACCCATCACCGTTTGGGAGGTCTTGAAGGTGGAGATGCGAAGGCGTTACGTGCCTCTGTACTACCACCGCAAGCTCCAGAAGAAGTTCCGGAGGCTCACGCAAGGCGCGCGAACCGTGGAAGAATATTTCGAGGAGTTCGAGCATTTGCGTAATCGACTTCAAGTCGAAGACTTGGAAGAGTCACTCATGGCTCAGTTCTTGGATGGATTACAAGACAGGATCGCGCGCAAGGTCGAACGCCGGCCTTATCAAGGCTTCGAGGAGTTGTTGCATCTGTCGGTTCAAATTGAAAGTCAGATCAAGAAGAAGAACGCCTCTACGAGTCGCACTAGAGCCCAAGGGGTTCCAAGTTGGTCTCCTAACGCGTCAACATCGAATCGGCCCCAAGAGAAGCCTAAGGCGACCGGCGTCGATACAAGGTTCAAACCAAGGTAGCCGGCCACCAATGAGCGACAAGATCTGAGACGCAACACCACCGACGTTCGGAGCCGCGACATTGTGTGTTTCAAATGTCAAGGGAGAGGCCACTACGCTCGAGAGTGTCCGAATGCACGCATGATGATCATCACTGAGTCAAGAGAGCTCGAGTCCGACGGAGAAGAGGCCGAAGTGAAAGATCAAGTCGAGGGTGAACTTGAAAAAGCTGTAGCTGAGCCCGACGTCGGGGAGCTTCTGATGATTTGCCGCATCCTCAACACAAGTGTGGCGACCGCCGACGACGCAAGCCAGCGCGACAATATCTTCCACACCCGATGCACTGTAAGTGGAAAGGTTTGTGGGTTGATAATAGCCGGCGGATATTGCACTAACGTGGCAAGCTCCAGTCTAGTCAAGAAATTTTCCCTCCCTACCACAAACCATCCTTGTCCTTATCATTTAAAATGGTTGAATGACAAGACTGTGATCCATGTAAAGGAACAGGTCACAGTCTCGTTTAGTGTCGGTCCGTATAAGGACCAAGTCCTATGCGACGTGGTGCATATGCAAGCTAGCCACCTCTTATTGGGGCGACCATGGCAGTTTGATAAGCGAACCACGCATTTCGGCCATACAAACCAATACTATTTCGTCCATGACAACAAACGCATTTGTTTGAAACCATTGAACCCCAATAAAGTGCACGAAATGCAAACTAAGTTGTCAAAAGACTCGGACGATAAAAAGAACTTTTTAGTTCAATATGGTGATGTTAGGAAGTTCCTTAAGGACTCTAACCAAGTGTTATTGATGGTTTTTCGAGATTTATTGCTTTCAGGCCTCGAAGGATCGATAGACGCCTTACCGGAGGTGATACGCGAAGTTCTTAGGCGTTTCAAGGACGTGTTTCCCAAAGAGCTTCCCGAAGGTCTACCACCAATCAGAGGCATTGAACACCAAATCGATCTTGTTCCCGGAGCCCAACTTCCAAACCGGCCAGCATATCGAGTCAACCCCAAAGAAGTGAAGGAGCTCGAGCACCAAGTGTCCGATCTTATGGCTCAAGAATATGTTCGAGAGAGTTTGAGCCCGTGCGCTGTCCCTGTCTTGCTCGTGCCCAAGAAGGACGGTTTGTGGCGCATGTGTGTTGACTGTCGAGCTGTCAACAACATCACCATCAAGTACCGACATCCCATCCCGAGGCTTGATGATATGCTTGACGAACTAAGTGGCTCAAGTGTCTTCTCAAAGATCGACTTGAAGAGTGGTTATCACCAAGTTAACATGAAGGAGGGCGATGAATGGAAGAAAGCCTTCAAAACAAAACAGGATTTGTACGAATGGTTGGTAATGCCATTCGGTCATTCTAACGCCCCTTCCACATTTATGCGTCTCATGAATCATGTTTTAAGGGCTTTCATTAATAAGTTTGTGGTGGTTTACTTTGATGACATCCTCGTGTATAGTTCTAGTTTGTCTGATCATGGTAGGCATCTAGAATCTGTCTTGTTTACTCTCCGCGAAGAGCAATTGTACGCCAACTTGAAAAAGTGCGTCTTTGCTGCTGATGAATTAGTGTTTCTAGGTTTTGTTGTTAGTTCACAGGGCCTTAAGGTTGATGGAGAGAAGATATGCGCCATAGAGGAGTGGCCTACGCCTACAAACATCTCTCACGTCCGATCATTCCATGGCCTCGCAAGCTTCTACCGGAGGTTCGTGAAGGACTTCAGTACGATCGCCGCGCCCCTCACCGCCGTTATCAAGAAGAATCAAGAGTTTAAGTGGGGAGAGGATCAAGATTGAGCGTTCACCGAGCTCAAGCGACGCCTCACGCAAGCCCCTTTGCTCACCTTACCCGACTTCAACAAGACGTTTGAGGTCGAATGCGATGCTTTGGGAGTAGGGATCAGTGCAGTTCTTACTCAGGGAGGAAAGCCCGTGGTATACTTAAGTGAGAAACTTAGTGGTGTTGCGATCAACTACCCGATGTATGATAAAGAACTATACGCCCTCGTCCGCGCAATGGAGGTTTGGCAGCACTACTTGTTGGCGCGAGAGTTCGTGATTCACACTGATCACGAAACGTTGAAGCACCTTCGCGGCCAAACCAATCTCAAGAGAAGACACGCGAAGTGGTTGGAGTTCATCGAATCATTTCCATACGTCATCAAGTACAAGAAGGGCATGGAGAATGTTGTAGCCGAAGCTTTGTCAAGGAGGCACGCTCTGATCACTACAATGGACGCTCGAGTGTTGGAGTTTGAAAGCATCAAGGATGCGTACGCTGATGATTTGGAGTTTGGTGATTGTTTCAAGAACCATGGGAAAGGAATTTACACCGAGTTCTACTTACACGAAGGTTTCTTGTTCCGAGGCCGGCGTCTTTGCATCCCCATCGGATCCATACGCGAGTTGTTAGTCCGAGAAGCACACAGTGGAGGCTTGTCTGGTCATTTCGATATCACCAAGACGCTAGCCGTGCTCCAAGAGCATTTCTACTGGCCTAAGATGCATAGCATGGTCGAGAAGCACTGCGGCCGTTGAATAGTTTGTCGAGCCTCAAAGTCGACAACGCATCTTCATGGCCTCTACATGCCTCTATCAGTGTCTACAGTGCCTTGGATCAACTTGTCTATGGATTTCATCCTAGGCCTACCTCTCTTCTTAGCATATAAGGATAGCATTATGGTTGTGGTGGACAGGTTCTCGAAGATGGCGCACTTTGTGCCTTGCAACAAGAACAATGACGCCGTGCAACTAGCCAATCTCTTCTTCAGTCAAGTGATCAAGCTTCATGGCGTGCCGCGCACTATTATATCTGACCGAGACCCAAAATTCCTCGGTGACTTCTGGCGAACCATCTTGGGGAAACTCGGCACCAAGCTTCTCTACTCCACCGCCGCTCACCCGCAAACTGATGGCCAAACGGAGGTCGTAAACCGTTCAATAGGAGCTATGCTTAGAACGGCGATCGCGAGTAATAAAAGTTCCTGGCTCGAATGCATCCCCATCATTGAGTTTGCCTATAACCAGACCATCCACTCCTCGACGAAGAAGTCTCCATTTGAAGTTGCATATGGGTTCAAGCCGCTTACACCTTTGGATCTTCTTCCTCTACCGCTGGAAGAGATCGAGAACAAAGACGGAGCCGCGAGAGCAGAGCTAGTCAAGAAGCTGCACGAGGAGGTTCGAGCCAACATCGAGAGAAGGAACGAGCAGTACGCGCGCTTCTTAAACCGAGGACGTAAACAAATGTTGTTCAAGCCTAGCGACTGGGTGTGACAAGCTCAGCCCCCAAGGATATGGACCATTCCGGGTCGTTGAAAAGATCAACGACAATGCCTACCGACTTGAGCTTCCAGGTGAGTATACCATATCAACGTCTTTCAATGTTGCTGACCTTGTTCCGTTTGATGTAGGTGAGGACGAAGATGTTTTAGGGACCAAACCTTTTCAAGGAGGAGGAGATGATGTGATCATAGGACCGGAGTCCAATCGAGATGACCGAGATGCATCGGACGCGACCGAGACGCCTGACCAAGACGCACCAGACGTGGCCAAGACGTCTACTTCGAACGCGGCCAAGGCACCAGTAGTTCTCCCAGGAGCCACGACGAGGTCAAGGAGCTCCACCAAGGCGGCCAATCAACGGATCAACCTCTTCGTTCAATCGTTCGTTTAACAACACCCGGCCAACGAAGAGCTTGAAGGTTCAGTTCGCATGGCCTTCACTCTTACCCAAGAGTGAAGGCAAAAAAAGTCACTATAGCGAGGAATTGTATTCTTTTTCCTCACTCTGGGTTTGTCCCACTGGGTTTACCGGAGGAGGTTTTAACGAGGCAAGGAGCTTAGTGCAAAACGCTCCAGGCTAAGTCGTTTCCCGCGTCTAGGCCAAAGGCGGTTCTTTTCTTTCATACGCGTTGCATTTTGATTTGAACTTTGGAATATTCCTTTGTGAATGTTAGAGTGTTTGTGGCTAAGTTTGTTGGTTTAAGGAGGCGACGTGTTCTATTTGCAAAGAGAACACGTCAAAGGATGATGTGCGGACCAAGATGAGTCCGTGTGTCCTTAAGCCCCTTCCTTAACCTAGCTATTTAAACCTCTCTTAGCTCTTTGTAGTTCCTTAGACTTGAATGAAAATAAAACTTTTCTCAAAGAGAGATTCTTTGATCTTGTCTCAACCCTTTCTCTAGTTTAATCCGGGATTGTTCTAAGGAAGAACCCTAACGACACCAAACCGGGTTTGACATCGTTAGCTTGGCCGTATCGAAAGGAGAGCCAAACCTCTCTTGTTTTCACTCGTACCACCTTCTCTTTCATCGTTTCATTTCAACTCGCAATCACCATCGCATCTTAACGCAACCACTCTTAGTCGTTCCACATCTGTTCCATCCGTACCGCATCCGTTCGACCTGATCGTGGCCAAACGACCGATCTCTCAATCGGCTCGTTTGTTTACCTTCAAACTCTGTTTCCCTCGTTTGATTTGTCCCTAGATCCGAAGCCACAAGCCTTGTCCGAGGAAAGCATTGTCTACATCTGTCCGAGAGCCCTCCTCTTGACCGTTCCGCAAGCACAACCATCGGTCACATCAATTAATGTCGTCTCCGCCGGTTCTGGCAGCGGCGGAGGTTGATCTGGTGTCCTTCTTTTGATATGTTTTGATTTTCGGAGCCATAGGTAAATCCTTGAAAGGAAAAACAGAGACTAAGTCGAGATTAATAGGGTTACTTCCCGAAAATCTAAGAACACTTAGCTTTTTGAGAGAAAATAGAAAGATGGAAGCTAAAGAGTTCTTAGGGTTTAGGGATTACTTATCGGTTTGTGGTGTTGAGAGAAAAAAGGTTTTGCCCCCTTAAATAGAAGAGGCTGCCACTAGGGTTTCGTCGAGAGTGGGTTAGGGTTTTGGAGAATTCGGACTTCACTCGCCACCCGAGTAGAAACACGATCAGGCGCGTCGGGTGTGTATTCGGTTACGGTCTCGGGTTCCCCAATATTTCTGATTTCTTCTTTTTCCCTTTTTTTTTTTATAAATGAAAACTTATAGAAACATAAATTGTAAAATCCAAATTAAACAAAACGAAATAAATAAAACAAAATTAAATGAAAAGAGATTGAAAGATACCTTTAGGACTTCCTCCCAAGTGAGCTTGTTTTAAGTCACTAAGCTTGACTTTTCATTCTCTTCAAGCATTGTTTTTGGGAGGGAGAGGTTTTGGTATCCTCTCCACTGTAGTAGACTGATTCAAGGGATTTTTCGGTTCTTGTCCTGGTTCCACATCAAAGGCAGTATGAACTTCTTGGCGATGCCTGATTTCCCTAGGCATCGTTTGGGTGGAGAAAACCTAAACATCGATGGTTGGCCTCTTTATTCCATTCTTGATGTCAAATTTCATTTTGACGTGCTCTCCATGCTCAATGATGTTATGTCCTCTTTTCACATCAATCACTGCACCTACTGTTGCCAACAATGGTCTTCCTAGGATTAGTGGATCTTCTGGTTCCTTATCCATGTCGAGGATCATGAAATCGGTAGGAATCTCCACTCTTCTGATCCTAAAAGGCAAGTTTTCTAGTATACCATGGGGATGCCTAATTGTCCTATCAGCTAAGACCAAATACAGGCTGCTTGGTTTAAAACTGCTGAAATCCATCTTGTTGGCAACTGAAAGTGACATGATATTGACTGAAGCTCCCAAATCGCATAAACAATTGGTGAAGATCCGAAGGCCTACTGAATATGGCAGAGTGAAAGAGCCGGAATCCTCCAGTTTCTCATTGATCCTCAGTTCAGGATCTAAACACACTCCACTCCTCAGGATCACATTCCTAATTTCTTTAACAGCTTCCTTTATTTCCATCTCCAGTTGAGCTGTCTCTTTGATGATTTCATCTCGAAGAGCGTGTGGTGGCAAGAGCTTAGGAGGGGGGCTTTTCGGTTTGACATACGCTCTGCAAGCGCCTCTAATTGGATATCAAGAGCTGCTATGAATCTTTCCTCTAATTCCCCTTCCTCAGCTGCAAGAAGTTGAGATTGATCTATCATCTGAACGTCTACCCGATGGATCATCCGATCACCATCGTCGGGTACGTCATCGGTCTCCTTGAGTGAAGGATCAGGTTCATACTCGGATAAGTAATATTGGTGCTCATACATCCCACTGTGATCCATATCCTCTCTATCTTAAACATCACTGTCCTCAGTGAGGTAATCATCAACATTTTCAAGAAAGATTGCCTGGGCAGTAGCATAGTCCTTTGGGTTCTGAACAGCTTTACCGGGAAGCTGACCTAGCTTCTGAGTTGTTTGGGCTATGTTTTGGCCGTCTAGGTATCTCAACTTAGTATTGAGAGAATTATACTTAGCATTGAGGTCATTGTACCCAGAGTCGATCTTGTTGCTCATCTCTGCGAATCGTTTAGCGTTGGCCATCGTGTCGATGTCTGACTCTATATCATCTGCTGAATTAAGCCACGTAGGTTAGCCTCTTGAGATTGGTTATTTGATCCTTTCTATGGTGGGAAGCCATGTGGTGCAATTGGTTGGTGGTAATTGTTGGGGTACTACTGCTTAGGAGTATAGCCTTGATTGTATTGGACAAAAGGCTTTTGCGGGCCCTGGTTTCCTTGGACTACGGATGGGTAGATTTGATCTTGAGGATTAGCAACATTAGGGTTACGGTAGGAGAGATTTGGGTTTGGTTTGTAGTTGTTGTATCCTTTATTGTAACCCCCTTGATTGTTGATGTAGTTCACATCCTCTAGTTGGGCATTCTCCTAATCTTGTTGCTGAAACTGGTCTTCTTCAGAGATTGAATGGACATGTTATTGCTGATTGAGGAGTTTGTCCAATTTGTCATTGAGGGCTTTCATGTCTCGCTTGTACTTGGCATCGTCCTCTCCAGAAGATTGTATTGTGCGATCATACTCCTCATTGTAGTGCCCATCAGATTGGGCCAAATTCTCCACCAGGTCCCAATCTTCATCAACATCCTTGTTGAGAAAATTTCCATTACTAGTGGTATCCAGCAACATCCTTATGTTAGGGAGTACACCGCGGTAAAGTGTGCTTAGCAAAGAAGCATTGCTGAATCCATATCGGCTGGTGTATCCCTTGAATCATTCCTAGGCTTCACTGAACGTCTCATTGCTTTTCTAAACAAAGCTGGAGATGTCGTTCCGCAGCCTTGTAGTTCTGGAGTTGGAGAAGAATTTGGCGAGGAACGCTTTTTTGCATGCTTCCCATGAGGTGATAGACTCCTTGTGAAGAGATTTCTCCCAAACGTGTGCTTTATCACCCAAAGAAAATGGGAAACACCGGAGTTTGAATTCATCTTCATTAACTCCATTTATTTTGGTGAGGCTACAGAGCCAATAAAACTCATCTAGATGATCCAATGGGTCCTCCATTGGCAGTCCATGAAACTTGTTACTCTGAATAATCTAGATGAGACTACTCTTGATCTCAAAATTGTTATTTTGAACAGCAGGTGGCATAATGCCATGTCTTTGAGTATGAGTAGATGAAGCATCTCCAGCTCCTATGTTGGTCCTCTCTTGAGGAGCTGGTGGACCATTCTGATTATTCATGACCCCCTCAATTGTTGTTGGTTGAGGTTGCTGTACTTGTTGCTGTCGGAGTAACCTTGGTCTATCAATGTTGTTGATGAATGGACTCAGGTGCTGGCTACCCTTGGATCGTGTTTGGATGCACAATCAGTTAACCGAGTGCGTACACAAAGGCCAACTCGATCCAGGTGATCGAGTGATGGGTCGGGTGGGTACTCGGGTTGTACCTTAAATGCAAAACAACCAAAGTAAAAAAGTCAGTTCCGAACCGATGGATATAAAAAGAACTTGATCTAACAAGTGCTGAAATCTTAAATGTAACAAACAAAATTCAACCAAATGGCAACGGCGGCAAATTGATAATAGGATTTTAACCCACGGTATCAATTCCCTATGCAGTTGTAGTACAAAGGGTTATCAATCCAAATGGTTGTTATGCTAGCAGATAAGATATGATCAGAACAATGCAAGTCAAGCCAAGCAATAGTGGGGGTTTTTCTAACAACCTAAAGTAAGCAAAAGTAAATAAAAGAACAAGAACCACACGACCTAAGCACTCGATGCAAGCATTCGGGTACAGGATCGAGTGGCTAATCGAATGACAGAAGAAATCAAGAACACAAGGATGAACAGCTCGAAGTTAGACACGAGGCTGGTGATCGAGTACCAGTTCGGGTAAGGGGTCGAGTTATAGGTAAAAAGTTAAACAATCAAGATGTGAAAGCTCCTAAGGATGGGGTAATCGGCTCATAAGTGCTCCTGATCAAATTGGGATGTCTTACATGCCTCAAGCAAATATTCCCTAGTCAATGAATCTCTAAACCTTGCTAAAACACTCTCGTGATAGAAACAATCAACCTTAATCACTCCCCTACCCAACTCTCGTTGGAGAAACATGACTAAACAGACATTAAAATCCGATTCATTATTGTCAATAAACTCTTTACACATCTAATCTCTTAGGCTAAGTGAGTAAATCTCCAGCATTGATTGATTCAACTATTTCAACAACATCTCTCGATGGCAAAACACACTAGATCTAATCTCAACCTCTCGGTCTGAAAATAGCATTAAGGACACCAATCTTGAAAGGAATTTTTATAAAATAAACATTCAAGCTAAGACATCCTAACCGATCAAGAACATATGTTTGTCTATCCCACCCTTAGAAACTTTGATTCACTAGTCAGATCTCATGGTAACAAGCATAAAAACACAAACAAATGAAAGTTGTATTAAATTGAAAATAAGATGAAAGGTATAGAATACATAATCGAAACAGGAAGAGTAGCAAAAAGAAGTAAAAATCAAATCCTAACAAAGTATAAAAAATGTTTGAATCGCTCTCTCTCTCTCTCTCTCTCTCTCTCTCTCTCTCTCTCTCTCTCTCTCTCTCTCTCTCTCTCTCTCTCTCTCTCTCTCTCTCTCTCTCTCTCTCTCTCTCTCTCTCTCTCTCTCTCTCTCAGAAGCTCTCGCTCTGGTTGTGAGTGTATGCGGCGTGCTAGGGCGAGAAGAAGAAAGGGGGTTTACATATGGAAACCCCTTTAACCTACCTTGATGTGACCCGGTACAACGGCTGTGACCCACGAACGTACGGACGGGACGCAAACTGAAGGAATCGGGCTTGAACGGCTCCAACAAACGAACGGAACGGTGGAGAGAGGTTTGCGAAGAGATACTCGACTCGCTAGGCTCCTGGTACGATGAGGATAGAGGCGGAAGAGGTTCACGAGGAGATGCTCGACTCATTAGACTCTTGATAGATGAAGGTCAAAGGTGGATCGATGTAGCGACACGCAAGGGATGGATCTCCTTGTGATACGGCCAAGCTATAAGGTTTCGAACCCAGTTTGAGAAGCTTCTAGGATTTTCTTTCAATCGCTGAAAATGAGAGAGATAAAAAGAACAACTTTGATTATTATTGATAGTCTGCCTTTACATTTTTGGGTCTAGGTCCTTTAAATAGGCTAGCCATTACAAGGGAGATCCCTAAACCCTAAACACGTGGCCAAAATAAAAACGCAGCGTCCCAAACAAGTTTTAAAAACAACGGTCATAAGAATAGAAAACAAAGATAGGATGGCCATGTGATCAGGAGTGGTCCACGGCCGTGACCATGCACTAAGGTTTGTAGCCTCGTTAAAACCTTCTTGGTAAACCCAAGTTAGGAAAAAGAGTACTATTCCCCTTAATGACTTGGAGGTCTTCACCCTTGCGTAATGGTGAAGACCAAGAAAAGAACCTCGGTCGGCCGTCCGGCAGCTTGAATGGCTCCATGCTCGAACTCTTCTTGTTCTCAGACAAATGCTTGGACAAACAGGAGACACTTCTTTTTGGCGGCCCTGGCTGCTGTTCGGCTCCTTGTGGTCGCTCCGGGCATTAGATTTGGTGCAAGGGTCGATGGCCATCTTGATTCGGTCGTGGCCGCGTCCGCGTCTTCCTGTCTGGTTCTGTCTTGGTACGCGTCTTAGTCCGGGCTATTGTCCCAAGTTCCATCATTCCCTCCCTCTTGAAAAGTTTTTGCCTTCAAAACATCTTCCTCGGTACCTGCATCAAACGGGGCCAAGTCAGAAACGTTGAACGATGTCAATGTCAAATACTCACCTGGTAGCTCGAGGCGGTAGGCATTGTCGTTGATCCTCTCGAGCACTCGGAATGGGCCATCTCCACGCAAGCTTAGCTTGTCTTTTCTCTTCAATGGGAACCATTCTGGACGCAAATGTAGCCACACCAAGTCGCCCTCCTTGTAACCATGGTCTTGCGTCCTTTGTTGGCCATCCGTGTAGTGACCCTCACTAAGGGTAGAAATCCCAAAATAAAAATTCGAGGAAATGGCCCGGAAAAGACTTAAGGAAGAAGCGGAAGTAAAACAAAGAAGAACGACCACAATAAGTCCGAGGAAAAATTCATGAGTCGGAGAATGGCCGAGCCAATACTGAAGTGACTGGAGGTGCGATCGAGACCTTAAGGCTGGCCGAAAATTATCAGTCTATGCGGAAATAGCATCCGCGGAAAGTCGGGTAAGTACCGGGAAAAAATACTGAGACATCCAAGGAGTGCCCGAGAAAATCTGTCGAGATAGTCGAGAAAAATGGTCGAGACAATCTGTCGAGTGTCGAGAAAATTGGTCGAGGAAATCCATCGAGAGAGTCGAAGGAATCGACAATGTCCGAGAAACGCCGAGAGAACCGACGATGTCCGAGGCATCGAGAACATTGTCCGGATATTGGTCGAAAGAGCCGATAGCATCCGAAACATTGAGAGAATTGTTCAGAACTGGTCGAAGGATTATCGACGATGGTCGAGAACTGTCGAGAGTGCCGATAGTCGCGTCCGAGCGATATCGAGAAATCCGAGGATTGTCGAAAGCGTCGGACGAGGAGGACGGAGCTGGTCGAGAAAACGCGGAAAACATGTTTTCCCAAGGAATTGACCAATCAGCTTACATGCAAGGTATTTGGTGGTTTAAGAAGAATGGCGCAAGGAGATTGGGCAGTGTAATGCATGCGCCACATGCAGCCAAATTTTCGCCATTTGTCAAATTCCACTAAGGGAAGAAGGAGAGAAGTCGAGCCTATAAATATGGGCTTAGTGGCTTCATTTGGGAAATTTCTCTCATTTCTCTCATTCCACTCAAACGAAAAAGCTTGCTTCTCTCTCTAAATCTAGAGAGAGAGTGTCGAGAGAGAGAGAGTTTGTCGACAAAGGTTGTCGAGAGAGTTGAGGGAGATCGTCGAGAAGAAGATCAAAGCGAGGTGCTGTTCGTGTCGACAGAGATTGTCGAGGGAGTCGAGGATTTGCGGTGAAACTGATCGAGAAGCTGTCAAGCGCGAAGGAATTGTCTGATCCGCGGTGCCGTGAAGTCCAAACATCACCGATCACGTCAAAGTGAGTTCTGCGGTAATTGTGTATTGCATGTAGACTAGATTCTTGGTAGAATCAGTTAAATTGTTGCATGCATAAATTTGATAGGATTCACGCTAGATTCATGTTAAAGATTACATCGAATTTGAGCTAGGAATCACCATGCAAGATCGCGAGTGAATTTGGTTGCATCTTAAGCAATTTTGGACTTGCATAAAATTTGGGTTTAGTCGCATGCATGATCGAACCTAGTTTTACTTGAATTTATTCTTGTTGAAAAACCGGTTTCATGCATGATCAAATGATTAAGTATTTTGCAATATATTGCACATTTTTAATCAAGGTTAAGACATGCTTAAATGAACCTTAAGAATTTAAATGATTAAATCGAATAGGTTGCATGTAAAGTGGGAGTTAGAGATTTAAATGGTTAAATCATAAACGGTTGCATGCATAGTCGAACTTGTTGCATTAACTTGCTTAAGTTGCTTATATTGTTTGCATGCATGTAGAATAATCTTAAGTTGCTTGATTTATTTTCTTGCTTCTTGTTGATTATTCCATGTTAATTTTCTTGCGTGATTTCATGCTAACGAGCTTGATTTATCATCGCTTGATTTTTGTGGTGGTGTGTTTGGTTGTAGCTTAGCCTCTTGAATTTGTTTCTCGAGTCTTGGCTAGGTTAGTGTGTCGATATTTCTGTTTCCGAAAGTGTAGGTCACGCGTGAGTTCCCGACGACCACTCACGCGGGGACACTGTCACGGCTAGCTAGCTACTAGCTTGACCGCTACATGACGATGTAGCTAAGTTGCGGGCTCATTGCTGGTGACCTTTGTGGTCTCGGCATAGGGGATGGTTTGGAACGGAACAGATTATCGAAGGGCCCTAGGTGTAAAGAGTCTAGAGTATTCAAGTGTCCTTTGTTTATGTCTAGTCGTCTTTGCATGTTGTGTGTTGTCTAAGAGTCTTGAGTAATCAAGTATCCCTTGTCTTATTCTCGACGTCTTAGTAAATCGTGCAGGAGGTAAGAGTCTAAGGTCGTCTTTCTCAGAGAGTAGTAAGTTTAGATCGTTCGAATTAGGTCGTAGTGATCTAACCTCTCTTGTGTGTTTATTGTTCGTTTGCTTCCGCTATAGCTTTTCTTGCGTTGCTTTGATAACTTGCTAAGTTGTTTTCTTTCTCACCGGGGTAGTCGGGATGGGGAAAGTAGATTCCTGTTTAGGATAAAGGGGTGCCCAGACTCACTGAGTAATCTTAGATTACTCATGATAATATTTTGATCTTGCAGGGAAGCCTAAGTGAGTCTAGAGCTGGAGCGATTGTTAGGGTACCGGATAGGGTTTTTCTCGTGTTCTTGTAAAACCCTATATTTTCATAAACGGTTATATAAAACTTTCCGACTATCTTTATATATTGCTTTAATGATTTATTTACAATGTAATATTTTGTTAAAGTAATATATTCGGTTTTCAGGAAACATGGCAAGTTGCAAATGATACTCGGCCTTGTCCGGGCCAACACAACACGTGCTGTGGGACGCAAGGGTTGCAAAGCCTAAGCGAACCTCGGTCGTGGGCGAAGTCGCGTCCAGGAGGACTGGTTGGGAAGCTTCAGCTTCCGTCCCTCGACCAGACCACCAGGGTGCGATTCCCACAACAAGTAGCGTCTCGGCACCGTCCGATGGCCTCCGTGGTCATAGAGCGGTTCGGGGGCGTTACAATCCGCACATAATGTTCGGTTTGCTTCTTGATGCTGGCTTTGACGTCCGCATGAATCTTCTTCACGAGCTCGGCTTTGCTTTCTCCGTCTTGGTTCACTACGTCGCCAAGTGGTAAAGGTAGCACGTCCATGGGGGTAAGAGGTTTGAAACCTTATGCAACTTTGGACGGCGACTTCTTAGTAGTGCGGTGAACAGCCAGATTGTACGCGAACTCCACCACGGGCAGGCACTCAACCCAGTGTTTCCTGTTACCGCTTATAGTGGTCCGTAGTAATGCTCCAAGGGTGTGGTTGACGACCTCTTTTTGGCCGTCTGTCTGCGGGTGCCTAGCTTCCTCCACAAGGTTCTCCAGAAATGTTCGAGGAACTTGGGCTCTCGGTCGGACACGATCATGCGGGGCAGGCTGTGCAGCCTTACTACTTCGCGGAAGAACATATCGGCGATATTGGTGGCATCGTTGGTCTTGTTGCACGGTATGAAGTGACCATCTTGGAGAATTGGTCCACTATGACAAAAATAGCGTCCTTCTTGCCGCATGGAGGAAGACCAAGGACAAAATCCATTGATTGGTCAACCCATGGACTTGAAGCGATCGGTAGTGGCGTGTAGAGGCCATAAGGACGTGTAGTTTATTTGGCCGCCCTGCACGGGATGCAACGGCCACAAAACGATTCCACCATACGCTTCATCTTAGGCCATATAAATGATCCTTTAGAATAGTTATTGTCTTGGCCACGCAAACGTGTCCTGTAAGCCCTCCTCCGTGTGCCTCTCTCATTAGTAACTCCCTCATAGATCCACTTGGGATGCATAGCCGCCTTCCTTTGAACAGAAACCCGTCATGCACATAGAACTTGGTGTAATTGCCCTTGCCGTACTCTCGATAACACTCCGCATATTCAGGATCGGTGGCGTAGATGTCCTTGATGATTTCAAACCCGAGAATCCACGCGTCCATGGTGGTGATCAGCGTGTGGCGTCGGGAAAGGGTGTCGGCGACCACGTTTTCTTTTCCCTTCTTATACTTGATAACATAAGGGAAACTTTCAATAAACTCCAACCACTTGGCATGCCTCTTCTTTAGGTTGGTTTTCCCTTGCAAGTGCTTCAATGTCTCTTGATCGGTGTGAATGACGCACTCCTTGGCCAGGAGATACTGTTGCCAAGTTTCCATGGCACGAACTAAGGCGTCTAACTCATTGTTATAGGTCGGATAATTGAGCGTCGGTCCGCTGAGCTTCTCACTGAAATATGCAATAGGCTTGCCTCCTTGCGTCAGAACTGCACCGATGCCTACTCCGAACGCATCGTACTCCAATTCGAACATTTTGTTGAAATCGGGAAGGGCCAGTAGTGGTGCTTGTGTCAGCTGCTTCTTAAGATCGCGAAACGCTGCCTCTTGTGCGGGTCCCCACTTGAACTTGACATTCTTTTTGATGGTAACGGTGAGCGGCGCTGCTACCGAACTAAAGTCTCGTACGAACCGCCTATAGAAACTGGCCAGGCCGTGGAAGCTTCGAACTTGACTGATGTTGGTCGGGGTTGGCCACTCTTCGATGGCCTTGATCTTGTCATTATCCACTTTAAGCCCCTGCGCACTCACAACAAAGCCTAGAAACACAAGTTCAGTAGCTCCGAGCACACACTTCTTCAAATTAGCAAAAAGCTTGTTATCCCTAAGAGTGTTCAAGACTAAGGACAAATGATCTAAATGCTCTTCAAGACTTTTTCTATAAACAAGAATATCATCAAAGTACACCACCAAAAATTTATTAATGTAAGCCTTACGAACATGATTAATCAATCTCATAAAGGTGGAGGGAGCATTAGACAAACCGAATGGCATTACCAACCATTCGTACAAACCTTGCTTGGTTTTGAACGCGGTTTTCCACTCATCTTCTTCTTTCATCCTCACTTGATGATAGCCACTTTTAAGGTCTATCTTGGAGAAGATGGTGGAACCGCTAAGTTCATCAAGCATGTCGTCTAGGCGTGGGATCGGATGGCGGTACTTGATGGTGATGTTGTTCACTGCTCGGCAATCTACGCACATGCGCCACGTCCCATCCTTCTTTGGGACCAACAGGACCGGCACCACACACGGACTGAGGCTCTCTCGCACGTAACCTTGCTTCATTAGATCGGCAACTTGACGCTCGAGCTCCTTAGCCTCTTTGGAATTCACGCGGTATGCGGGTCGGTTAGGTAGTTGTGTGCCGGGTAAGAGATCGATCTGGTGCTCAATGCCTCGCAATGGTGGTAGAGGCCGTGCGGAAGTTCTTCCGGAAAGACATCCTGATAGCACCGTAGGAGTGACTTGATCACGGCCGGTACGGCGTTTTGTTCGCGTTCTGCACTCACAACATCTTTAAACACCATCAATAACACTTGACAAGTGGAGTCACTAAGTGATCTCCGAACAACACTAGCGTTGATCAAAAAGTTCATTTTAGCGATCGGATCCTTACACAATTTCGTTTGCATTTCACTAACTTGCGCATCACTCAAAGGTTTCAAACAAATACGCTTATTATCATGCACAAAAGAATATTGGTTGGTGTGGCCGCAGTAAGAGGTCCTTTCGTCAAACTACCATGGACGCCCCAAAAGGAGATGGCTAGCTTGCATTGGCACCACGTCACACAAGACTTGGTCTTTATAAGGACCCACACTAAACGGAACCGTGACTTGTTCATTAACTTGAATCACGGTTTTGTCATTCAACCATTTGAGCTTATAAGGTTTTGGGTGGCTTGTGATGCTAAGAGACAATTTCTTAACCATGTAAGAACTTGCAACATTAGTGCAACATCCACCATCGATGATCAATCCACAAACCTTCTCACTTACAGTGCAACTCGTATGAAATATGTTGTCTCTCTGATACGTTTCGTCCAGTGCTTGACTAGTGTTGAGAACGCGTCGGATCATGAGCAGTTATCCCTCGTCTGGCTCAGCCATGGCTTCTTTGATCTCCAAGGCGTCGTCCGGCACATCTTGTTCATCACCATTCACGGACTCAATTTCTCTGGACGTGGTAATGGTTATGGTACGCGGGTATAGTGACCTCGACCTTCACACTTGTAACACACGATATCTCGGCTTCTCCCTTCGGTTTGTTGCGGCCTTGATTCATGGATTGCGTCCCTGGCCAGCTCCCTTGACTTCAACCGCGAATCAACAGCAATGGCCTTGGACTTATCCTGCGCGTTTTCTACCGGCCGTTGGCGACGAGTTAGGCGACCAACTTGGCGTTCCTTGTGTGCAAGCACGGTTGGTGCTGTTGATCTTCTTCTTGATTTGTTGCTCGACTTGCATAGCGAGATGTAGGAGCTCATCGAACAAATTATACATCATACACTCCAATTTCCTTGCTATTCGATCTTGAAGGGCGTCAAAATAACTGTGCCATCATGCCTTCATTGGTGTCGTCGATCTCCAACCGGTTGCGGAGTTGTTCGAACTCCTCATAGTATTCCTCACCGCTTTTGGTTCCTTGCGAGAGCTTGCGGAACCTTCGCTGAAGGTCTCGGTGCTACAATGGTGGCACATAGCGACGCCTCATATCATTCTTCATGGCCTTCCAGTGTGGTAAGGCTCGTTCTCCGTTTCTGCTTTGGTCAGCTTCACTCTGGTCCCACCATGTAAGAGCATGGTCCGTGAATGGAGCTGCGGCGAAGGCGACCTTCTTAGCCTCCGGATAGTTGTAACAGGCGAAGATGTGGTCCACCCTCCCTTCCCAATCCAGGTATGCTTCCGGATCCACCTTGCCAGCGAACGTCGGAGTGGTGATCTTATTCCCCAGCTCCACCAGTTGGTAAGGTCGATCGTCGACTTGATCATACTCGTAGTAGCGACGCCTTCTTCTGTACCGTTGGTCGTCCTCGTCGGACGTTCCTCCTGGATCGGGGTCATGGCGTTTTGCCGGTTTGGAACTTGTGGTGCATGAACTGCTTGTTGGCGCTGTCCCGTCTCGATCCTTTGAAGCCGGTCCCCAAGTTGGGCCATTTACGTGCGTATCTCAGCTAATACGGCTCCTGATTTCAGGTGGAGGAAGGGGTTCTCCTGTTTGTTGTTGATCGGCCATGGTACGGACGGCGGTCGTACGGACGGTGAAGTTTGTACGGACGGTGGTGTTTATACGGACGGCGTCTAGATACTGGTCGGACGGCGGCCTCCATATGGGCTGATTGGAGAAATGGTACCAATGACGGTCGGAGAGATGTGCCTCGGTTGTCACAAGTTCTTCCGGCGTACGGTAATGTTGGTCGGTGGCGGGTGCTCTCGTGGCCAATCAGTGATGCGTGTTTGGTTCGGACGAATCCTACAAGATGAATTGTAAACGTGTGGGTTATCTGTCCGATAGGATCAACATAACACAGAATCAATGGACAGCTAATGATTGGAACAAAAAGAAAAAGCAAAAGGAAAAGCAAAAGCAAAAGCGCTACAAGACAACAACCTAAGACCAAACAAACAACTGACTTCTACGCGTTAGGACTAACAACACTACACGTGGTTTTTAGGCCAGCACAAACAACAAACAAACGCAAAGGAAGCAACTTTAAAGATCTAGACTTAACAAGACTAAGAACACGCAAGAACACTAACAAACCTTTAACACTACGACTTAAAACTAGAAAAAGAAAACAAGAAACATAAAGGATGGAAAGATACGACCTTGCGAGGAACTTTTGGCTCTGATACCAACTGATGTGACCTGGTACAACGGCCGTGACCCACGAACATACAGACGGGACGCAAACTGAAGGAATCGGACTTGAACGGCTCCAACAAACGAACGGAACGGTGGAGAGAGGTTCGCAAAGAGATACTTGAATCGCTAGGCTCTCGGTATGATGAGGATAGAGGCGGAAGAGGTTCACGAGGAGATGCTCGACTCTCGATAGATGAAGGTCGAAGGTGGATCGATGTAGCGACACGCAAGGGATGGGTCTCCTTGTGATACGGCCAAGCTAGAAGGTTTCGAACCTGGTTCGAGAAGCTTCTAGGATTTCGTTTCAATCGCTGAAAACGAGAGAAATAAAAAGAACAACTTTGATTTTTATTGATAGTCTGCCTTAACATTTTTGGGTCTAGGTCCTTTAAATAGGCTAGCCATTACAAGGTAGATCCCTAAACCCTAAACACGTGGCCAAAATAAAAACGCAGCGTCCCAAACAAGTTTTAAAAACAACGGTCATAAGAAAAAAAAACAAAGATAGGATGGCCATGTGGCCAGGAGTGGTCCACGGCCGTGACCATGCACTAAGGTTCATAGCCTCGTTAAAACCTCCTTGGTAAACCCAATGGAACAAACCCAAGATAGGAAAAAAAGTACTATTCCCCTTAATGACTTGGAGGTCTTCACCCTTACGTAATGGTGAAGACCGAGAAAGGAACCTCGGTCGGCCGTCCGGCGGCTTGAATGGCTCTGTGCTCGAACTCTTCTTGTTCTTGGACAAATGCTTGGAAAAATAGGAGACACTTCTTTTTGGCGGCCCTAGCTGCTGTTCGGCTCCTTTGTGGTCGCTCCAGGCATTAGATTTGGTGCAAAGGTCAATGGCTGTCTTGATTCGGTCGCGGCTGCGTCCGCGTCTTCCTGTCTGGTTTCGTCCTGGTACGCGTCTTGGTTTGGTCCATCGTCCCAGGTTCCATCATACCTGCTCAGTTCTGCCCAAAGGTCTGCTCGAGACGGTGCACGAGGTTCAAGTTGGGTAGTTCCTCGGGTAGGGCTTCGGGTTGTTCTTCATGCGCTCATATCCTCTTCGATCGGGTTGAGGTTTGGACTGTTCTTCTCGCACGATCACTCCTTTGGGTACATGTTCGGGTTTTACCTCATACTTCTCCATTTTGGGCTCTAAAGCACCTGTTTTCATCCAAAATGCACAAATGCAACAATGCAGCACCCTAAATGGCCTAAATGCAAATTCCTACGGTTAAAGACCTAAAAATGCTAAGGTTAGGGTATATATAATGCAAAATATGGACAAAAAAGGGTATCTAAAACATGTAAATTGGAGAGTTATCAAACCTAAAACATGTTGAGTAGAGTAGTTAGAAACTTAGAATCAAGGTCCTTGTTTTTAGTTCTATGATGCATGGTGAAGGAGCTTTATTTTAAAACTTTAGACAAGTTCGTCACAACCTGAAATGATTCCAATCTTTAATCTACACATGCAATCCTATCAATCATTCCCTTTAACATTCATTAACAGAGAACCGTGAATCAAGCTATGCATTGTCATCAAACTCATTTGGCTAGGGTAAAAGGTTAGAGACAAAGATAGTCTCCTTCTCAAGTGGTTTTATCAATACATAACAAGGTTCTCTCATGAAAAGGAGTTGAGCTTAAGAGAAGGCTAAAGGTTGAAACCAACTGATGCATACAAGAGTAGTACCCCATATACCCAAAGGTCCCCAAGGAAACTCAGCCCTAACATTCTAGCCCAGAAGTTGGTCCTATCTCTACCCTTCATCAATTTCTCTTCTCAAACCCATTCTCTTATTCTTTGCACTTAGTCTTAGGAGGAGGTCACTTCTTATCATTCTAGCGGATTGGGAAATCTTTTTCATCACTATGGTTCTCTTTCTTTTCTTCTTAGGACTCTAGATATCTTAGGCGTTTTGCTTTCTCTTCTTTGTCTAATAATCTTTTCATTTTATGCCCAGAACCAATAAATCTTTTTACTTTGCTCAACCCAAATCCTTTACTAGACTTTCAAACTTTGAAAACACATTTCCCTGCTAAAGACTTTTCACCCTTTTACTTTCTCTTTTACTCTTCACTTTTCTGCACAAATCCAATCCCAATACCCATAATCGAGTTCTCACCTAGTCCTACTAGTCTGGAAAATACGAACTAGAACTACACAGGATCATACTCTTGTCAGCTAGAACCTAACACTTTCTAACAAGCTCAACTCGGAAAAGGCCTGACACTAAAGAATGCAATTGGCTTGAAAGAATGGTTGGTTAAGGGTGCGGGAAATTGTTCCAAAGATGGGAATCAGCTACTTAGATTGACAAGGGTGGTAAAAAGGAGAAAGACAATCCAAGTATTTATATGGTATCCATGAGTTCGACTTCAATGCATAACAGGATAATTGCAAGTCAAGATTAGGTTCACATACATAGGGAATGATGTCAATTCAAAACATGCTTCAATCAAGACTAGAATGCAATTTTGTGAATTCAAAACCTGGTTCAATCTTACATTTCAAGTTCAATCAACATGCATCAAAGAACTAATAACGTGAATGACGTGAATCCTGGAGTCGCATGTCTGGAGTCGCATGATGTCTCTCCCGGTAGTGTTGGTCGAATCGCATGACGTGAATCCTAAGATTGCATTGCTGGAGTCCAACGGTTTGATTCCTTTTTTGAGCGCTTGAGTCGGGTGCACGTCTCAGGCTCCATTCGGTTCCAACAGTCTGGACATCTTCTAAACACCTGAAATACCCAAATATGCAAGATGTATGCAAAGATGATGCAAGAACTACCTAAACATAGTGTATAAAGAGACTAGATAATGATGCAAAACAATGGATTATCCTAGCTAAATGCATGATAAATATATGCTAAGGAAAGACAAAATATAGACATATCAACTATCCCTACAAATCACCACATGATCTTTTCCTGTGTTTTGTCCTCATTCGCACAGTTCCGACAGTCACTTCCAAGAAGATCACCCATCCTGAGACTACTCCAGCATAAGCACGCTTAACTGTGAAGTTCTCTCAGGATCTTTTAAACCTCTCTGCAAGTCTCTAAAACTGTGGTGTCACAAACACTGCATCATCTATATTAAAAATAAAAGAAACTTATAAGTTATAATATAAAATCACGAAATTATATATATAAATAAAAGAAAAAGTTATCTTGTGGTTCTCCAATTAGTATACAAACAATGAACATTACGCACAATTTAGCTCTTATATAAAAATCTTATTATATACAGTTTGATGTTAAATTTACTAATTAACAAGATTGTGATACGTGTCAAATATATTAATTAGATGTTGACACATGTCATATATATATTTATAAACGTGGTAGTACAGCTAATTATATTTACAGAATTTTACATGTTTATATTTAAAAAAAAAATTATTTTTCTAAATCAAAAAGGAAAACTAACAAAATCAATATATTTTCCATTGTATGCTTATTATATTTTACGTGTGTTCTCAATAAAATTTGACATGTGTAAGGAAAAACTTAATTTATTAACCATGTATATTAATCAATAAATAATGAATAACAAAGTTAAAAAAATATATCATAAGTTATTTAACATAATTTTAGTCGGATACAAATTGTATTTATCGTTGTAATATAATTTTTTTATTATTAGTAAGTACACAAAATCTTGAAAGAATAATGAACTTAAAAAGAAAAAATTTCAATACATGATGTGTATTAGTATAGTTTTGATTTTTATTTGTCTTTTCAATTCTTACTAAGATATAGATTTGATACGATGTATTGATTGTGTTTGATATAAAATATTTAGTTCTATGCATTAAGATGAAATGTGTAATTAAACTTAAAATATGGTTTATTATGATAGTATTGATATTTAAATGGTACTCCCTGTTTTATAAGATTTTGGGTAAAAGCACAAAGTTTAATAAACAATAATTATTATGTCATTTATAAAACTTCAACCAATAGAAAAATATACTGCATAGTTTAAATCGTCATAAATTGTTATATTAATACAAATTATACATAGAAATTCGAGAAAATATTATAAAATAGAGCAAAAAAGCCTTAAAATTTTTATATAATGAAACTTAGAGAGTATTAAAATTAAATATGAGAGGTTCATATTCAATATTAAAATGTTACTAGATAAAATCTAAAAACATGTATATATTATTAAAATATTCTCAATAATTTTTTAAAATTTTTATCCGCGTAGTAACGCAGATGTTGTTTAATAGGTTATAAAAGTGAGTTAATTATATGAACTACAATACTCACTATAACGAAATCGAGACTATAGCAACTTTAAACGAAATACAATCTTCCAAAAATGATTCGACAACCACATTAACAGGGACATGCGTACAAACAATCAAACAGGAAACACTATAACAAACTTTATTTTTTGCCCCTTCAACACGCAGTCTCTTATTATAGACCCTTCAATGCAAACACAGAAGCTGCCAGAGTCATTCCCCACAATATTTCATTATTTCCTGAAAAAGAAATACAAACATTACAATATAATTAATGTTTGCACTTATAGATTATAATCTTGTTATTGTTATTCGCAATCCTCAAACGCAAAGCAAAAAATGCGACCCTAAAATAATATATATATATATATATATATATATATATATATATATATATATATATGTACTATTCGTTTGTGCGACTCAAAGTTGTTCGTTTGACAGTTGCAGGATCCTGCTACTAAACGCTACGATTACAACTGAATTTTTTTATCACAGTAGCGATTAGTCGCAGCTACCAGTCATGCGATTGCTAAACAAATAACATCCTAGTCGTAATCTCAATCACAGTCGTTTGCGATTAATTATGAAACGAACATGGCCATACTAAATTACTAATAATATAATGTATAGGGAAGGAAGTATATTTGCTCACCTCTGATGGAGAAAGAAGTTGATGGAAGCGGCGGCAACGGTGGAGTTGTGACATAATAATTCAGAAAACAGTTAGGAGTGAAGATGATAGCTGAAAACTTGTCACTGCAACAGTCGGTAATTTCTTGCAACGCATATTCCAGACATATGGTACACTTTTCAGGATTCAAATGTGGACTACACTGAACAAGAGAGCCAAGATCATACGAGCCATCAAATCGAGTCTCGTCCATGTAATAATACGGCGTGAGAGCTGATGACAACATAGACGATCTTACGATAACCTCTCCCATCTTCTTATACAATCTCTTTTTGAACGGACCTAGTGATTTCGGTATTATATCATCAGAGCTCCAGATGCTGTTAGGCTGTGTCTCTAAAGTCGTCGTTAGAAAGAACTTATCTGAGTAACGAACCATACAATCGATGTAGTAAATGATTGCTTCCCGATGGTTAGTACAGTTTTTAGCAATCTCGATTGTTGCGTTCTTGACGCAGTTGTGGCAGGTTGTTATGTTGACGTCTCCTGTGCATAAGAACATTCCATAGACTGTGTCTGAAGCTAAGCTAGACCAGTTGTGAGGTTGTAATAGTTAACGATGGATGATTGGTTGCGAAAAGTAGAGAGCATGGTGTTGAGATTTGTGTTGTAAGTTGTGTTGTGAGTGGTGTTTCTGGATGTTTTGATGCAAAAAGTGTCCATGTGGTCGGATTCGGACAGGGTCTGGTTAATGGTGAAGAAGAGACAGAAGAGAACAGAGAGTTTCTTTGTTGTAATTTCCATGTTTTGTTTAGTTTTTTTTTGTTTGTTCCAGAGGTTATGAGATAAAAGAAATGAAGAAGGTCGTTGATTTAACAAGTTCACTGGTCTTTATTATCTTTTCAGATTTGTCTTTGTTTAGTGTTTTGTGTGTTTGGTCTTTGTTATTTACTTTGGATTCTCCCAAAAAGAGTTGACTAATGGATAACTATATATTTCGGATGGTAATTAAAGTGACAAATTATTCAATTAATGTGAAGAGAAGCAGAACAGGGCAGAGAGAGTTTCATTGAGGTTTACATAATTACATGTTTAAATTTCTTGTATGGTTTATGAGACAAGGAATCATAAATAGAGAGATAAGGTGGTTGATTTAGAAAGTTAGTTTATCGGTCTTTGTTAATTTTTTTTTTTTTTTGCTTGTTTTTTGGGTATTTGTCTAAGATATATATTTTCTTATAGCTTTGTTTTTCTTCTTGAAAACTCCCAAAAAGAGTTGACTAATGGGCGATGATTATATATTTCAAGTGGGGATTAGTTAAGGGTACAAATTAATGTATGATATCACCTTAAAACCAATATATAATGTAATTAGTTCATATACTACCTTTCCACAATTCCACCTCTAATTTGATATATAATTTAAAGAATGGGTCTAAGTGGTAATGAAATAATATAGCCAAAACATGACATTAGCATAATTTGACGATAATTTTACGTCAAATATGGCGAAAATAAAATAAATATTTATACGTAAATTATGTGATTATTTTCACAAAGTGAATTTACATGACACTTTTCTCCGGAAAGCTTTACTCGTCAGCATGAGATCTAATATGTTAGTTTTCTTATGTGTATTCGAATTTAAACTGATGATATTTTCATACTTACCTATTATCAACTTGATAAAACTCCAATTATAGCTTGAATTCTTGTTTATGCATGCAATGTGGTGGAATCTTGATCACCCTTAGTTATTAACAGAAGAAAAAAAGAAGTGATGGAGTCATTTTTCTATAAAACCAACTTGTTCGGTTGTTCCTAAATTCCTAATTGTTCAACATTTTACAATGGTTTTTTAACACATGCATATACATCAAAATCAAATGACGGGGAAAAGAAAAGAAACACAAAATCTATTATAAAAAAGGGACAATCCTTGACCTTACAACAACCGGAAGTATAACCAATTAAAAGAGGACAAATTAAAATACATAATTAAGAATGAAGCAAAATTAACGGAAACAATAATTTTTGTATAGACTCTCTTGAGAGTCTCTTTTATAGCTGTTGGCAAAAAAAAAATAATAAT
The DNA here is from genome assembly GCF_030686135.1 of Camelina sativa. Classification (NCBI taxonomy): domain Eukaryota; kingdom Viridiplantae; phylum Streptophyta; class Magnoliopsida; order Brassicales; family Brassicaceae; genus Camelina; species Camelina sativa. The sequence continues at coordinate 37,731,907 of NC_141891.1, forward strand.
AATAATAATAATAATGATAATAATTTTTGTATTGCGCTTAAAAAAATCCAACTCGAAACTCAAACCAAACCTTTTTCTTAATATAGTAATCGTAAATCTGATCATAAACCCATAAGTGCAAACACCGAAACGGCCACAGCAAGAACCATTCCCCCAAGTATTTTCTTATTTTCTGTAAAAAAAAAAAGAAGAAGAAGTAATCCAAACATTACAACATTGACCATAATTTAATTTGAAAAAAAAAATCTGATAATTAATGTTGCGGCTATTATATTCTTTATTTTCTTAAACACATTTTACTTCTAAATTATTTTGAAAAACAAATCTGATATATTGAAACATAAGTTCTATATAATCAATTTTTTTCTAAAATGTAGTACAATTTATATTCTACTAGTATATTTCTTTTTTTAGTATACATAACATGTCAAAGAGGTGAACGTATCATCTATGAATCATAGATCATAGACTATGATCTATATAAACAAAAGTAGATCATTATTTCATAGAGATATGTATATGCTAACCTCTAATCGATAAGGAACCGCTGCGATTTGGCGGTGGAAGCGGCGGCAATGATGAAGTGTAGGTATCAAAACTCACCATACATTTGGGAGTGAAGATGAAAGCCCAAAGCTTATCACCACAGCACTGAGTTAGTTTTTGGAACGCAAGTTTCAGACATGTGGTGCAGTTTTTTGGATCCAAATGAGGACTACACTGAACAATAGACTCAAGATCATACTGTTCATCGACCCTAGTTGTATCCATTAGATAATATGGCGTAAACGATGAAGACATCAAAGATGATCTAACGGTAACTTCTCCCATTCTGATAAGTTTCAGACAAGAAGGAGATTAGCTTTATCTTGTTCTCGTATTAATGTGGCGTAAAAGCTTTAGTTATACAAAGATAGAGATATAACCTAAAGTGTTATAGAGGAAAAGACCAAAATAGGACAAACAAATATTGACTAAACTCTAATTGACGTATATAAGAAATATAGAGCAACAATATCTTCAACAGCCTCCCTCAAGTGGGAGCATGTACATCGAGAATGCCCAACTTGCCAAGAAAAAATAGAAGTTCCTTTTGTCCCAATGCCTTAGTAAGAATGTCTGCAAGTTGTTGTTGAGAAGGAACATGGGTGGTGACAATAATACCAACAAGAATGGCATCACGAATATAGTGACAATCGACTTCTATGTGTTTGGTCCGCTCGTGTTGAACCGGATTAACACTGAGAGCAATGGCAGACTTACTGTCCGAGAAGATGCGCATTGGCTGAGTATGAGAGACACCTAAATCAAACAGAACCCGTTTAAGCCAAATGAGTTCTTGAGTAAGAACCGCCATGGCTCGATATTCAGCTTCGGCTGAGGAGCGACTGACAGTAGGTTGTTTCTTTGTTTTCCATGAGATTGGTGTATCACCGAGCTGAACAAAATAACCCGTAAGAGAGCGCCGAGTTAGAGGACATGTAGCGTAGTCACTATCACACCAACCATTAAGCTGCAAATCGGAGGTGTTGGAAAGCAGAATGCCTTGACCCGGATTAGATTTTAAGAATTGAACCACTCTTACCGCAGCATCCCAATGATCTTGACGTGGACATTGCATGAACTGTGCTAATGTATGAACAGAGTATGACAATTCAGGTCTTGTGACAGCCAAGTAGATTAATCTGCCAACTAAGCGACGATACCTCTCAGGATTGGTAAGCAAAGGGGACTTGGACAAAGGCAGCCTGTGATTTTGTTCCATGGGAAAAGGAGACGGCTTAGTGCCAAGAAGTCCCATCTCTGAAATAATATCAAGAACATACTTCCTTTGTGATAAATAGAAACCTTGATCATTTCTTACCACTTCAATCCCCAGAAAATATTTTAAACAACCCAGATCTTTCATATGGAAGAATGACTCCAAGTAAGCCTTGAATCGATCAATGGCGACGGAGCAATTACCGGAGATAATCAAGTCATCAACATACATGAGAACATGAACATATGTCCCATTGTTGCTATAGCTGAAAAGAGAATAATCTGACAATGATTGTGTAAAGCCATATTGTTTTAAAGCTGTGGAGAACTTTGAGAACCAACACCGCGAAGCCTGTTTTAAACCGTAAAGAGATTTATGAAGCCGACATACCTTAGTCGGATCATCACAATGAAAACCGTGAGGTAATTTCATGTAAACCTCCTCCGTCAAATCACCGTGTAAGAAGGCATTATGTACATCCATTTGATGTACATGCCAATCACGAGCAGCCGCAACACCAAGAAACAAGCGCACTGTACTCATTTTTGCAACCGGTGCAAAGTCTCATCATAGTCTACGCCTTCTTGTTGACGATTACCCAAAGCTACTAACCTAGCCTTGTATCTCTCTATCTCCCCATCATATCGATATTTAATCTTGTAGACCCATTTGTTTCCAATGGCTCTCTTCCCTGGTGGCAAATTCACAATCGAAAAAGTTTGATTAACTCGCAGAGATTCAATTTCAGCCGCCATAGCATCTCGCCAAACTTTATCAATCACAGCCCGATTATATGTCGTTGGTTCCATTCCAGCAGTAACAGCTGCTAGAAAGGCCTTGTGAGATGTGGAGAAACGATGACAATCCACATAATTCTCAAGTGGGTAGAGAGATGATGAAGATCCATCTTTGGAATCGGATTTGACATTCACCGTATTGGTAACAAAGTGTTTTAATGTTACCGATTGTTGTTTCTTTCGATGACCTCGCCCAAGTGGTGTCGTCTCCGTGATTGTTGCCGGAGACCCAGAAGGTGACTGCACCACAGTCTCTGATGGAGATATCTCTATTGGCAGTTCTTCCGATGTAGTTTCAGGCGAAGAGGATGCAAGACGAGGAGCAGGCAATACTTCATTATCGTGAGCTAAATTATCGGGAGGAGTTGTTGTTGGGCCTATTTGTCTAACAACATTCAGCCCATTATCTTCAAGCAGGTCCAACACACTTGACATCTGAGGAGGATGATTCTCACAATTTAACCCACGATCTTCATCGTCATGACACAGTTCTGTTGCATAGGGAAACTCTGTTTTGCTGGAAAAGTACATCCCGAGAAACCAAAAATTTTTCGTCCTCTAAATCGAATAGCCTCCAACCTTTCTGTCCGTGGGGATATCCAACGAATACACATCGCTTTGATCTTGAGGCAAACTTATCACCTTTATGGTTTTGGTTATGTGCATAGCACAATGAACCAAACACACGCAAATGGGCATAATGTGGAATCGTCTTATACAACATCTCATACGGAGATTTTCCTTGAAGAAGCATGGATGGTGTCCGATTGATCAGATAAGCCGCTGATAGAATGCACTCTCCCCAAAACTGAATTGGCAACTGAGATTGAAACCGCAAAGCTCTTGCAACATTCAAGATATGTCGATGCTTCCTTTCAACCCTTCCATTTTGATGCGGAGTTCCAACACAGGAAGTTTCATGATGAATGCCATGTTGTAAAAAATAATCCCGCATACACAGAAACTTAGTCCCGTTATCACTCCTCACTGCTTTGACCTGAGTGTTAAATTGTCTTTCAACCAAGGCAATAAAACCTTGCAAGTGTTTCTGTGTTTCACTTTTTTCCGTCATGAGATATACCCACACACCACGTGAGTAATCATCGACAATAGTCAAGAAATATCGAGCACCAGAATGAGAAGGTGTTCTGTATGATCCCCAAACGTCACAGTGAATAAGATTAAAGTTATCCAAACTTCTATTACCGCTGAGAGGAAACGTTTCACGAGTTTGCTTAGCTCGCATACATGTATCACATACATTATCTGAAATCTCTTCACTACTTGACAAAATATCTCTAGGAAGCAAGCTAATTATCTTGCTCGATGCGTGTCCCAACCGCCTATGCCAGAGAGCCCTTCACACTCGTCTTTACCACAGCTACACACTCCATACTGCGGAAACAAAAACTTCCATCCTCTCTTTTACCAACTCCAGTCACCATCCTCGTAGTGCGGTCCTGTATCACAAGAAAGTGATCAGCAAGTTGAACAACACAATGATTCTCATCCATCATTTGCCCAACAGAGATCAAATCTGATGCTAACTCCTTGACATAGAAAACTGATTTTAGAATCAGATGTGAACCAAGCCTAACTGTTCCTTCACTGACAGCTACTCGCTTATGTCCATCAGCTAACACAATCAAGACTGGAGGTATAGTACGCATATCACTCAACAAATCAAGTTTTCCAGTCATATGGTGTGATGCGCCGCTATCGAGTATCCAAGAGGAGAATGAAGAACACGCACCTGTTAGAGTTTCATGTGCATTGGACTTGTTATCGCGTCTTCCAGCATTAAGAAGCTGAACAACTCCACGCCATTGCTCATCTGTGAGTCCACTAACTGCATCTCGGTCTTGATCTGTGATTACACGGTTCACATGTTCTGAAGACGAAGAGGTTCCAATTGTAACAGCATTCGCGTAAGTTGGCCGAGTTTGTCCTCCATTGAAACTAGACCCAAACCTTCCTCTTCCTCTACCTAATGAACCAGTAGAATTTGATTGACCTCTTGGTCGATCACCCCACCACTCCGGATAGCCAATTAGAACAAAACAATTCTCTGGTGAATGACCTCCACGATTACAATGCTTACAAAGTTTTCCCTTCTGATACTTCTCTGTGCTTACCTCAGATCGTGGTCGAGATTGAGTAGCAAAAGCAGTAACTTCATGTCTTTCTTCTTTCATCACTCTATTGTTCAGCATATCTTCTTCTTGTCTCACTATGTTATAAACTTCCTCCAGCCCTGGAAGAGGCACACGTGATGTCAAGCTTGAGCGAATGGTGTGAAACTTAGTTTCATTCAACCCATAGAGAAACTGATGAACCATATCATCCTCTCGATCCTTTTCTTGTTCTGTTCCAAGATTGCAGACACATTTTCCACATTTACATATGCGAAGAGGACGATAACTGTTGATATTATCCCAAATCTTGTTGAGTTTTCCATAATATCCTTCCACTGTCATGCCCTCTTGTTTGCAAGTAGCAAGATCCGCCTTCATCTTTTGATTCTTCGGTCCATTAGAGACAGAGAAACGCTTACGAATCTGTTCCCACAAGTCTCTCGCCACATCACGGTGGGAGATATTTGTCAGCAACTCTGAATCAATGGTCATCTTCATCCACGAGACCAATAAAGCATTAATCGTCAGCCAGTCTTCTAGATCTGGTGAATCATCCGGTGGTTGAGGAATGGTTCCATCAAGGAAACCAAACTTCTTCCTAGAGCGCAGCGCAGTTTTAAAACCACATGCCCACTCCTCATAGTTATGAGTCTTCAGAATTGGGTGAGAGATCACAGCTCCCGAGTTATCTGCTGCCGTCAGATCGTACGACGAGATCGTCCGTCGTACCTCAGTCACAATATGGTTCGTCGGAGCTGCAGCCGGTGGTGGTGTTGTATTCGCTTGTGCATCTGCCATAGCTTCCAGTGAAGTTCGCTTGTATACCGTTAATCAAATTGAAAACCTAAGATTATGCTCTGATACCATGATAAGTTTCAGACAAGAAGGAGATTAGCTTTATCTTGTTCTCGTATTAATGTGGCGTAAAAGCCTTAGTTATACAAAGATAGAGATATAACCTAAAGTGTTATAGAGGAAAAGACCAAAATAGGACAAACAAATATTGACTAAACTCTAATTAACGTATATAAGAAATATAGAGCAACAATATCTACAACACATTCTGTCAGACAATCTCTGCCCAAAATTACCAAATGATTTGGGTATTAAATCGCCAGACGACCACCAATAACTAGGCTTTGTCTCTAGGGTCGAGAGAAAGAACTTATCTGAGTATCGAACCAAACAATCTACAGAGTAAATAATTGCTTCTCGATGGTTAGTACAGTTTTTGGAAATCTCGATTGTTGCTTTCTCGACGCAAGCGTTGCAGGTTGTTCTGTTGACGTCTCCTGTGCACAAGAACATTCCATGGACTGTGTCTGAAGCTAGACCGGTCGTGAGATTGTAGTAGTTAGCGAATGATGATTGGTTGCTAAGAGTGGAGAGAAGAGTTTTGAGATTTGTGTTGTAAGTTGTGTTGCGAGTGGTGTTTCCGGATGATTTGGTGCAGACAGTCGCCATGTGGGCGGATTCGGAGATAGCTTGTTTAGTGGTGAATAAGAGACAGAAGAGAGAAGAGAAGCAGAAGAGGACAGAGAGTTTCTTAGTTGTCTCCATGTTTTACTTTTAGAGGTTTTGAGATAAAGTAGAAGAAGAAAAGATTATATATAAAGAGAGATGAGAGATAGCGAAGGTCTTTAATTTAACAAGTTCATTGGTCTTTGTTCTTTATTTTTCCAGATTGGCCTTTGTTGCTGTTTCTTTTTTTGTTCTTTGTTTAATTTTTGGATTCTCCCAAAAAGAGTTGACTAATGGGAGAGACTGAAAGTATGGCCATGTTCGTTATGGTGTCGCTGCGACTCCTTCCAGCGATCGAAATTTAAATGTTGATATGGCCAAATAGATGGTGATAAATGAAAAAACTGTCACTGCGATTATTTTTACGGAAGTTGCCGGTGTGTTCATGTGTCGCCAGAAAAACGGCAACAGCTAAAATAATCGCTGCGACTCCTTTTTCATATGAGGTGACTCTTTTTAACAGAAACAGTGACTCATGTCTGAGTTTTAAATTTTAAACACCGGCACATTAATTTTTTTGTCGCCAAAAGTGGTCGCAGCAACTGAAAGGACCCAACCTTTTAAAAAAAAATAATAATAAATAATAAGTATAATATAATAAATAAACTACAACTAGTGGTCCCATACCCACTAGCCACCTCACCACAACCACAACCACTACCAACAGCGGAATAACAATACCAATATCCAATAATAATCCAATAATAAAATAACCAATAATCAGATATAACAATAACCCAATAACCAATAATCAGGAAACATGAAACCAGCAACATAGCAATATTTCTAATGACCCAACTCTAGCAACCTAGCAATGCCAGAAAACATCCAATCGAGTCTCTAGAACATCAACATCTTCATTGCCTTGATTCAACGATCACACTTTGCCTTTACCTGCACCACAAACACATATTGCAATGCATGTGTATTTTATAAACACTCAGTAAGGCAATCCTCCCATCTACTGGGCTATACACACAAGTAATAAAGTCATCTCTAACCATCAAACAACAGTCAACAAACAACAAACGACAAACCAGGACTCTGCATCCACCAACGCCAACATGCATCGACCGACACCACATGGGGATGCATCGACCGACACAGAAGCTGCACCGACCGATGCAAATTACACTTGCATCGACTGACACCCAATCTGCATCGACTGACGCATGCTCGACATAAAACGAAAACACTAGAGTTTTACGGGCCGTCCTCGCACTTGCATCGACCGACGCAAGATATGCATCGACCGATGCAATGCCGAGCATCGTGTTCCCGAAGCTTCTCGCCGGATCTTTGTTCCTACAACCACAAAACTCGATCCCAAGCCACACGAAAGCTTCCTAACGTCCATAGCAACGATCTAACAAGTCTAACATCACACAACAAGCAGATTGAAGAGTTCTCTAGCTTAGATAACCCATGGTCTTGCACTTACCTTTGCCAAGACAAATCTGAACCCAAACACAAGAAGAAAATGCTTCTAGGAAGCTCCTACAACGATCCCAGCTTTAGATCTCTACAGGAACAGCCTTAAATCTCCAGAAATCCCCAAGAACACCAAGAACACTTCTCTTTCTCTTTTGTTTCTCTCAAAAGCGGCTAAACACGCCTAATGAGACAAAACACGAGCTTAAGGGTTTTCCCTTACCCAAAACGCAGCGTTTGACTTAAGTCAAAACGCAGCGTTTGACTTAAGTCAAAACGCAGCGTTTGACTTAAGTCAAAACGCAGGAACTCGACCTTGCATCGACGGATGCAACTCCTAAACCGGGATTTTGGTTCACGGATGTTACAATTCTCCCCCACCAATCTAGATTCGTCCTCGAATCTCGAACGACCAACAGCCAAGGACTCCCGTGCAACCGTCTCCACAGCCCACACTCCTCCGACCGATCTACAGAAGGTCACCTCTAGGCGATAGACTTACGCTCCAGGCATTTGCTCTCGACTTTTGGACTTTCCTTTACTCACAGGCCTAAACCTTGAGTTTTTATTGGCTCCTCATCAGACCTAAGTCTGCATGCCAAATGTTGGCTCCTCATCGGGCCTAAGCCCGCACGCCATAATATATAAGGAAAATCCAAACTCGTCTCTCGGATTGCCACCCTACAGCACGCCTCCGAATCGTCATCCGAAGTCGATATACCAACCATATTCCCAAGCTACAAAGTCTCTGAATATGGCAGTACTAGGAGAACCTAAGTCCTCCAAGAGTCGCGAGCAAACAATTCTGAACACGTCTGAGTCCTATCCCTATCTAGGTTTCCTTCCCGTGGCGCACGTAAAACATCTCAATGTCCTACCAACCACATATCCCCTCACTGGAATACCTCATGACCACACAAGGATCATGTACATGCCACAAGGGCCGCCACAAAGGCCAAACAAAATGTCCTAAAGAGGACCGCCACCAAGGCCAAACAAAATGTCCTAAAGAGGACCGCCACCAAGGCCAAACAAATGTCCTAAACAGGACCGCCACCAAGGCCAAACAAATGTCCTAAACAGGACCGCCACCAAGGCCAAACAAATGTCCTAAACATGACCGCCACCAAGGCCACTCGTTCCGGAGGACCGTCACAAAGACCATCTGTCCCGAAGGACCGCCTAAACAGGCACTCTGGCTAAATAGCCCACCACAAAGGCCACGCAATTGGCTAAACAGCCCGCCACAAAAGCCACACAATGGCTAAACAGCCCGCCACAAAGGCCACACACGGCTAAACAGCCCGCCACAAAGGCCACACAATGTTTAAAAGACCGCCACACACGGGCACACTGACTCGAAAGTCCGCCACTAAGGCCACACAAGCCCCTCCAAGGCTCTCTACCGCTAAAATGGACATATTCTAACTCCCGTAAAACTTCCATCTTTGAAAACTTTCCACTTTTGGAAACCTCTATTTCAGAAAACTTTCCTCCAAAACCCCGCCTCACGAAAACTCTGTACCCCGAGCACCACCTCATCTTGTTACTGAGTCGCACAACCAACCACCCCAAGCGACCGAGTAACAAGAGAGATGGGCTGGAATACTCCATTCCCGCTCCAGCCACGGATTACAGATGGGATCAAGCTAGACAAGTTCAAGTCGTGGCTTGCTTCTCATACCACTTCTTAAACCTTGCCTTCATTTTTGCCTCAAGCTCCCAAGTCTGCTCCTCAACACCATCACAGTCCCACAGGACTCTCATCAAAGGAATCTTCTTCTTCCAAAGTTCCTTGATCCTCTTCTCGAGAACCCTCACTGGTCTCGCCTCCAAAGTCATGTTAGGCTGAAGATCTTCAGGAATCTTAGCCAACAACTTATCATCCATACGGAGACATTTCCGCAACATAGACACATGGAAAACCTTATGGAACGCACGCATAACCTCAGGTAACTCCAGTCTATGTGCCACTGGTCCAACTCGCTCAATCACTCTGAACGGACCCATATACCTCGGACTCAACTTAGTCTCATTCAATGACCTGTTCGGACCCCGCAACATAGCCATCTTGAGGTACACTCTATCTCCTACCTGAAACTCAAGATCTCTCCTCCTCCTATCAGCATAACTCCTCTGTCTATTCTGAGCCTCCTTTATGTTCAGCTTGAGAACCCGTATCTTCTCTGAGGTCTCCTGAACAAAATCTGCCCTGAACATGATCCTCTCCCCCACCTGAGTCCAGCATAACGGTGTACGACACGGCCTCCCATACAAAGCCTCATAAGGAGCCATCCCAATATTCGCCTGATAACTGTTGTTGTAAGTAAACTCTACCAGGTTCAGGTGATCTGCCCAATGGCCACCCCAATCCAAAACACACATCCTCAGCAAATCCTCCAGCGTCTGGATCGTCCTCTTTGACTGTCCATCTGTCTCGGGATGATAAGTTGTACTCATATGCACCTTAGTGCCCATCTCTGCCTGAAATGCCTTCCAGAACACCGAAGTGAACTTAGAATCCCTATCAGACATAATATTCGCTGGCACCCCATGCAACCTGACTATCTCCCTCACATACTTCTTAGCGAAGACCGCTGCTCCATCAGTTTTCTAAATGGCCAGAAAATGTGCTGACTTAGTCAACCGGTCCACAATGACCCAAATAGCATCAAAGGTCCGTGACACTGGCAATCCTACCACAAAATCCATGGTGATCATATCCCACTTCCACTCAGGAATGGGTAAACTCTTCAGTAAACCGTCAGGAACCTTATGCTCAGCCTTCACTAGCTGACACACATCGCACCTCGAAACCCAACTAGCCACATCCTTCTTCATCCCGACCCAGTGATAGTACCTCTTGAGGTCACGGTACATCTTAGTCGCTCCTGGATGAATAGAAAACTTGCTCGCATGAGCCTCTCTCAGAATCTCCTGCCTCAACTCCTCATCCTTGGGCACACAAACCCGACCGTGCACCAAGATAGTTCCATTATCTGAGACCTGATACTCTGAATCCACATCCTTAGAGGCATTCACCAGCCCTAAATCCTTCTCCTGAGCCAACCGCACCCTACTTAGAAGATCTGCTCTATCAACTGCTTCCAAACCCAACGGTTCCTGTGAAACAGCACACAATCTCAACGCACTGATCTCTCCTGCCAGAAACTCCATCTCCTGCTCAGGCAAAGCCAACACTGGCGTAGTAGTCAACATCTCCTTCAGGCTTGCAAAACCCTCCACTCATTCCTGTGACCAAACAAAAGGAACATTCTTCCCTATCAACTTATTCATCGAACGTGCCTTGCTTACAAAACCATGCACAACTCTCCTGTAGTAACCTGCCAACCCAAGGAAACTCCTGATCTCTGTGGCATTCTGCGGTCTAGGCCAATCTCAGATAGCCTGAATCTTCTCCAGATCTACAGAAATTCCCTCTGCAGAAACAATGTGACCCAGAAACCCATCTCATGCTGCCAAAAATTGCACTTGCTCAACTTAGCAAACAACTTCTGCTCCCACAGCTTCTCCAGTACTGCTCTCAAATGCACTGCATGCTCTTCAGGACTCTTAGAAAATACCAGGATAGCGTCGATGGAAATGATGACAGACACGTCCAGAAACTCCTGAAACACGCTGTTCATCAACCTCATAAACATTGCTGGCACGTTAGTCAACCCGAACGACATCGCCACAAACTCATAAACCCAAACCTCGTCCTTCTTCTTGACGAACACCGACGCTCCCCACAATGAAGTGATAAGACAAAAGAGTCCCATGCTCAACAAATCCTCTAGTTGCGTCTTCAGCTCTAGTAAACAAAAATCAAGTAAGCTGACATCAACTCACCACCACTCGGATATCAACATCTCTTGTCCATCGAAGAACCTCTAGTAACTTGTTTCTTAGGGAAACTTCCACAAGATAGCTTATTACAAGTTAGCTTTTTGCTTAGCAATTCTGCATAGCAAATCATCAATACGAACGTAATAAAACAAACAAGTACCATACGTTCGCACATTTCGATTCACCACGTCAAATGCTTTGCAAGCCGCCAACTCAAACCTCTTGCCTTGTCTCCCTCAGCAAGCTTACCAAAACCTTGAATCTTGCAACCTTGTCCATCTCCAATGAACGTAATCCAACATCGTCGCAACGATTAGATTATCTTGCCATTAAGGCTTCTCGTGAACTTATGAATCTGGCAAGCATGCCTTTCCCGGCTCAGACCTGCTGTAACTCCCCTTCCCGGGACTCCAGCACTACTGGCCTCACAATCTTGGCAAAACAGCCACACATTCATAACCGCTCTGGTTCATAAAACCCTGACCCATTGGTCAACACATCTAAAACCCGAGATTAAACCACCGTCAATCTCTCGAGGTCTACATTCAATCGGGTTGTTTATACTCACGTCCTAGGTATTGCTTGCTCCCAAATCCACCACCCTTAGGTCGCAACCTTTCGAGCCCTACCGAATTCACTCTCAAACCAGCGTCTTCGAGTTATACCGTCTCACTCTTGGAACACAATCCTCAAGATCTCGGTATCAGGGGAACTACTCATCCCCTCAGGGGAACATAATCCCCTCTGCCACTCTCGGAGCCCCCAGCCCCTCGAGCTATCGGTATTCAGGAGAATCACCATCCCCTCAGGAGCAACAATCCTTAACCACTATAAACATCTCCCGACCAAAAGTACTTCCGGTGGTCAGAGTATAACATTTCAATGTTACACTGCCCACTCAACTTATAATATCCAACTGGATTACCCACCAAACAGAGAAAATATCTGCTCCAACTGCATACGTCCATCTATCCGCCTCTCTAGGCCCGATACCTCTTGAGAATAATCTCATACCGGTCATCTACAACTGCTCCATCCTCTTAACATAGGATGAAAACTCCTCAACATCCGAAGCCCTCGGCTGCACCCCGCCACATGCGGTACAACTGGAGCCTGCACTGGTACCCCTCTCGGTAACCGCTCCACCAACACGCCAACAGATCCGCCAAGCAATCATCTCGACCCTGGGCTACACCTGCTGCAACCCCACCTCTGGGTTCCCAGCACCCCCGGAACGCTCACTGGCTAACCCCCTCTGGTCCCTCCTGATACGCTTGCGACCCTCTGACGTACCTCCTCGTGGAACTCTAGACCCCATACTCGCACGTTAAACACCGGCACGTTAATTTTTCTGTCGCCGAAAGTGGTCGTAGCGACTGAAAGGACCCAACCTTTTTAAAAAAAAATAACAATAAATAATAAGTATAATATAATAAATAAACTACAACTAGTGGTCCCATACCCACTAGCCACCTAACCACAACCACAACCAACAACGGAATAACAATACCAATATCCAATAATAATCCAATAATCTGATATAACAATAACCCAATAACCAATAATCAGGATACATGAAACCAGCAACCTAGCAATGTTTCTAATGACCCAACTCTAGCAACCTAGCAATGCCAGACAACATCCAATCGAGTCCCTAGAACATCCTTCTCTTCATTGCCTTGATTCCACGATCATACTTTGCCTTTACCTGCACCACAAACACATATTGCAATGCATGAGTATTTTATAAACACTCAGTAAGGCAATCCTCCCATCTACTGGGCTATACACACAAGCAATAGAGTCATCTCTAACCATCAAACAACAGTCAACAAACAACAAACGACAAACCAGGACTCTGCATCGACCGACGCCAACATGCATCGACCAACACCACATGGGGATGCATCGACCGACACAGAAGCTGCACCGACCGATGCAAGTTACACTTGCATCGACCGACGCCCAATCTGCATCGACCGACGCATGCTCGACATAACACAAAAACCCTAGAGTTTTACGCGTTGTCCTCGCACTTGCATCAACCGACGCAAGATATGCATCGACCGATGCAATGCCGAGCATCGTCTTTTCCCGGGATCTCCGTTCCTACAACCACAAAACTCGATCCCAAGCCACAAGAAAGCTTCCTAACGTCCATTGCAACGTTCTAACAAGTCTAACATCACACAACAAGCAGATTAAAGAGTTCTCTAGCTTAGATAAGCCATGGTCCTGCACTTACCTTTGCCAAGACGAATCTGAACCCAAACACAAGAAGAAAACGCTTCTAGGAAGCTCCTACAATGATCCTAGCTACAGATCTCTACAGGAACAGCCTCAAATCTCCAGAAATCCCCAAGAACACCAACAACACTTCTGTTTCTCTTTCGTTTCTCTCAAAAGCGGCTAAACACGCCTAATGAGACAAAACACGAGCTTAAGGGTTTTCCCTTACCCAAAATGCAGCGTTTGACTTAAGTTAAAACGCAGGAACTCGACCTTGCATCGACCGATGCAACATCTGCATCGACTGATGCAACTCCCAAACCGGAATTTCGGTTAACGGATGTTACGGCGACTATGTAAACGAACAGGGCCATACACATATTTTAAGTGGGGATTACAAAAAGGATTGAACATTTTAATTAGATGTGAAACCAACAACTCTGTGTGAAAATAATATATGAACTTAGTGTGACCTATGGACATATATAAATGTCATATTGTTGTTCTTTTTTTTTTTGTTCATATTGTTGTTCATCACTCAAAATCTCCAGGAAATTATATATATGATTGACGAGACTGGAAAACTATATTACATAGCATTCCTATTCCACATCCTTTAAAATTGGAAGTTTAGATTTATTTTATTAATATTTTAATATAATTAAATTTATTATCTAATTTAATCAGTTATTTTTTAAAAAAATTGAACTAATCATATCGTGACACATAAGGGAGAGATCAGAAGGGTGTCTCCGTAGATGTGCTGGGAAACTTGGTGTCTCTCTCTTTCCTCAGCTTTTTAATTTTTTTTTTTTTTTTTAAAAGACATATTCACAAAATGGGGGATGGAAATGCTCTTAAGGGCTGTTGTAGCAATTCTCTTGTAGTATAGGCGTTTAACTAAAATTACTCGTACTTTTGGCCTCCGCCCAATTCACGGAAACTTTCTAATTTCACCAAAACTATAAAAAGTCTTCATAATTAACCAAATTTAATTAGTTATATTTTAAAATTGTGAAATCGCGTATGAACAATTTTTTTCCAAATCGATTTTGGTATTAGGAATTTGATACCTCTATGCCAAAGGTAGTGTTTGAATTCCAGAAAATTTGAATTTATGATAACTTTATTAACTTTGGTTTACTCTAATTAATCGCAACAATTTTTAAAATTAATTGCAGCAATCAGACCTACCTCCACATGCATTTTTTTTTTTTTTTTGGCAAACAGCTCCACATTCATATGCATCGAAATCAAATGAATTAGAAACTCAAATTATTATAAGAAAGGGACAAACAATCGTTACAAGAACTGAATGTATAACTACATCAAAAGAGAGACAATATATAAACATAAGCATTAAGCTTTACTACGGAAAAAATTATATTTTTTGTATTAATGCTCTTAGCAAAATTCCAAATCGAAACTCGAACCAACCCTTCGTCTCAGACTCTCAGTATATCGTAATTGTCAATTTGATCATAAACCCAAATGTGCAAATACCGAAGCCGCCACAGCAAGAACCATTCCCCCAAGTAATTTGTTATCTCCTGTATAACAAAAACAAAATAATCCAAACATTACAACATTGACCACAATGCCAATAAACATACAAGAGAGTATTAATGTTCTTAATAAAAAAAACAAAAAAAAACAAGAGAGAACTAATGTTGCAGTTATTTTGTTCTTTATTGTCTTAAAGACATTTTATTTCTAAATTATTTGAAAAAGAAATCTGATAAATTGAAACATACGAAGTTATAGGTAATCAAAAATTTACTAAATTTGTTACAATTTATATTCCACTAGCAGATTTTGTTTTAGTATATACATAACATGTCAAAGGTAAATATACATACTCTATACAAATAGAAGTATATAAAACCCATCATTAACTCATATATATATATATATATATATATATATATATATTATAGTAGATGCTGGTTGATCAAATATATATACATATATATATATATATAGTATATGCTAACCTCTAATCGAGACAGAAGTGCTGCGTGGAAGATAAATCGACATTGATGATGAATTTGAGGTATCAAAACTGACTAAACATTTGGGAGTGAAGATGAAAGCCCAAAGCTGATCACCACAGCAGTGAGTGAGTTCTTGGAACGCAAGTTTTAGACACGTGGTGCAGTTTCCAGAATCCAAATGAGGACTACACTGAACAACAGACTGCAGATTATACTGGCCATCGAACCTAGTTGTATCCTGAAGATAATATGGCGTAAACGAAGAAGATAGCAAAGATGATCTGACAATAACTTCTCCCATTTTGTCAGACAACCTCTGCCCAAATTTACCAAATGATTTGGGAATTGGGTCGGTTGAAGACCAGAAGGCATTAGGCTTTGTCTCTAAGGTGGAGAGGAAAAACTTATCTGAGTATCGAACCATACAAGAGAAGTAGTAAATGATTGCTTCTCGATGGTTAGTACAGTTTTTGGCAATCTCGATTGTTGCGTTCTTGACGCATGCATTGCAGCTTGTTCTGTTGACATCTCCTATGCATAAGAACATTCCATGGACTGTGTCTGAAGCTAAACCGGTCGTGAGGTTGTAGTAGTTAGCGAATGATGATTGGTTGCTAAGAGTGGAGAGAAGAGTGTTGAGATTTGTGTTGAAAGTTGTGTTGTTGCTAGTGGTATTTCTGGATGATTTGTTGCAGAAAGTTTCCATGTGCTCGGACTCCGAGACAGCTTGGTTACTGATGAAAAATAGGCAGAAGAGAGCAGAGAGCTTCTTTGTTGTTTCCATGATTTAAAACTCTTTAGGGGTTATGAGATAAATGAAGAGGAAGAAGAAGGGGACTTCTATATAGAGATTAGAGAAGGTCGTTGATTTAACTAGTCCATTTTGTCTGAATTTGTTCTTTATCCAATGAGTCTTTCGCATTGTTTAAAAAGACCTTAATTTGGTTTTTTGGTTGGTCTTTGATTTAAGTTAATGGTACTATTTGTTACTACTTGGTATTTTTTTTTTATTCGAATTCTCCCAAAATGAGACGACACATGGTGAGAATAAATTAATAATTCGAATGAGGATTAATTAAGGGGACAGATTAGTTAAAGAATGTGAAACCGATAACAATGTGAAAGTGAATGAAATGACCTCAGGACCAAGTTACCAACCATTATAATGTAACTAGATAAGATAAATGAAGAGGAAGAAGAGGACTTCTATATAGAGATTATAGACAGAGAGAAGGTCGTTGATTTAACAAGTTCATTTCTTAATCTTTGTTTATCCAATGATTTAATCTTTTTTTTTTTGGTCTTTGTTTATGTTAATTAATAGTACTATTTGTTACTACTTGGTCTTTTTTAAATTAGATTCTCCAAATGAGTAACTGGTCTTGGTCTTTTTTGGTCTTTGTTTAAGTTAATAGTACTATTTGTTACTGCTTGTCTTCTTATAATTCGATTCTCCAAATGAGTAATTGGCCTTTGTGTTTTTTGGTCTTTTTTAAGTTAGTAGTACTATTAATTTTTTACAACTTGGTCTTCTTATAGTTCTATTCTCCCAATGAGTAACTGGTCTTTGTGTTTTTTGGTCTTTGTTTTAATGGATTGATTCAAAGGCTATGATCTTCCCATTAGAGCATACAACGATCTAATACACGCTATGGACTATGCTCGTTCGGTGTGCGAAATTTGTCTTGTCTTTCATCACACGGTTCAACGCATTCTACACGAAGTACACGCTCACCTTCCCCGAGTCATACATCATATGGACAGCTTCTTGTGGGATCAACACACAGTCATGTTGGGACTGAGTTGTGGTGTTCTTCTATTAGACTTATGTAGAATTAGGTATTGAACTGACTTGATCTTATTGATTTAGATTACAACCCTATTTATACATGTTTATCTAGGGTTTACACAAACCGTCATTGACGTAAATAACACGTTAAAGCCCAACATACGAGGCCCATAATATATATCGCTAATACTCCCCTTCACGTTAGAGTGTGAAGGTCTTGAACACCCAACTTGGACATTAAGTATAGAAACTGCGGACGACCGATGCCTTAGTTAATAAGTCGGTGAGCTGATCTTCGGACCGAACATGTTGAGTAGTAATAATACCATCACGAACCGCATCACGAACATCATGACAATCATTTTTGATGTGTTTAGTTCGCTCATGGAAGACCGGATTAGCAGCGATGTGAAGCGCAGCTTTGTTATCACAGAACAATCGAGTTGGCACAGACTGATCAATACCAAATTCTTTTAACAACTTACGCAACCATTTTATCTCACGAAGAGCAACAGACATTGCGCGATATTCAGCTTCCGCAGAAGAATGAGAGACAACATCCTGCTTCTTAGCCTTCCAAGCAATCGGAGAACCACCAAGGAGAACAACAAATGCAGTAAGGGAGCGACGAGTAATCGAACAAGTAGACCAATCAGAATCACAATACACCGTTAGTGACAAATCAGAATCTGCCCGGAGAAGAATCCCTTGGCCTGGCGAACCTTTTAAGAACTTGACAACACGTAAAGTCGCATCCCAGTGATCCGCGCGTGGATGTTTCATAAACTGAGATAGCACATGTACCGAATAAGCTAACTCAGGACGGGTATGAAGAAGATACAGCAAACGTCCAACTAGACGACGATAAGGCGTAGGATCGGAAAGCAAAGGACCATCATCATCAGCAAGATGATGGTTTTCTTCTAGAGGAGTGACTGTTGGGCGAGCTCCAAGGTTCCCGCTGTCAGCAATAATATCCAAGGCGTACTTACGCTGAGACAAAAATATGCCTTCTATCCCACGTGAAACTTCAATACCAAGGAAATATTTCAACCGTCCTAAATCTTTCATGGAAAAACATTTGCCCAAATATTCTTTGAATTTTCGCAGCATATAACTATCATTACCACAAATGAGCAGGTCATCAACATAAATCAACACTCGGAGGTCGATATTGTCACGAGTATATGAAAACAAAGAGTAATCATTGTAGGCTTGAACAAAACCAAAACGTAGCAAAGAGTCTGAGAGCTTTTTGAACCAACACCGCGGAGCTTGTTTAAGCCCATACAATGCCTTTTTAAGACGACAAACTTTGTGAGGATGAGAGGATCGAAAACCAGGAGGAAGCTTCATATAAACCTCTTCGTCAAGATCGCCATGAAGAAAAGCATTGTTAACATCTATTTGATAGACCTCCCATTGTTTAGCAGCAACAAGACGTAACAAAGTACGGACGGTGGTCATTTTCACCACCGGTGCAAAAGTCTTGTTAAAATCCACCCCTTCAATCTGCCGATTACCACAGACAACCAGCCTAGCTTTGTAGCATTCAATGGAACCATCCGCGTTGTACTTAGTTTTAAAGACCCATTGGCTGTCAATTGCCACTTTACATGGTGGAAGATCGACAACATCCCAAGTCTGTTTGAAGTCAAGAGCATCGACCTCTTTAAACATGGCGTCATTCCAAACCTTGATACGGACAGCATCCTTAAAACTTTTGGGTTCCTCACCATTGGTGATGGCAGCTAAGAACGCACGATGGCCTGCAGAAAACTGTTTATCGGAAATATAATCCGTCAAAGGATACAGAGTATTACCTTGGACCGACGGCGAGGACTGACAAACAGAGGATGCGAGAGCGTGAGGGGGGTTAAAATCAGTAGTTGTGTTATACAACACATAATCCTTTAAATGTACAGATTCCTTTATTTGTCGTTTACCCGAACGCGGAGGTGGGAGTTCAACCAAAACCGGAGAAGAAGGAGACAACGCAGACACAGTACGGGACGGAGATGGTGATTGAACAACATGTTCAGGAGACAAGGACTCGGTTGTGTCAGAAGAAACCTCTGAGGATGGAGTAGATATGACTTTCTCAAAAGCAGGAACAGAGTCAATCGAGAGTTGCGGCGAACCGCGTATTGCAACAGTACCAGTGTTGGTAAGAGAACTATCAGCGGGAGCAGGATGCTCGCTGGAGACACCAGAAGGAGGGGAAACCGGAACATGATTACTCCCCTTGTCAGAGATAACCACAGACCAATCTTAATCAGATACCACAGCAGGAACAGAGGGTAACAGAGTCGGAGTGGGACTGACGGAGGCAAACAGGAAAACATCCTCACAGAATATAACATCTCTGGAGACCAAAACCTGTTCCCGGTCGATATCATAAATTTTCCAGCCTTTTTGACCCAACGGATAGCCGACGAAGATACAGAGACGACTATGTGCATCAAACTTGTCCCGATCACGAGAGACCCGATGAACATAGCACGCGGAACCAAAGACACGCAATCGATCATAACTTGGTTTACAACCATGTAGAATTTCATAAGGAGAACGATTTTTAAGAATGGCAGTTGGTGTACAGTTGATCAAATAGGCGGCAGTGAGGATAGCCTCACCCCAGAATTTTATTGGCAAGTTTGCTTGAAACAACAAGGCACGAGCAACGTTGAGAATATGCCTATGCTTCCTTTCAACACGTCTATCTTGTTGAGGAGTCCCAACACAAAAAGTTTGATGGACAATACCAAGCTGTCGAAACAAAGCGGAGAGGCACATAAATTCAGTCCCATTATCACTACGTACCATTTTCACACTTTTGCCAAACTGTTTTTCGGTGTAAGCAAGAAAGTTAGTCAGGATTGTTCGTACTTCCGATTTTTCAAGCATGAGATACGTCCAGACAGTCCTTGAGAAATCATCCACAATTGTCAAAAAAATAGACAGCACCACTAGAAGAAGGAACACGATAGGGGCCCCAAACATTGCAATGAATTAAAGAAAAACAATCTGATGCTTTATTAATACTTTCAGGAAAAACTTCTCTAGTTTGTTTAGCTCGAAAACATATGTCACAAGAACGAGAGCTAATAGATGAATCCGAAACAGAAATCATAGGTAATGCAGAAAGTACGAAAAAACTTGGATGACCCAACCGTTGATGCCACAAAGCTTGATTAGAGGAGACGTTAACCGTGTGTATCTTGGCAGTAGCAACATCCGTTAGATAATAAACCCCATCACGCTCTTCACCTCTTTCAATCAAAGTCCTCGAGAAACGGTCCTATAAAGCACAAATTGTATCATTAAACACGGCCATACACTTTGTCTGCTTGACAATCTTAGATACCGAAATCAAAGTGCAATTTAACGATGGCACATAAAGCACATTATTTAGTGCAACTTTCTCCGAAAGAGGGAACTCTCCCATACTTAATGCAAACATTTTACTGCCATCAGCAAAACCAATCGAACAAGGTGGAATAGAGACAACATTAGTTAAGAGAGAAAGTTGGCCAGTCATATGGTGAGAAGCCCCTGTATCAAGAATAACATCGCCAAAGTACTTCTTACCAGACAATTTATCAGAGTTACCAGCAGTAGAAGTTTTCTCTTGAATCATCTGAGAGAGAACACGAAGTTGATCTTGTGTAAATTCGGGAAACAAAGACGGATTGGAGCTTGTCGCGTGAGCGGTAGCAAACTGTCCTCTACCACGACCCGAACCAGTTCCACGCCCACCACGACCACGACTACCGGAGCCACGTCCAGTACTACTACGCTCGGTCCACCAATCAGGAAATCCGACAATGGACCAACATTCCTTCTTTTCATGACCAGAACAGCCACAGTGAGAACACAAAACAGGATGAGACTTAATTACAGAAGACTCAACACGAGTCCCGGTAGGAAGATCTGAGCCGATGGAAGAGCCTTGGTGACAAGCCACAAACCCGACAGCTTCATGACGGTCTTTCTGAAGACGAGAAGCCTGAAGCCTTTGCTCTTCGCGAATAACTTTAGAATAAGCAACACCAAGGGTGGGGAGTGGATCCATATTGATGAGACTCGTACAAATCCCTCCAAATCATGCATCATCAAGGCCCATGACAAACTGATGAAGCTTCTCATTATCTCGTTTGGTAACAATTGCAGTTAGAATCGAGCCATGTGGACACACTGGACTAGCCTTGTAATTTTTCAATTCATCCCAAAGATGACAGCATTTTCCGTAGTACTCGACGACCATCTGTCCATGTTGTCGACAAGAGGCAAGCTGTGCCTTGATCTAATGCACGCGAATGTTATTACTCACAGAGAATCGCTGCTGCAACTCAGTCCACAAAAGATTAGCTTCTGAGATAAAAGTGACGGTAGACTTAACTTTTGGTTCAATCGAAGCCCTGATCCATCCCACAATCATAGAGTTCACAGTTTTCCAATTTTCAAAATCTGGATCATTGCTTGCAGGCTTCGGGATTAAGCCATCAATGAATCCTGTTTTTTGTTTGGCTTGAAGAGCATTCAACATCTCTTCAGACCATTCATTGTAGTTGTCTCTATTTAGCAAAACAGAGGTGATAACAGTACCGGGGTTATCGGAGCTGGACAGCATATACGGCGGCACCACCGTGGAAGTAGGTTGAGCGACGAGGGCTCCTGTTGAAGAAGACGTAAGTTCTTCTTTTGTAGACATAGATAACTTGCTACTCAAGATAAATCAAAACTATCGATTTTCTTACAAAAAAAAAAGCAAGAAAATTTGTAGAACTTTTCTGGCTCTGATACCATGTAGAATTAGATATTGAACTGACTTGATCTTATTGATTTAGATTACAACCCTATTTATACATGTTTATCTAGGGTTTACACAAACCATCGTTGACGTAAATAACATGTTAAAGCCCAACATATGAGGCCCATAATATATATCGCTAATAACTTACATGATGGTACACGTTCATCTGATTTCAAAAACAAGGTTTTAAAAATCATGCATCAACATACTAGAAATATAAATTACTTTCATTATAACACTCGAATTTACAGATTTTTATTAAAGAAACGTCCACTTTCTAGTACTTACTAAAAATCATCAACATACTAGAAATATAAAGGGAATTTTGCACCCACACCTATTTTCTACAAAAGTATTCACCATTACACTTACTTCTTGCTATTGGTATACTTTTCTCAAGTTTAATTACATTTTACCCCTCACTCCTTCTAACCTTTCTTTCCAACTAGATGGTTTTCATTTTTTTTAGAAACTAACTCCCTATTCAATTCATCTTTACTTTTTATATTTTTTTTCTCATTTTTCTCTCTCTCTTTCTTTTCTTTTTCTTGGTAATCATTTCTTCAACATTTGTTTTTCATTTTAATTAATATATATTTTAAGTATAATTTGGAAATAAAACATTGTTTGCATATTTCAATTTTTGTCCCCATTTTTTTTTTCACAAAAATTAAAGTAATTTATGAGTTAAATCTAAAGAAAATATAATTAAATGGTATTTATAGCCAAATCAACAATTTATAAAGTCCAAACTAAATTAAATAAATATTTTTGGAATTGAAAATTTTATTTAACTAAATTTTCTATCTAAAAAATTGTATTCTAACATACTTTTCAATCTAAAAAATTGTACTATAACCCTGATCAATAAATATGTTTCCATATAGACACTCTTTGAAACTCTTGTTTGATACTATAAGATGTGTCTATGCTTGATGTGGATACTATTACAATTTGTGGATACAAGTTACACATGGTCATGTGGATACTATTACAATTCGTGGATACAAATTACAACGACATCATCAAATCCATACAACCATGGTCATGTGGATACTATCACAAGTTACACATGTGGATAGTACCTTGAAATCCATGTAGAGTTAGTGCATTAATGTTCACTTTTTAAGATACATGGTTAGGCTTTTACATTTTGTGTCTAGTATTTAGTGTGTTAGGCTTAAAGATTTAGGTTTTTGTGGATTCAATGTCTGTGAATCCACAAAACCACATCCAACCAACCACATTACATACTCAAATTATGAATTTAATAGACTAATTAACTATCCAAAAATAAGTATCCACAAACGCTTTTACAAACTTGTGACAGCCAACTCCAATAGTTGAGAGAAGCTCTGCAACCTACAATGTCTTCTTACAAACTTTGTATTTATGTTGAGTTCATGTAAAATATATTTTTAAAGGCTTATACTATAATATAGTAATTTATATAAAAAAACTTAGTTATACATGACTAATTTACCAAACCACAAACTTTTTAATTAATTAGGTTTTTATATTATTTTAAAATGTTCAAGCATAAGTAAGTATCCACAGTTTACCATCCATTTATAATCAAACAAATGTTCAGATGAAATTGGATAGTATACAATTCATTCACCTAAAATATAGCAAAATGCATCTTAAAATGTAGACAAAATGTAATTATAATCTTTTGTGTAAATAAATATATAAATTTTTTTGATAATAACTAAATAAATGATAATTAAGATAAAAGAAAGAGAGAAAAAAAAAAAAGAGAAAGGAAGCTTCTACCACAATTAGTCACAGCCATCAGATCAAAAATAAAAGTTACGATCGGACGGTCTACATTCAATCGTTACTCATCATTCCTTCCTATTAGTTAGACTATGTACAATAGTTTCATTATTCAACACCCTCCACCTCAACTTTTAATATTCCATATCATTTTCTCTTTCTTCCACCTAATTATTCAACACCCAACTCAATTTTAACCTCTCCAATAGTTTTGTTTAATAGAATTCAACACCTTACCCCACTATTTTCATTTTATATTTTTATTTTTACTTAATTTGATAACAACACATTTATAATAATATAAAATTAATAAAAGTTACATTATTATTTTTTAAATTGAATTTTATATTTTTAGCTAATATTTTAATATAACAAAAATAAAAATTATTATTATTAAAATAATAAAATTACACAAACTTCAAATTCGGAAAATACAAACACACAATACAACTAATAAAACGTACATAACTTAATTAGTACAATCATCTTAACTTAAATCACACACAGAAATTTTAAAACCTCTTTAATCACGGAACATTCCGAATTTTGCCCATATGTGTTTGACTAGATCTGCTTGCAATTCATGATGGACATTTGAATCACGTAATTGACATCTAGCACACACATGATTTGCAAAAGCAGGTAGCACCTCGGTAGAGAATGGTTGTGATGTACTAGAACCACTTGCCTCAGACTGATCATAATCAGTCCAGTGTTGCGCATATGTATCTCGCTCATCCTCAACAATCATATTATATAATATAATACATGACCGCATGATCATAGCTAAATCGGCTATGTCCCACAAACGTGCTGGTTCGCGAATGATTTTAAATCGAGCTTGTAACACTCCAAATGCATGTTCGATGTCCTTCCGACATCCTTCTTGGTGTTGTACAAATAACTTATCTGGTTCACTTTGAGGAAGATGAATTGATTTGACGAAAGTTGGATAAAAAGGATAGATACCATCAGCTAGATAGTATGCCATATCATATGGCGTTAGTTCACAAAGAAGTTTACTTTTGGAGTATTTCCTTGTTCAACATCATCGAACATTGGTGAACGATCTAGAACATTAATATCGTTCAATGTGCCTGGACACCCAAAAAAAGCATGTCATATCCATAGATCATGAGATGCAACTGCTTCAAGAATAACAGTGGTAGTTCCCTTATCTCCTCGAGTAAATTGACCTTCCCACGCCGTAGGACAATTTTTCCATTCCCAGTGCATGCAATCAATACTTCCAATCATCCCCGGAAACCCTCGCATCTCGCTGACATGCAAAATTCTTTGGAGGTCATCTTGAGTTGGAGCTCTGAGATACACTTGCTCATACAAATGTATGATTCCTTTACAAAATCTACGCAAGCACTCCAATGCTGTAGTACCTCCAATTTTGATGTACTCATCGACCGCGTCTGCCGCCATACCATATGCTAACATTCGCATAGCTGTGGTACATTTTGCTATGGGATATACCTTCTTTATTGGCTGCGTCAAATCGTTGGGTGAAGTAGTTGTCACTGCTTGAAAGGTCACCAACGATTCGGAGGAAAACTTGTTTTCGCATTTGGAATCGACGACGAAACATTGCATCATCATATGTAGGTTGATCGGCAAAGTAGTCGTCAATCAATCTTTGGTTCGCGGCTACATGATCTCTCTTGAAGTATTTTCTCGTGCTACGACGTGGATAATCTTCTTCTATTTTGTTTCGACGCTCTCTAAACCGGTTCACGATGTATCTTTCTTCAATTTCTGACTGTCGTTTGTAAGCTTCAACATCAAAAGGAAAATCAGATGGATCCATTGAAGATTGTGTTATTGATATTTTTTTTAGTAAGATGTGGATTGTGTTATTGGTATACAAAAATGAAAGAATGAGGTTTCATTTATAAGAAATTGAGTGGTTGATATCATCGGATTCCAAACAAACATTACATTTACTTAATTAATAGATATCGATTAGATTTTGTGATAAAGCCGAAAGTCACGGATTTCATTGTCGGAGAAAGAGCCAATACACATTATTAAAGAAGAAGAAAACAAAATGGATTAGATTCTCTGATAAAAGACCGAAAGTGATGGGTTACATTGTCGGAGAAAGAGCCAAACACGCATTATTAAAGAAGAAGAAAACAAACCCACATTATTAAAGAAGAAGAAAACAAGCACACATTATTAAAACACAAAAAGACATACACACATTGTTAAAGCAGATCGAAACAAGCACACATTATTAAAATAGAAAATACATAACCGAACCAGACAGTTCAGAATAGTTAATTTCCAAATA
This sequence comes from Camelina sativa, assembly GCF_030686135.1. Taxonomy (NCBI): domain Eukaryota; kingdom Viridiplantae; phylum Streptophyta; class Magnoliopsida; order Brassicales; family Brassicaceae; genus Camelina; species Camelina sativa. The sequence goes on from NC_141891.1 coordinate 37,758,308, forward strand.
GATCGTGACTCAACTTCTCCAACAACTCTTTACTTCGGTCATTAAGATGCTCTTTTTCACTTAGCTTTAGATACATCTCCATCTTCTTTAATTGGTTTGCCTCCTCTTGCCTCATGGTTATTTTGTCCAACCGTTCCAACTCTTGCGTCTTGAATTGTTTGAATTCATTCCACTCTTCGTTGACTACTTCCAAAGCTGCGCCCTTACCTTTCTTTTTCCCTTTTTTTTTTAGCTGCATCTCTCCCCATTGGACGAGCAACAGATCCTACAGAACTTGAATCACTTGCATCACTCTCACGGGATCTCTTCGATCCACTGCTCCCAGATCCAGTGTTTCCTCCTACTTGACTACCATAACGTGGTTGATCACGAACAGCTTGCCATTCTGACATTAAATTGAATTGGCCTTTTGTAGAACTTGAATATAATTCATGCGCTTTTGCCAATACATCATTCTCCGACCAGCCGCTTAGTTGTAAACGCTTGGCGTTATCATAAGCACCAGTCCATTTGCCTAGTTTTAGATTCATGTAGTTGTAATGATTTCTGCATGAAGCTCCGTCGCGAGGAGGATGAAATGAGCAATGCTCATTACAGTAGTCAGCAATTTTACCCCAATAAGCTTCACTTTTTCGGTTTTTACCAACAACGCTATCTGTTCCATATTTAATCCATCCACTCAATAACACCAAATTCTGCTCTGTTGTCCATTTGGGGCTTTTTCGGCGAGTTGGAGTTGAATCTTCTGTATTTGGAGTCGCTTCAGTACCACCGCTCATATCACCAAGAGCCATTTGCGTAGAAAATCCGGGAAATTCATTTACTCCAACATTTGAAACATTACCCATTGGAGTAGAAGAACTAGAAGGTGTTTGAGATGGATATGGCATCATTGATCCAAAATATGGAGGATAGTTTGGAACAGCTGATGGCATGAAAAAATTTGGTGAAAACCCATAATTTGGTACATTTTGGGGTTGATTTGCAGATTGGTTTTGAAACTGATAATTGTTGGGATTTGGATAGTTGAACGGATGATTAGAAGAATTTTGAGTGTTAAATGGATTATTATTGGGATCCATTTAACAACAAAATAAAAGTTTAAAAAAGTATTAAGAGTTGATAGGAAGATATAGGAGAAAGTTATAGTGAAAAATGAAGTTTTTTTTTATGTCCAAATGAAACGAAAAAAGTCTCTATATATAGATTTCAAAAAATTATGAATTTTGATATAAATTTATTTTTTTTTTTAAATTGATTACAACCAAATAATTGAGTTTAAATAATTGAGAGGAGATAAAAAAAACACAAAAATCTGGATAGTCAATAGGAATGCAACAGATTAAAAAAAAAAAATTTATGTCGGTCAAAAAAAAAATTTTCTCTCATCCCTCCCTCCAATCCCCAGCCGACACATATCATTGGAAACCCAGATGAATCCAACGGGTTGAATTTATTCAACTCAGATGAATCCACCTAGATTTTCTTTTTTATTCAACACCCTTGTTGTAGGGATTAAACTGTTGAAAAAAAGATTCAACATGTCCATTGTAACTAGCCTTACTTGTTATACCCATTTAGTTGGAGGGCACTGTTGGAAAAAATTAAAGACACCTAAGCTAAAAACTTGCAAAAAGTATACCAATAGCAAGAAGTAGGTCATAGTGTAAGAAACATGTGAGAAAGTAGGTCAGAATGCTATTCTCCCAAATATAAATTGCTTCATTATTACACTTGAATTTACCGAATTTATTACAAAAACGTCGAATTTCTAGTACTGATTAATCAAGAATAAAACAAAGTGATCCAAGTCGTTTTTATATCTCATGAGTACGACACAATAACAAAGAAAAACACAATGAATTGTAAAAAAAAACATGCTAAGCTCTTCATATGATTTCAATATCTGCTGTGTACGACATCCAAAAGTGACTACATCAGCCAACGAATCATACTGTCAAATTCAAGACGTTTTCTTAAGACACTCGGGATGAAAAAGCTATATGCGTTTTCGGTTTAAATTCAAAACATTTTCTCGAGACTAGCGTTCCCAACAACATTCCACCACAACAACAAAAAATTATATGCGTTCCTAGTTAATATATAGTTCAAAATCAAATGAATTGAAAACTCAAAATGATTATAAAAAAAAGGGACAAACAAGCCTTACAACAACTGAATGTATAACCATAAGCATGAAGCATAATTAGCGGAACACAATAGTTATTGTTTTGCTCTTAGCAAAAATTCAAATCGAAACTCGAACCAAGCCTTTTTCTCAATATTGTCATTTTAAATCTGATTATAAACCGAAAAGTGCAAACACCGATGCGGCCGCAGCAAGAAGAACCATTCCCCCAAATATTCTGTTATTTCCTGTATAACAAAACAAAATAATCCAAACATTACGAGATTGACCACAATGCTAAAAGAAACATACAACAAAGAATTAATGTTCTTTATTAAAAAAATTAGGAGAAAATAAATGTTGCAGTTATTTTGTTCTTTTTTTTGTCTTAAATACATTTTATTTTAAAATAATTTGAAAAAAAAATCTGATAAATTGAAACATAAGTTTTATATCAAATATTTACAAAATTTGTTACAATTTATATCCGCACTAGCATATTTGTTTTAGTATACAGTACATAACATGTCAAAAGTACGTACTGTATATGTATATCATCTTCTCTATCTAAATAAAAGTATATAACCCATCATTATTTCATAGATAGTACTGTATATACTAACCTCTAATCGAGAAGGCACTGTTGTGATTTGGCTGTGGTGAGGTATCAAAACTGACTAAACATTTGGGGGTGAAGATGAAAGCCCAAAGCTGATCACCACAGCAGTGAGTGAGTTCTTGGAACGCAAGTTTCAGACATGTGGTGCAGTTTCCAGGATCCAAATGAGGACTACACTGGACAACAGACTGAAGTTCATACTGGTCATCGATCCTAGTTGTATCGTGAAGATAATATGGCGTAAACGAAGAAGATAGCAAAGATGATCTGACAATCACTTCTCCCATTTTGTTAGACAACCTCTGCTCAAATTTACGATATGATTTGGGTATTGGATCGGTGGAAGACCAAAAGGTATTAGGCTTCGTCTCTAAGGTGGAGAGGAAAAACTTATCTGAGTATCGAACCATACAAGAGAAGTAGTAAATGATTGCTTCTCGATGGTTAGTACAGTTTTTGGCAATCTCCATTGTTGCATTCTTGACGCATGCATTGCAGCTTGTTCTGTTGACATCTCCAATGCATAAGAACATTCCATGGACTGTGTCTGAACCTATACCGGTCGTGAGATTGTAGTAGTTAGCGAATGATGATTGGTTGCTAAGAGTGGAGAGAAGAGTGTTGAGATTTGTGTTGAAAGTTGTGTTGTTGCTAGTGGTGTTTCTGGATGATTTGTTGCAGAAAGTTTCCATGTGCTCGGATTCAGAGACAGCTTGGTGAATGGTGAAGAAGAGGCAGAAGAGAGAAGAGAAGCAGAAGAGAGCAGAGAGTTTCTTTGTTGTTGCCATGATTTAAAACTCTTTAGGGATTATGAGATCAATGAAAAAGAAGAGAGGGTCATTGATATATAGAGATTAGAGACAGAGAGAAGGTCGTTGATTAGATTTAACCAAGTTTATATATCTTAATTCGTTCTTTATCCAATGAGTAATTGGTCTTTGTTTGTTTTTCTTTTGGTTTTTGTGTAAGTTAATAGTACTTACTTCGTCTTTTTATAATTCAATGAGTATTTCTTACTACTTGGTCTTTTTATAATTCGAATCTCCCAAGATTGAGTTGACAAATGACAATGGGTGAGAAAAAATAAATTCAAGTGGGGATTAATTAAAGAATGACCTTAATGCCAACATATATAATGTAATTACTAATTATAGTGTTATCTATGAAAAATAATGTAGGAAATGACCTTAAACTAACCAATACTACAAAGTAACTAGTAGGCCTGGGCAAATAAACCGAACCCGAAGAACCGACCCGACCCTGACCCGCAAAAACCCGACCCGACTCCGACCCGCTTCTGTATAAATAACCACTCGGGTTTCGTTTTCAAATACCCACAGGTATCGGGTATTACCCGAACCGAACCCGAGGAACCGACGATATCTGTTTGAACCCGAGAACACATTTATACATACATGATATCACATATATTGCCATATTTCCGTTTGCCTTAATCTCCTCTCCTAGAATCCTTGTGAATCTTCTTTACTTTGCATAAACATGTCGAAGTTGCCAATTTTTGTCCGATTTCAAGAATCTTTGGCTTTTATAAACCAAAACTCTCAAAATGGGATCTCCAAAACCTAATTCCGCTGTTTGGTTTGATGTAAGAGGTCATGATCTATGGATAATGTGTTAAAGACTGACATGCTGGGATGATTCTTCTTTCTTTCGTTCTTTCATTTGCGAGACATGCTTTTCTTTGCTGGGATGTTTAAGTTTCGTTTGCTTTGTTGGGATGTTTAAGATTTTAAGACATGCTTTTCTTTGTTGGGATGGTTATTTTGCGAGACATGGTATGCTCAGTTTCATTTGTTTAAGATTTCATGTTATGCAATTTCATTTGTTTTTCGGGTTATTCGGGTTTTCTAGGTACATTTCAGGTTTTTGTGGGTACTTTGGATATGTTCGAGTAGGTACTATCTATAACTGGATATATTTTGGATACATTACTGGTTTCTTAAAGTTAATACCCAAATAACCCGAACCCGAGAAGAACCGAACCTGACCCCGACCCGAAATTATATAAACACCTGTGCAGATCCTATATTCGTAAACCCGAAAAACCTGAACCCGAATTACCCGAACCTGACCCCGACCCGAACACCCAAATGTCCAGGCCTAGTAACTAGTACTATTACCTTCTTTTTGGGAAAATGTAAGTAATATTACTATTACCTAGATTAATTAAAAACATAATTAGTCTCAAAATGCATACTGGCTAGAGACTAACGACAAAGCAAACCACTAACATAGCTCCATTGGCAATTTGGCATTGCCTTGATCTTCTTCAAAATTACTTCAACCTCTCTCTTCTTTGGTCCATTCTCGAGATCATATCTCAACGAGCAATCACGTTGGATTCATCTAAACCAGAAGACACCACATTCGTTGACTTAAGAAAAAGACACTATCTCCACTACCATAAGGGTACCTTACAACATTTTTTCTCTTGATCTCCAAGCTTCTTCCTTGATTTGAAAGCCAGAACACCGTCACTTCACCAAACCTCTCTCGATAACTCAGAAAACTTTCTTCACAATCGGAAATACAATAGCTTTTTCTTGACGTTTTCTCTTTGTAAGAGACCTTCTCACATTAAAATTCTCAAACTTTGACTTCAACCTCTGAACTTGGGCTACTAATTGGCTTACAGTAGTGTAGAAACTGATCAAATTTTTTTTTTCACATACTCACAAAGAGCATCAATATATCTTCAAAAGGGTCTCCTCCTCTCCTCTAATTGAGGTCAAGAATTCCTTGTAGTACTGTGAGATCATCCTTGTGGCTGAATCACCTCTGATACAATGGTGGCTTATTAATCTTTTCTTTTGTTACCTCATGCTCACTCACTCGTTGTTATCTTCATTTTCGTCTTCTTCTTAATATCCCTCTCTTTTTTTATCTTCATGTCAACAGTGTTTTTGAGGCTTCTTCTTCCTCTTGGAAATTTCGGCTTCCAAGTAAGCTTCAGGCTTCTTAAAAAGCTGAGGAGCAACATGAGACTCTTCATTCTTCGAATCTCCATCAAAAGATTCTTCTCCAAATTATTCAAATTTATCTCGAGATCCTTCTTCAGATGTCTGATGAACCAAACTCTCTTTCTTCCTCTTCACGAAGAGGCCACTGGACCATACAGTCGAAGTAGTAAATGATTTCTTCTCAACAGTTTGAACAATTTTTTGCAATCTCGGTTTGTTGCGGTCATGATGCAGGTTGCATTGTGGATTAATTGTGAGATTGTAAAAATAGTTAACGGTGGATGATTGGTTGGGAACTATGAGTTTCACTTGTCAGAGAGATCATCAAAACATTTCAATGTTGGAACAAGTATATCAAGACTCATCATTGCATGAAACACTTCCACAAAGGGATAATATTTACTCTACATTTCCAAATATAACAGACAGATCACAAGAGAAAAGGTATCTTTAAGTTTGTTCTAGAACTCTTGTTAGTCTCAGCTACCTCTTTCATACCTGTCCATGAATTTCTCTTCCTCTTATTAGATCCACCAACTGTTTTCTCCGCAACACTTTCAGGCTCAATCGGTTTCTTACTCTTGGATTTTCGTATCCTCTTATCCCTATCCAAAGTAAGCATCATTGGCTTCGGTGTATTCACCTCCTCCACCTGATCTTTCTCACTTCTCACAGGTGAAGAAAGCAAGTTACTTTGTGGCATCGGTGTCATCTCTTGATTGATCTTATTAGGACGAGGAGCCTTCGGCTTGAAAGGGTAAATCTCTTTCATCTGACCTTTCGCAGTACCTCTCTTAAGGTTCCGGTGAGAACAGAAATTGCAATGGTAAACTACATTGTTCAGAGGCAAACAGATGTTAGACTTCTTGCACCTGGTTCGTTTCTTCTTCTGCTTAGAAGAAACCTTCTCGATTCTGACATTGCAATTGAAGCCTGGCTTAAGTACGGTCTCACACCTATAGATAAAACTTGGAATCATCATTACTTAATCCGATTGACATTTAAATTCATAAAGATCCTCTCTTTATAAAACATCAAGGAATCTAAACACAGAACAATGAGATTTCAGGATTCTAAACCAAAAAAAAAAAACTAACTAAGCGGCGGTTACAGATTCCAAAATTGAAGTCATGATAAGAAAACCCTAAAAGATGTACCTTTGGCAAGAGACGAGATCAGGATCAGTAGCGATTCCCGTGGAATCAATGTCGGAAGCGAGACGTCGACCGAACAAAGAAGCAAGAGAAGGGAAGGGAGTATCTCCGGCGGAAGACCAGAGAGCGAGATTCTTCAAGTGATCATGTCTTAGTACGGATTTGAGATTAGGTCCTCCTCCTTGAGTGTTTGTAAGCTTCTTAGCTCCTCGTTTGCCCATCCTTTTACCGGCGAAGGGAAAAGATAAATTCTTTTATCAAAAAAGAAGAATAACTGCTAGGGATGTTAAAAAGGGTTTTTAAGCCCTCTTCAGCCCTGACCCTCTAACTCTTTTTCATTTTATTTCAATAACTCAAATCCAACAGTTCGAAAAATACAAAAACTCATCAATATCCAAAACTCATGTTATGTAAAACAGTTCTAGAAATTCAAATCTACTTCAAATCAAAAGAAATCATAATCTGTTTATTATCAATATCCAAAAGAAATCATTTATCTCCATCTCCATGTAATCATTTTCAGCATTTAGTATTGCAATTCTTTCTAATGACTGCAAATCCATACTGCATCAACGTAAAACACAGCAAATTTTGTAATACAAATATGTGATCAAACTAAAAGTGCAATCAAATTTTGTAATCCATACTGCATCAACGTTAATGTTTGGAAGCGAGACACTGATGTTACATCATCATCATATTAAAACTAGCTAATGCAATTATAAGCGAGACACTGATGTTATAAATATGATTCATATACATCGAACGAACACGAAACAGAGAAAAAAAAAAGAAGTCGACAGAAACATCACAATCACTACTAATTCATTATGAGCTAAAGAATAATCATATACATATTGCAAATTTGATATGACCGAAACCTTTAAGAGAATATAACTCCAAATTGCAATATCATCTCAAATCTCAATTACAAAGCCCACTAATTGATACATAAGGAAGCAACTGAGTTTTATAAACTATGGAGCTAGCAAGAATAATGAAACCATGACAATATGATGCCTTTCTCACTTTCAGCAAACAGTCTAAAATCTAAATTGATAAAGGGAAAAATAGATTGAATCTTACTTAAAGCCAATTACAGGTTGAAGAGATTGTGAAACCAGCGAGATTGAGAACCAGCGAATCCGTCTCTGGCGGCTAGAGGGAAGAAGAGAAGAACCCAGAAAGAAAAAAGAAAATTTTGTCGACTGCAGATCTGAAGAGAAACGAAGACGAAGAAGAAGCGCCGCAATTAGGTAGGTGTTTTAACTTTTAAGCGATCAGGCTTGGAATTATAATTTATGGATATTGAAGTTAAAGCAATTGGGTCCATAGCTCAGTGGTAGAGCATTCGACTGCAGATCGAGAGGTCACCGGTTCGAACTCGGTTGGGCCCTTTTTATCAACATTTTTTTCTTTTTTTGAATAAACCAATATTTTAAAAGTTAATAAAGATGATATATTTTCTAGAAAGAAAAAATATATTTCAACAATTTTAATTAAGTTAAAAAAAATGAAAAGCAAAAATAAAATAAAAATATATAATTACATTTGCGATGGTAATTTAGAAAAAATATAATTACAATGTTATGTTAGATGTTGAGGAGCAAAGAAAAGAAAAAAAGGGATAACTTCGACTAAGAGGGGGTTATTGGTTCTATGATTTTAATGGATTTAGAAATCCAGACAAAAATCATGTGTTATTCATTCATTGATTTTAAAATACTTATGAAAATGATGTGTTATTGGATCTATGATTTACAAATACTTGTTAAAATCTCATGTTATTGGATCTATGATTTGTTTTTGGATTTCAAAATCCATATTATGTTTTAAATGAATTTGAATAGATTTGAATGGATTTGAAAGTGTAAAATAAAAGGATCCAAATCCAAGGATAAAACATGTTATTTCAAAATCCATGTATTTTAATTTCTAAAATTTACAATTCGTACAAACAGTTTTATTTGTTGGTTGAAATATAAACTATATTTCAATCCCCATACGAAGATGTTATTAAAATCCAAAGTGGCAAAGTGAAGAAAAAAGAAAAAAAATGATAGTATCGGTGGTCTCAAAGATAAAGACAAAAATATTTCTCTTCTTCTTTCTTCTTTACCTTTTGTTATCTTTCAACAACTTCCACATCTGTTTCTTCTCTCGGAAGTTCAACGATCCTTATTGTATCACGGCCGGTTCTAAACCTGGTTTTCAAATAAGTTCTCAACAAAATGAATCTTTCACCGGAGATAGAGTTTCCGGTGATCACACGAAGATTCTTCGCAGTGAAGATAAAAAGGGGCATGATGATGTTCTTGAACAAGAAGACAAACCCAAGAATATTGGTCCAGTTCCTGATCAAGAAGACAAACCCAAGAACAAGGCTGACCTCTATTCACTCATTGACGTAAAAGCCGAGGAAGAATACAGCAAATACATCAAACCTAAGAGTGAAGGAGAGAGATATGCGTTAAAGGCAGCCGTCAAGTATCTTAACCTACAAAGATCATGGCTAGCTCCGGGAGATGAAAACATCAATAAAACGCGGTCGTGTGAAGGTAAAGGAGTTTATGTTTATGATTTACCGTCGAAATTCAACAGTGATTTGTTGGTAGGGTGTAACGATATACTTCCAGGGGTTAACTTGTGTAGTTACTTCAAGAACGAAGGCTTTGGAGAAGCTATTGAGAATCTTGGCAAAGGTTGGTTTAGAACACACATGTATTCTCTTGAGCTTATCTTACACTCTAGGGTTTTGAAGCATCCTTGTAGGGTTTTCAACGAAACCCAAGCTAAGCTCTTCTATGTTCCATACTATGGCGGTTACGATGTATTGAGATGGCATTATAGGAATGTTTCTGACGATGTGAAGGATCGGTTGGGGATCGACGTTCTAAAATGGCTAGAATCAAAGGAATCATGGAGGAGAAACGCCGGTAAAGATCATGTGTTTGTTCTAGGAAAAATTACTTGGGATTTTAGGAGATATAAGGTCCCTTGGGGCTCAAGGTTCCTTGAGCTACAAGAAATGCAAAACCCTACCAAGCTACTCATCGAAAGACAACCATGGCAGGTCAACGACATCGCCATTCCTCACCCGACCTATTTCCATCCGCAAACAGATGACGATATCACCAGCTGGCAGATCAAGATCGCAAGTAAACCTCGCCGGAATCTAGTAAGCTTCGCAGGAGGTGCAAGACCCGGTAACCCTGATAACATCCGATCAACTCTAATCGAGCAATGCGTGTCTTCAAGTTCCAACCAATGTCGGTTCTTGAACTGTACAAACCGAGGCTGCATGAATCCGAAGAATGTTCTTGATTTGTTTCAAGATTCAGAGTTTTGTCTGCAGCCGCCTGGAGATAGCGCAACTAGGAGATCTGTGTTCGACTCACTAATCTGCGGTTGCATTCCAGTGGTTTTTACTCCGTACACGGCTTATTACCAGTACGCGTGGCATCTTCCTGAGGATCATCGGAGATACTCAGTGTATATAAGAGAACAAGATGTGAAGGAAACGAGAGTAAATGTGGTGGAGATACTGAAGGCAAAGACTCTAAGCGAGAAAGAGGAAATGAGAAGCTACATTATTCATCAGCTTTTGCCTGGTTTGGTCTATGGAGACTCCAACGCTAAGTTTAAAAAGTTCCGAGATGCTTTTGATATTACTTTTGATAGTTTACTTGAAAAAATCAAACAATCAGAATAAATGTGTGCATAATACATACAATTGAATAAGCAATGGTGAATCGTTTGATCATCATCTGATCTGAAACCATATATCTTTTATTCACATCTTCTATATTGAAGTTCATCCATCTTTTTTTTCCCCTCAAATATTTATTAAAAATGAAAATAATAACATTGCAACATTAATATATATATGCTAGCATTTGCTAAGCAGCCAAAAATTGGTAAAAATAAACCCCGCTTGTAGAGCAGTACTCGCCTAGTCAAAATGTAGAATGAAATATATCTATTTTTTTTTGTCAACTACCATTATTTTTTTAATTTATAAACAAAATCCGAAATAAAAGTTATACAATGAACTTATTCGGAAACGTCAGACATATCAGTATACAATATCATGATTAAAATAAACATCTAACGTTTTCTGTAAGGAATAATAAACGTTCTAGATTAAAACCCGTGTTAGAGCACAGGTTGAAATTCATTTTATTTATATTGTAATTTTTCTATAAAATATAATTTATGTGATTGTTTTTAAAAGCTTTTTTGGATAAAATATTAGGCAATAAAATCATATGCTAAATATGATGGCTTGAAAAAAGACACCTAGTTTGTAAGTTTTATATTGTTAATGATTCTAGATAAGTACTTATGCTATAACACTGATTAAATTTTATTTTATACAATTTTGTATATTTTAAAATAAAATTTTAATATGTTGTATTAGTTTATGTATGTGAAGTTATTTCAACAATATATATTCTACATCATGACTTGAATGTTATTATAAGACATAATTTTGTAAATTTGGTTTTTAAAAAGCGAATTATTATATTATGAGTAATTTAATATATTGTATATTTTTTGTTTTAATATACTTGGTTTCTTGAAATTTTTTCATATTATAGTGACATATTATTATTGACATTGTTATAACAAATCAATTTAGAGTGTTTATAGTTTCTAACTTTTATATCAAGTTTCAAAATTTTGAAAAATATTTCAAAATAAATTATATAAAGTTTATTATATTATATAAAAATTTAAAAATTTAAAATGTAAAATTGCATTTAAATATTTAAATTTTGACCCGTTACTCAGTAAAAAAATTTAATTTAGTAGATATTATTTTAAAGAATAATACTAATAAAGCTTGAATATTTTATAAATTGAACAATTTATATTTGTTTTTAAAAATTAAACTTACGGTATATCCAGAAATAAAACTATTTTTTAATTATAATAAATAATATGATAATTTATTTCTTTCACAAAATAGACTCATGTATAAAAATGAGAGGTGAAATATAATGATATTAACAAATTAATATGTTAAGTTAGATATCAAAGGATTTTCTTTGATGAATAATTTAATAAAGAAAATTAATATGTTAAGTTAGATGATATCAAATGATTCTTTAGAATATTCTCTTTAATATTTTTGGAAACAACGTGCTCTAGTAATAAAATTTTCCAAAAATAAATTAAGGTTGCACCCACTATTTAACTTTTAACCAATTAATCTATCAATTATAATCTATAACCTATTTGTAACAAACTTATTAAAATTATATAGTCTACAAAACAATGTTGTGTACTTCCGTTTTATTATAAAAGGGATTGTTTTCTGTTTTCACTTATAATTTATGGAGGAATGTATATGGAAATAAATTATACTCCCTCCGTTTCATAATATAGGATGTTTTAGAGGTTTTTCTTTGTTTCATAATATAGGATGTTTTCAATTTTGCAGATAACTTTTAGATTATTTTTATATTTTATTATTATTTATTTTATGCAGTTTTGTTTATGATTGGTTGAACTTTTTCAAAGTGGTTATTTCTTAATCTGCGTGCTTTCACCCAAAACATCCTATATTTTGAAACGGATAGCCTATATTTTGAAACGGATGGAGTATATGGGAATCGAGATAAATGCTTTTTTAGTAATATTTTTAAAAATAAATTATTTTGATTACCTAACATGTATATAATTCCAAATTTTGGATATTTAAAATCTAAATTTATATCTATATATACATTTTCCAAGTACATTTAGTAAATAAATCCTGAAATTGCCACCTATTTACAAGACTGCCATTAGCATTAAATATTTATATTTTATAATTTACAATTTATTAAAAGGTGAGTTACTAGAATATTGCATAAAAGCTTCCTTATTACAAAAGTAACATACAATTGTTTGTCATTACTAGACTAACCCATTGTACCTATACTACCCCTGAAACTAGTGTTGAGAAAAAACGTAATTACGGCTAATGCCATTAGAAAAAAAAAACATTGGAAGTTGGGACTAAGTCTACCGATCCTTTGATGGTAGATTTATACACGTGGACTGATTAAAGGTGTACGTCAGATATTTTTGGTACACTTAGTTGTAGTGCTGGTACACTTTGCCGTCGACGTAGATGGTACACTTTGCCGTCGACGTAGATGGTACACTTAGTTGTAGTGTTGGTACACTTATCGGTGGACGTATATGTGTATCAAAAACTAAGTGTACCAAAAATATCTGATGTACACCTTCAACAGTCAATATGACCCAAAAGATATTTATGGTAGACTAATGGCCTGTTGCGACAGATTTATTCGACAGCCTTCTCTCGTTTCAGATATTTTTGGTATACTTGTTTGTTTTTTTGAAATAGTTTTCGGAGTGTGATGGTAGGTTTCTTGTCCGTGGTAGATTTTAGTAAGCATTTTTGACAGCTGTAAAGTCTTACCAGAATAACATGAATTTGTTTGAGCTGTCAAAGACAGTCTAGCGTTGCGATAGACTTATTGGAGGTAGATCTAAACACGTTTGTTGTTCTTCTGATCTATGGTGTTCATGTAATAACGTTTGTAGCAGATTCATCAATCGTATTCTGTTTGTCGGCCGGAGCAAACGTCTTTTTCCTACTCTGTTTCGTTAATCTTTCCTCTGGGTTCATCCATGGAAGAGCTAGATATCTGTTCGAAAATCTATATAACTCACTTTTTATAGGTTTTTAATTTAGAAATCAGATGTTGAGATGAAAATCTATAATAGTTGAGTAAAAAACCCACAAGTGAAACCAAAAAAATAGATATAAGTCGTGAAAAAATAAAGTGAGGCAGAGAAAATTAGGGTTTTCAGTCGTATGTTAGAGGTAGAAGACGAGGATATTCTGGTAATTTCGGGTTCATTAAACCTAAAATTGAACGTTTATGTACATATAAACGTGTACGTACATATGAACGCATACGTACATAATGTTCTTGAGATTAGAGTACGTACATAACATTCTTTTGCTTAGTGTAGGTCCATAAATCCGTTTTAATGAACAATTTTATTGTAATTTTGTAGTCATCTTCAACATATCTTATTCTATAACCCTAGCCAATATTGTCATTGTTGTTCACCGGAAATGGAACAAGTAAGAGATGTTACTAGAAAAAGTAAGAGATGTTACTAGAACAACCTATGTAATTCGTAATTGTTTATTTATCATATTTTCGAGAGGTAATGATCAATAACCATACAAAATTACATTTTAACTATAGAGGGTAATATTTAGATAACATAAATATATAATACTCAGTTCAACTAGGTACAACTAAATATATATTTAGATTTGCATTTATATTTAAAATATGAAAATGATAATTAAGGTTTATAAGAATTTCTAAAACATATTGAACTATTAAAGAACCATGTTTAATCAACAATACAAGAATTTATCACTTTCTAATATATACTATCGTTTTCACATAAAACACTCTTTAAAGTATAAGGAAGACTTAGTAAGTGATCACCTCAAATGAAGCAAAAGAGGTTAGACCCAAGTTCTTATGAACATTGTGTTATGAAATTCTTGTATATGCTAATTAATAGTGATAAATTTTGTGGCCAACTGCTAATTAATAATTTATATTATAGTCCAACTGGAATTACGGAAAAAATGCAAAAGTTCAACTATGAATATGAGAGTACAACTGGACAACTATGTATAATTATGTGTATACCAAATAATTTTTTACTAATATCCTGTTGTCTTTGGTTCATTTTACCACACATGTGATAATTTTAAATGAATATCCGCCGCCAAAAATATATTTTTTCCGTTTTCACATGATCTATATTTAAACTTATTTAATAGCTCTAGTACAGTTGCACCAAGTAGTTCAAGTTATACTGAAATTTTTTCAGTTGTACCTAAGTGGATCTAGTTGTACATAAAACCTCACATTCACCCAAAAATTCTATTAATTACAACCAAACAAATGTCAGTTCCTCCATCTTGTTACAACTCTTTTTTTTTTCTAGTAATATTATAGTAACTCTCCCAAAAAGAAAATCTCCCAAAAAGAAAAAGGAAGAAGATGATCGTTACAGACTAATAATAATCTGTGGACGGGTCGGGACAAAGACTGAACGATACCAAACGAGTGTAAGAAGACACAACAATAAACTATTCTTTGATTTGTGTCATTTTCAGATACATATATAAACTGAGAAGCAAAAATCACGAAATCCATATATAGTATCATTAACAAGTCAAAAAAAACGTCACATCATTATCCCAATTATTCAAATTAACGGACGGACACACAACAAAACGTTGCCGCACCTATAAATACACACTCACACACCAATCCTCTTCTTCATCATCTCTTAACAGTAATCTCTCTCAGTTAACTTTTGTATATTTTCTATCTTTACACAAGATGTGCCACTCTTGGAGCACTGCAGCCTGAATTGCCATGTGCTCTGTTTCTTCTGCTGTCAGCTTAGACAATGTTCATTTTTCCTTCTCTTTTTTCTTCTTCTCTTCTTTGTCCTTCCCCTCCTCTTTCTCCTTTTTCTCTTGTTCGTCTTCATCATCGTCTTCTTCTTCTTCTTCTTCTTCGTTTTCTGATTCCTCCTCTGTCTTCGGAGTCTTCTTCGGCTGAGCAGCCATCAACAAAGTTATCCTCTCCATGGAGATCTTCAGCTTCTCGGCCGCGGTTGCCTTCACTTTGTCCTCCGGCATGTACTCAACGCCCCCGTCAGTTAGATCATCACACCATCCCTGGAGATCCGACTCTATTTGCTTTGTGATTGATGCTTTTGAGGCTCTAACCACGAACTTGCACATCATGGTGGTTGTCTCATCACCCAGATCCATGTTTCTGCTCACTTCACTAGCCCCGAAGATCATCAAGCCCACAAAACCTCCATGCCACGTTTTTGCAGCGTAACAAAGTTGTAGTGACATCACGTTAGCATTTATTAGACCATCAATCCAGTTAAGGGACATGAAGGATAATAAGACCATGCTGAAACTAATGAATCACCTGAAAGCCAGCAACTGTGCGTATGGTGTGGGAACAGACTCTGTGAAATGGCATGACAATGATTTGAGTCCGCTTAAAAATGGTGAAGCACCATACTGTTGTGCAGCTGTTGCCATGAAGCCGCTTCCTTCATACATATATGTGCCAGTTTACTCTGCAACAGCTGGCAAGCTAGGCCACAAACGAAAGAACTCGACCGGTGAGATTTTGTGCGGGAGAAGAAGCTCAGTCAGTGGAATCTTGTAAGGCTGACATCTTACGATCACATGCTCTCCGAGTTCTGCTTTTGAACCTCTCTTCTGCTTCATAATCTGTGGATCCTTCTCTAGGTATTCACCGTCATAATCTCCTCTAGCACCACATAATGGATAGTAAAGGACTTGAGCCCAGAAATCACATATTTCAAATTGGGACACACCAACGGTGACACTGCATTGTACAGGATCCTACAAGAGTAAAGCACAGAGTGGTTGATAAGACAGCTAAACCGATTGATCTGTAAGAACATAAATTGTTTTAAAACTGGCAAAACCTTAGATATTAGAGAACTGTAATGAGATGGAAATATATAAGCAATGAATACTAAAATCCAACCTGTGAGACAAGATTACGCAGCTGCCGCACTGCTTGAGGAGAACCATCCATGAAGTATAGGGCACCAGACAATCCAACCCGTATATCCACACAATTGAGTTCAAGTTCTGTCAAATTAATTATCTGAAAGGTAACATAAAGCATAAGAATATGTTGAAACGCTAAACTCTACTAACTAAACTATAATCAAGTAAAAATGCACGATGACACACTAGAATAGATACCAACCTTTAAGTGCAAAGTGACCCTTCCATCATTTGTATCTGCTAAATGGTAAGCTTCTATATAGCAAGGATCACTACTTCCAGTCAAAGGATATGCTGTGGGAGGAACCTTAATAGAAGTCGAGTCGACCCCTTTCGTAAGGAAGAGAGTTAATTCGGTGGGCTTTGGCCTCCAAAGCTCTAGAATGGCCTTGTGAGCTTTTGTCGTGACTTGTGGCTGAGTAACTACTGCAAGTTTAGCCAGAAAATCAACATTTTTTACAAAATAAAAATATATCATATTGAATGAAACAAAACATAGAATGCTAATTAACCATTGTCTTCAATATCCACATTTGTTTTTGACGCTTTCTGCTTCTGTAAGCAAAACAGTTAAGACAAATTCTTAGATTAGGAAAAGCAAATCCTGAAAAGATCTTAAAAACAAGGAGTCTCACATATACAACGTTTTCCAGTCCTTCCAACACTGAAAAATCCACACTCTTCATGTCAACTAGAACCAAAAAAAAAAAAAAGATTCAGATTAGTCAATTTCTGATTAAAAATCCAACCTAATTGCAATATCTAATAAGACTATACTGTATTCAACCATCAGAACCTCTTTAATCAGAAATTTTCAAGATGTAACTGGCCACTTACTTGAGCCTTTGAGAAGATCTGAAGTAATTTCATGTCCTTCCTGTGCCAATGAGACGAGCTGAGAGCAACAAAATAGTCAAATAATTAAGAAATTTAGACTTCAAATTGACTCAGTAAGATATATAAATCTCACACAATCATCATACCTTCATCGCAATGATGAACTCCACCAAACCCAGAAATCCCTGTCGCTTCGAATCCAATTCATATTCTCACAAGTGTTATCGATTCATGAAATCTTAAGAAAACTAATCGAATGAGTAATAATATACCTGTTTGAGTTCCTGGCGAGAAAGCTTTGACATCGCAAAGAACTTAGTAGCATCATTACCGGAAACACGACCGTCTCCATCTGAAATTTCAGAGAAATACACTTTTATCTTAATGGACCAATACAGAAAAACCTAAACAAAGATAGAACCTAAGAAATCAACTCATCACAAACCATGCCACACACCATTTTTGACAAATGACACAAGGAGCAGAGGCAAAAGAGACTTAGAACTGCAGAAGTATATATTTTACTTACTTAAGTACGCAAGATACGTTTATCAAGGTGAGTCCACATTCTAGTTAATCGTGGTAATTGGTATTCCATTTGTGCAAGAGCAACCTATTTTAACAACTTGGTTAACCTGTGCAAGTCTCAGACCTTCTCCTAGTACAAGAGAGTCCAAACCAGCTGAGACTTCGAATATATGTTGTGTGACGTCCTTGTTATACAATAGAAAACGGTGCTGACAGATCTCCGAAACTGGGATCCCACTCGTCTTGCAAAAAACATAACAAACGTCAGCATTTGCTATTGAGATTGTAATATAGTGATGAGAACATATGACAGAGAAATCATCAGATGGGGGTTGTTGTCACAGATAATGAAAAGTGCATTCTTAATGACCGAGTGAGATTTAAGCATTGTAATAAAAGGCAAAGACCTTAGACATCCACTCAGTAACTTCTTTGACACCACGCTGCTGAGAGAGAGCCAAGACATAAATCTCTATGCGGTTGCAAGTACTGAGAACAGCAGCTTCTTCGATATGATTCAAACCGCATAACTCAGCGATAGCTCGTGGCCATTCAGCTTTAGGAATAGCAAGCTTCTCACGCATCTCAACAGGAGCTGTGTGAATACTAAGCCCAATCACCACAATACTACTTCTTTCCTTTGTGTATCCTGAAAACCATGAAAACAATCGGAGTTCAGTAAAAACTGACACTTTTTAGCTTCAAAGAAGTATACAATTCAATCTCCTCCAAAAAAATCAAAATCAAGAGTAATTAAGGAGATCAGCTAGTAGATCAATATATCGTAAAGATGATTGCTTTTACATCAAAGTATACGAGTAAACTATTCGAATCCAAGCGGCAAAATGTTGAATAGCTTATCAAATTCCATCAAAATTTAGAAATTGGCAGCCAAGGAAAAGAAAAAAACTCCAAATTTGGGATTTGAAGAGAGAGATAACGTACGGTCAATAGCAGAAGACTTGAGCAGTTCAAGAACAGAGACGAATCTTGGCCGGAACGGGAATCTGAAAAAGCTTGATGTCTCTTACAACCACCTCACCGGACTTATCCCCATGGATTTATGCAGAGGCTAGAAGCTAGAGATGTTGATACTCTCTAACAACTTCTTCTCCGGTCCAATCCCAGAAGAGCTTGGTAAATACAAGTCCTTAAACAAAATTAGAATCGTCAAGAATCTTCTCAACGGAACTGTACCAGCGGGGCTTTTCAATCTACCGCTAGTTACGATTATCGAACTCACCGATAATTTTTTCTCCGGTGAACTCTCCGATTCTCGAACTCACCGATAATATCTTCTCCGATAACTCAGACAAAATAAAAACTAGATCTAAAACTTTGTTCTCGAGAGAGAAAGTGAATCAAATTAGAAGGAATCAATATGATGTTTTTGCCCACCCAAATTTAAGAGAATCCAAAAAACACTAATCGATCATTCAAGTTTGTTGTGTTTCAGATCTCAAGATCAAAAGCATAAAATCTCAATTTTTTTTTCAACCAAATTTAATTATAAATGGCATAAAACGTAATAAAACACACAACTCAGGTATAAAAGTAATTTGCAAACTTTTATGTGTTATTTGAGTAAGTCGAAAATCTCAACGTGTTATTCTAGTAATAAACCTACTTTTATGTAATATTCTAGGTAATTTCCCTTTATTAAATTATGATAAGGTTTTTAATTTTTGTAAACAATTATTCTCCCATAATCCCAACTTTCCAAAAAAATCGGAACCACTACTATTTGCATTAAATACTAATTCAATAATTAATTAAATAAAATATAACTTTCCTTAAATTTGAAAAAATTTCTTCATAATCAAAGTAATAATATTTTTGTAGGTTAAAGTCATTAAATCTGTTACGGATTAGACCTCATATGGCGGATTAACACATATTATCACGTTTTCACCACTAAAACAAAATTAGAAGAATTGAATTAGTAAAATGTTCACATATCCTAATCATGTAAACTCAAGCGGGACATATGGGTGCAGACTATATACTCCCATGGGCCATAGGTTTTGTAGGATAATTTTTTGCGGGTTAAAGTAAAAAAATCTGTTCGAGAACCGACCTGACATTACGGGTTTGAACTAACACTAAAAATATTAATTTATTTCATATATTATAAATTTTTAACTCATAAAATAATTAATCATCCTACAAAACCCGCGAAAATATATACATGTCCGCAACCGTTTTAGTACATACATTTTATTAATTTTTTAATGGTATAAATCTTTTAACTTATAAAATATTTAAAGAAAAAAATAACTAATATTAATGATAATTATTTCAAAAATAAATGTACATATATCTACTAAAATATTTAAATGTTTTAGAAACAGAATAAAAACAAAAATAGTTACGCGGTGTACCACGGGTTCAAACCCAGTTCAAATGCATGATGAGTTGTAACTTGTAATTGCATCTGCCAATCTTCCTTCTTTTGAGCAATAGCTACATAAAGTGATTTCCCATGAAACATTTGCCCATGAAAAGTTTTCATCGAGAAAGTCATGAACCAAATCGCCCTATTTCCATTTCCACACCCGAATCCCCCATCGAAATCCCCAACGGATCCCACCAGAGCCATATCCCACCACAACAGATCCTTCATAGTCTGTGAAATCAGCCAAAAATCCGATCCACATCCTTGAAGAGCGAGATCCCTCTCTCCCCAAATCCCATGAATCTGTTCCATCCGAACCTGATCTATCATCGTTAAAGGCAATAGAGATCTCGGATCCCCACCAAAACGATCCCATAATCCAAAACGATCCCCACCAACTCGATTCTCGCCGCCGGGAATCATTCAGCAGGAAGACCTAATCGCAATCTCTCTCGCCATCTCTCGATCTTTTTTTAAAAAAAAGTTATACGTTTGAACTAGGTTGCTCAAAAGTGATTGTGCCACATTAACTAAAGTGTTTTCTCAGCTCCTCCTCAGTTACATAGACGAACAGAGGTTAGACTCCTAAACTCGGCGAACGCGTCGTAGAGTGTACCTTTGGTGATGCTAGGGTGTAAGTCTCCGACGTATAACGACGCTGGCACCGCAGAACTCGGTCCCGAGAAAGCATTCGCTGCGGCGGGAAAAGGAGCGTGAACAGTCGCCATTTTTTCCCTGATTCCTCTAAGGAAACACAAATGCACTAAACGACGAAAGAGAGAAAAAGAAAGAGAGAGAGAGTGAAAAAGAAAGAAAGGAGATGACAAGATTAAAGCGAAGCCTTCTTTTTCTGAGAGTGAAAGAACAAAGGAAAAGGATGCCTTTTTTTTTTTTTCTTTGAGAACTTTGATTTTCTTTTTCTTTTCAAATCCTTCAGAATAACACATATGAAGGTGAGATTGTTTCGTTCTTATTTTTCACTAGTTTTCAACTAAAGAACTATCCAAAATCTTTTAAAATCAATGTTAAACCACTTTTACAAAATAAATTATTAAATTTGAATAACAGTGGATTTTATAAGATTTTTATAAATCTATGATTGAATAACAATATATTCTAAATTACTTTGACTGATTTTAAGGAAATTCTAAATTCAATAACACTGGATTTGGATAGTGATTTAAAAATCACAAATTGAATAACAATCTTTTAAAATTTTAATTCAATACCCCTCTTAAGAAATATATCTTTTTTTTTTTAAGAGTACATACGTAGGTATCGCTTAAGGAAAAAAATCATAAAATTAACTTCCAAACCACAAAATCTATAATATGCTAAGCGAAGAAAATAAGACTGAGCAGAAGAACATGGCTATCTCGGTCTCAAAGAGAAAGCCAACAACACCCAAGAAGAGCTATGGTCATCCTCGTATCTTCTTCTTCTGTCAAAATCTTTGTTTTATCTTCGGCAAATCCATCCTCTATCGATTTCTTCTCACAATTTCTCTCTTCTTTGTTCTTTACCTTTGGTTATCTTCGACCTTCATCATCTCCTCAAGGAAACTCAACGATCCGAGTGTTGTTCTTAAGAAATATGGAGAAATTATTTCTCAAAAGAATGATACATTTGTCAGAGCGATTGTTTCGGGTGAAGATAGAAAGCGTTATGGTGTGACTACTAAGTCTGTTCTTGATCATAAAGCCAAGAACGAATCTGAGGAAGAACAATACAAATACATCAAACCTAAGAGTGAAGGAGAAGGCTACGCGTTAAGGGCAGTGATTAAGTACATTCATGTCCAGAGATCTTGGTTGTCGACCAGGAAAAAAGGCGAAAATCCAGGATCTTGTGAAGGGAAAGGAATTTATGTTTATGATTTACCGTCTAAATTCAACCGAGATTTACTGGTTGACTGCATTGATATGGTCCCTTGGACTAACATGTGTAAGTTTTTCAAGAATGAAGGTTTTGGAGAATCAATTGAGAATCTTGGTCGAGGTTGGTTTAGGACACATCAGTATGCTCTTGAACCGATCTTCCACTCTAGGGTTTTGAAGCATCCTTGTAGGGTTTACAACGAAACACAAGCTACGATATTTTATGTCCCTTTTTATGGCGGTTTCGATGTTTTGAGATGGCATTTCAAGAATAATGTTTCTGATGTTATGAAGGACCGGTTGGGGATCGAGGTTTTGAAATGGCTTGAATCGAAGGAATCCTGGAAGAGAAACGCCGGAAAAGATCATGTGTTTGTCCTCGGCAAGATTTCTTGGGATTTTAGAAGAAGTAAACTTCCTTGGGGCTCAAGGTTCCTTGAGTTACAAGGAATGAAAAACCCTACAAAGCTTCTCATCGAAAGACATCCATGGGAAGTCAACGACATCGCAATCCCGCATCCGACCTATTTCCACCCTAAAACAGACAATGATATCGCTAGCTGGCAGGTCAAGATGATGAACAAACCTCGAAGGAATGTTGTAAGTTTTGCCGGAGGTGCAAGACCCGGTAATCCTCATAGCATCCGGTCAACGCTAATCGAACAATGCACAACACTTGCTGACCAATGCCGATTCTTAAACTGTTCTAACGGAAGTTGTGACAAGCCTGAAAATGTCATAGAGCTATTCCAAGATTCGGAGTTCTGTCTACAACCGTCAGGAGATAGTCCAACGAGAAAATCTGTTTTCGATTCACTAATCTCCGGTTGCATTCCGGTGATCTTTAATCCATACACAGCTTATTATCAGTACGCGTGGCACTTACCGGAAGATCATAGGAAATATTCAGTGTATATAAACCAAGAAGATGTGATCAAGGGAAAGAGAGTAAACGTGGTAGAAAAATTGATGGCAAAGACTCTAAGTGAGAAAGAGGAAATGAGAAGTTACATTATTCACCAGCTTTTGCCTGGTTTGGTCTATGGAGACTCTAATGCTAAGTTCCAGAGGTTTCGAGATGCTTTTGATATTACTTTTGATAGTTTACTTGAAAAAATCAATAGGTTGGTATAAGTTTTTTTTGTAATGTTTGCTCTCATAAAAGCCATGTTGTCATGACCATTATGATTTGTTTATTTTGATGATAAATGTAAACGTTTTCTAGTTTGGTATGATGCATGATTCTGTTTCGAAAAAATGTTCTGGTTAAGGACCGGTTATTATTAGCCTAACAAGCCGGTTTAGAAAAGTCTTTTGGTCAGAACAGAGAACGGCACGATGTTTTAGTCTCTATTGTAGAAAAAGCGAAGCGTCTGTGAGATCACTTCTCTTCTTCCCAAGATTATTCATCATCAGTGTGTTCTGAAACTTTCTGATCCACAAAATCAGAAGAAGAAGAAGAAGAAGAAGAGAAGATGAAGCTCAAAGTGTATGCGGATCGGATGTCACAGCCATCTCGTGCTGTCATCATATTCTGCAAGTAAAAAAAACTCCTTCTTCTTCCTTGTTAATTCGCGATTCAGCCATTTTTATACATGATGATGAACTACTCTTTGCTTTTGAAGGGTTAATGGAATCCAATTCGATGAGATTTTGATTATCTTATCGAAACGTCAGCAATTAACCCCTGAATTCAAAGGTTCGTATTAATAATGAACATAAAGGTTGAAACTTGATTTGGTTTTGGTCTTTTACAGTGAGATTTGATCTTAAAGTTTGTGTCTTTGTTGTTTCTCAGATATTAACCCTATGGGGAAAGTTCCAGCTATTGTTGATGGTAGACTTAAGCTCTTTGAGAGGTTTTTTAACACAATTTTTGGATTCTTGCTTCCTTTATATCGAGAAACCATTTGTTTTATGAATCTTTAACAGTTTGTTCTTTTTTCGTAGTCACGCTATCTTGATATATCTTTCCTCAGCGTTCCCAAGTGTAGTTGATCATTGGTAAGTTTCTACTTTGTTTGTTTGACAATGACACATGTTCTTTATGCTTTGCAAAGTGTAACCATTTAACTTTTGTTCGTTTACTTTAGGTACCCGAATGATCTTTCCAAAAGAGCCAAGATCCACTCAGTTTTGGATTGGCATCACACCAGTTTACGCCCTGGTGCAGGTATTACAAGTTGTATTCATATCGATATCGATGTGAAGAACTTATAGAGTGATTCTGATTCTGGTTATTATTCTACTGTTTCAGCTGGATATGTTCTGAATAGTGTACTAGCTCCAGCTCTCGGTCTTCCTCTGAATCCGAAAGCAGCTGCTGATGCTGAGAAGTTACTAACAAAGTCTCTGTCCACTCTTGAGACTTTTTGGCTCAAGGGCAATGCCAAGTTCTTGCTTGGAAGCAACCAACCATCTATAGCTGATCTGAGCCTTGTATGTGAACTGACGCAGCTGCAGGTACACAATATAAAACATACTCTCGAGCAAAAACTTGCTTCCTTATCTCTGTTTTGGCTTTTGATTGTAGAATTTATGCAATTTTGTAGGTTTTGGATGACAAAGATCGTATTAGATTGCTAAGCCCTCATAAGAAAGTGGAACAATGGATTGATAATACGAGAAAGGCGACGATGCCTCATTTTGATGAGGTCCATGAGGTCCTTTTCAAAGCCAAAGATAGATTACAGAGGCAGCGAGAGATGGGAACCGTATCTAAACCGGGTCTTCAATCTAAGATGTAATAACAAAACTTATGCAAAATCGGTTTCAGGTGTCAATGGTTTATTGAATAACTCGGTTACTCATTGTAAGAAAATCAAAGAACGTAATAAAATCACACTCTCTCAAGGTTTGCGTATACTATTTGCGGCTCAAATTGGATTTTACCTACCTGAGCATTTTGAACCTCTTCCCGGATAGGTTTGGTGCATCACATCATGAAGGTTTTTGAGAAGAGGGTGTTACATTAATCATGGAGCAAGATTCACCAAACAAAAAATTACACATAATTTATATAACTAACAACAACCGATGTTTAGCTTGGTTTTAGTCTCTTCCACATTACCATCACACCAGTTGTCAGCCAGAAAACCACAACAAGGAAGGGACAGAACAGAGCGAGAGAGAAATCAGAAGAATTGGATGTTGCACATTGACGAAGCTCTATCAAGAGTCCTAAGATTGGCGCGCAAGAACTCACTGTTGTTGTTGTTGTTGCTGTGGTCTTCTTCGACACCAATTTTCACAGTTTCAAGATATTTCAATTTTCCCAAGAAATGCGCCATTTGTCTCACCTCTCTAAAACTACCTCCATAGCCTGAAATCTCTAGCACTTTAACTCGACATGTCGATAAACAACACATCCCCTTCACCTCCTCACGAGGACTTCTATCTAAACAACGCTTATATAACACCTTTTTCTCAGGCTTGCCAGTGCAAACGCATGCGTTTCCACATCTATAAGTAACTTTGTGCAAAAGACCCTGAAAGTATAGCAAAACTATAAAAATGTGCAAAACAAATATCGTGTGTGCTAATTTGCAAAAAGCTTTGAAATACCTTTATAGCTAGAGTTTGTAGATTTGGAGATTTCAAAAGCAGACGAGGCAATCCCTGCCAACCGTTTTCCTTGTCGCTCACAATAGATAGATGAAGGAGTTTGTGGAAGACCGGCATGGTAAAACAGCAGTAGTAAAAGGCCTGATTTATAATCACAATCAGAAACCAAGATATAGCTAGATAGTAAATAAGACAATGGTAACTCTGAGAGACCTCACCTCAAGAGAACCGGAAGAGAGGTGAAGGGTCTTGACATTTCTTATTGCAGAAACCAGATTTGTAACATCACCAAATTGACATGAGGTAGATAACTCCCACAACCGAAGATCAAGTCTAGCTTCGTCAAGCGAATTCAGATTACCAACATCAAAATCATCGGAGAGAGAGCAGAATAGTCAAGAAACTCAAGATTAGGTGTCTTTATCTCAACATCGTCTTCATAAGGTTCTGTGTTATAAGGAAAGTGGAAAAAAATCGTGAGTCGCTTGATGGATGCACTAACCACAGACCTCGTCCAAGTTGGCGGGTCATCACCATCACCAACATCACGTATGAATAGTTCCTCGAGCACAGGGGATCCAGAGATGAGCCAATTATACAGATCTGGATCAGCCGCAACAGCACCAAGGGTAAGTGTCTTGAGCACTGGGAAAAACACTGTGCCCTCCTCAAGTGGAACGTACCCTAGAAGAGAAGTTAGATGACTAGATAGTGTGAGTTTAACCAATGTATTGCTCGAGGAGAAGATCCCTATATCCAGAGAATGACCATACGGGCATTGCAAGTTTAGTTCCAAGCAGTCGCGTTGGAGGGCACTGCGAATCCAACGGTCAAGACTAGATTGTTCATAGCGGCAGTTCAGAGTGAGTCTCTTGATGGGACAATTGCTAAGAAGCAGAGCCACTGTTTTCTCCATGAAATCAGAGAAGCCATCATTTCTGAGAGATGTTGAGTCTTCCAAATCAAACTTGTCTACAAAAAGGAACAGATTCCTCCACCTCTTGGACATAACAGATGTGGAGACAACGAGTTTTGTCGGAAGCAAAGACAGGATTTTCTTCCCAAGAACCTCATCCGGCAAACTGCTGATGAAATCTCTAGACCCCATAGAGTCTCAGTCTCGAATTAACTGACTCTTTGCTTCCGCCCTGCAAATCAAACACAAGTTAGGTTTAGTTGATCACTCTACTTTTTTTGATTCTGAGTCAAGATCGACACAAACCTTGGTAAAGGAAAGCAGGATTTGTCTACTCTACACAATTGGTTGGGCCTTTATGAGGCTACGAAGGCCCATTTACAACTAATGAATCAAACGGCGTCGTCTTCTCTCTGACCTAGGTTTTTGCCGTCGGGTTCTCTCAGTCTCTCTCGTTAAACCCCATCCATCACATTTGAAGCGGCAAGTAACGAAATCTCCAGAACGAACCATGGATCCGAATCAAACCTCGATGTGGAGTTCTATAGTGAAGAAGGATCCACCTCCAAAGCCTCCGGTTAACGACGGAGCTCCGTCAGCGATTCTCGGGATAGTCGGAAACTGCAAATCCACAAAGGGAATATCAGTGGCGGTTGTTGATGCCAACGCCGTCATTCAAGGAGGCCAAAGCTTAACAAACTTCGCCGACAAATTCGTAACCGTCCCTGAAGTGCTCTCTGAGATTCGTGACCCTGCTTCTCGCCGTCGTCTCGCTTTCATCCCTTTCACTATTGATACCATGGAACCTTCTCCTGAATCTCTCAGTAAAGGTACATCATTAAATTAGTTTTGTGACCCTCGTGCCTTAGTTGTAAATTTTACTCTTTATTTTGTGAAATTTGTACCTAAGTAGGTTTGTGATTGTCTTGTGTTGCAGTTATTAAATTTGCGAAGGCTACTGGTGATTTGCAAACTCTGTCTGATGTTGATCTTAAATTGATTGCTTTGTCATACACGCTTGAGGCTCAGGTTCATGGTACTAAAAATCTTAGAGATGTTCCTCCACCGATCCAAACTGTTAGAGTAAAGAGGTTACCTGAGAAGGATTTGCCTGGTTGGGGATCCAATGTGGCTAACTTGGATGAGTGGGAGGCACTCGAAAACGAGACTGAGGACAAATCCAACGCTAACTCCAAAATCCTTCCTTTGAAAGACCTTAACATGAATATTCTCGCTTCAGACACTGTTTCTGAGGTTGGTTCTGTTGTCTCTCATACTGAAGAGGATGAGCAGGAAGGTGGTGAGAAGAAGCATAAGCGATACCCGCCAAAGAAAACAGAGATCAAGCTTGAGGGTAAGATGGTAGTGGAGGGAATTGATGCATCCAAGGGGCAATATGGTGATGATGATGATGCCAGTGATTGGAGACCTGCTGTTAGTAGAAGTACTCACTCAAAGTTTCTTAGAAGAAAGGCCAAGTGGGAACATTACAATGCCTTGGCTGAACAAGAAATTCAGAAAGATCAAGAAGCTGACAAAGCTCGACACATGGTTGATGACACAGCTGATCTGCATCAGCAGTCTAATCAGATGTCTAAAGATGCCGATGAAAGCCATGCAAAAGGTAGTGGAAAGAATGGTGAGGATCTATCGTCCATCTTAAAAGATATGAGGTTGGAGGAAGATTCACTAAAAGAAGGGACTGAAGAGACGAATGCTGAAGCAACTTTCATCAGTGGTGAGGATGATATTGAAGTCGAAGCTGAGGGGATCGATGTTGCAAATCAAGAGTTAGAGGTTGCTAGTGAGGCTGGGGATACCTTTGAGGCATCATCAATTGCAGATGATGATAGCAGTGAGCAGAGTTGGTCGGTGAGAGCCTTGTCTGAGTCTAGTGTGGCCTGTATAACTGGTGATTTTGCAATGCAAAATGTTATTCTTCAAATGGGCTTGCGTTTACTTGCACCTGGAGGAATGCAAATTCGCCAACTGAACAGGTACACTATATAAATCAGAAACTTTCTTTTCTCTTCTGTTGTTCAAATGTCAGACACTTTTCTTTAGCATTTCTTACCCTTTATTGCAATTTTATCTTCAGGTGGATTTTGAAATGCCATGCTTGCTACACAGTAACTCCTGAAATTGGAAGAATCTTCTGTCCTAAGTGTGGGAATGGCGGCACTCTACGCAAGGTAGCGGTTACAATAGGCCAGAACGGCACCATCATAGCTGCACGTAAACCTCGTATTACACTTCGAGGGACCCAAGTAAGTACTCGTTATTAGCAGAAGCTAACCGAAACACCTTGTAGTAGTGAAGTAGAAGCTAAACTGAAACACCTTGTAGTAGTGAAGAATCTGTCTTCTTTATTTGTCACTGCTTTTAAACAGAAACCCTTGTTTCCTTTAAAATACATAACCCTAATATACAGACAAAAGCTTCTGCTGATACCTTCTTTTTCTGTGCAGTATTCGATACCAATGCCTAAAGGAGGAAGAGAGGCAATCACCAAGAATCTTGTTTTACGGGAAGATCAACTCCCTCAGAAGCTTCTCCACCCTAAGACCAAGAAGCAAGCAAGCAAACCGGTTAGTCTCTTTCGTGTCTTCTATCTCAGACTCAAATCTGTTAACTTTGATTGAAAGAAACCTTAAGGTAATTATGTTGTTGTTTTCAGGGTGATGAGTACTTCGTATCAGACGATGTGTTCTTGAACCATCATAGTGATAGAAAGGCGCCATTGCAGCCTCCTGTGAGAAAAGCTATGGCGGTTTTCAGCCAGAAAAGAAACCCTAATGACAACCATTACTCTCGTTCCATGCACTGATAAATTCTCCGACACAACAAGCATCTCCTTTGCTTCAGAAGAAATGCCAATGATTTTGTCTCTTTTTTTTCTTTTTCACTTTTTCGTTTTGATTGTTGGCTTGTAGTCCAAAACTAGTTTGAAAAGGTGAGTTTATTATAACTTTTATTCGGTTACCAGATTTGTATGTTGATCAAAAAGTTATGAGGGGTTTGAGAAATAGTTCATGTGATATCTTATCCCTCTAATTTTAAACAATCTTTATTTTTTTTTTTTTGGCTAAAACTCAAATTCAGTTCTTCAAGAACTTAGTACAAGATTACACCTCCAGCCTAACAATAGATTGACCGTAACATATACCTGATGACTTATCCCAGGCGTGGCCTCGACTATAAAATTCTTCTTGTAAGCCATGTACAAATAAGAGATGTCATCTAGCTTTGGCAACAACCATGCAAAAAAGTAGCAAAAAGTTTGAAAAAGTTAATGTCATAACTCATAAGCCAATTTATTTACTCCTTTCATCTTGGTCATCGTTGGAAGGCGAGCCCAGCGCGAGCTCGGCCCATGCCAAAGAAGATGATTTGAATTCTGCAGAAATGGACACAGTGATTCTACTCTCTAGTGTGTCACAAAGTGTCTGAATCGAACAGGGAGGCTTATCCTTGTCTTTTTCACTCTGGTCCAAGTTCAGACATTGATTGGCCACTTCACATACCGCCTCAAGCTCTTTTTGATTGAAATGCTTGAGCTCAGGATCCACCAAGCTAGTTATCACATCTGGTGCACTAAGGTATTTTTCCCTTGCCTGCAAAAGTTAAGGAGTTGGAATCAGATCTCAGCATCCACAAGTATCCTTATTTTTGTCATGGATTAAAGGTCAATACTTTGCAACCCTGGAACCAATTCTTCACCCTCATCGACTATCACATTTGTACCCATTTGGTTTGAATTATAGCAAAGTTTGAGACTTTCTCCACTTTCGAAAATGGGTAAAAAAGGTAATGCAACTATAAGAGATGGCTTTTAAACGAGTGAAAACACTTATACCACTAAACGAGAGACACTTATACTAATCACTCAACTTTAAGCTTATAGAGAAAGCTATTCTTACCCATTCCACCAAGCACCCTCTCTCTTGGCAATAAGAAGGTCTTCCGCTTACAATTTCCACCAAAAGAATGCCAAATGAGTAGATATTCCCTTGTAAATCAAGATCTCGGTGCTCTATTGCATTGGGTAGTACACATATAGCTCCTTCACAACTGATATTCCTCAGATTCTTCTCTGATCTTACCTGAATCGACTTCCAGGATTTGAAATCAACCAGCTGCATAGAAAAGGAGGATTAAAATAAGAGTATAAAGATAGTAGCGAAGCTTAGTTAACTGCATAGAGAAAAAGGGATCAATTTACCTTGGGAGTAAACTCTTCAGTGAGATACACTGCAGTTGAGCTCAACTCAGAGACAGTAAATGGAGGATTGAGTTCAGTATGAAGGTACTTGAGACCACGTGCGATGCCTATAACAATTTTCATGCGTTTTGCCCACGATACTAAACTCCCTTCCCCATCTGCATCAAATATTTATCATCATTTATCATTTGGTATTACTGACAGTTATCTTTACTCTTGTGAAAACTACCAAAGACAGAGCTCGAAAGTATATATTACAGTGGAGATGGTCGTATAGTGTCCCGTTCGATGCATACTCAAAAACAAGCATTCTTGTAAACGGTGTGCTCTCTTTACAGTATCCCAATAATTTCCCCGCATTCTCATGGTTTAACCTAGCCAAATCCGCAACCTGAAACAATGAATGGTACAAAAAAAAAATCAGGCTTATACTGATGTTTTCTTGCAAGTGACTTGGTGGGTGATAAACAAACATAAGATGAAGAACCTCTCTCTGGAAATTAAGCTCGAGATATCCGGTCCAATCTTCTTCTTTAACGCAGAGAGAGATTACTGCGATCTCAGTCTCGCTTTTTATTGTTCCTTTGTATATCTGACTATCTGCACAAGAATCAATGATGTTGCTGAAGTCTTCACATGCCACTTCTAGCTCTTGTCTTGTAAATCTTAAAACATCCTTCAGCATTTCAGAATCTGTAAAAGAAAACGGTTTTCAGTATTTTGTATTCATCTCTACAACTAGAAGCTCTTTCAGGCTTTTTTGTATTTATCTTAGAACTTCTAAAAATTACTAACCAACATAGACAGTAGTGAACTTCTCCTTTTCACTTGCAGATTTCTTCCAAGGAACGATGAGAGAGCGCTTTACGTTGCACAAGCTAAATGCAGAGAAAAGTACAACTAGAAAGAGCAAACCAACAGATGATCCCGTGACTATCTCAAAATTCCGAAGCCAGATAGGATGCTTCTTCTTGGCCACGATTGCAGCTAAATGAATTAAGCAGTTGAAAGAATTCAAAAATGAAAAATAAGATCAAGAAAACGTTTTATCGGCATTATTAAAGTCAAAAAGTCATTTTCCACTAACCACATTGTGAAAAAGGCCTCTGCTTAACATCCTTGATTTGCATGCAGTTTCCTTGGAAGCTCGTTCTACAATGATTTTCAATGACACAGAGAGATATTATCAAACGAACAAAGTAAAGGCTAGTTGGACAAAAGGCTCTTAAGAGAAATACCTTGGAAGGTAATCCAAGCAACTCGGAATACTTCCCACGAAAAAGTTGTAAGAAAAATCTGCCACTTTCGGTAGAGAAGACTCGCACAAACCACTGATGATTCAGACAAACCAAAAAAAAAGAAGATAGATTAACATTTCAATCATAGACAATAAGTGTCCATCTTATGCCACATTGGACTATTGGATAAACTCACATTTTTGATGTATTTGCGGCAATAGGAATACTTCCTACAAGCCTATTCCTGTCAATAATAAGTTCTTTAAGGTACTTCAAGTTTCCAATCTCTGGAGGTAACGTTCCTATTAACCCATTGGACTGAAGATTTCTGTAGTGTAAAAAAAAAACACAAGAATGGTCATCTCAGCACATTATCAGATAGATGACATAGCAAGCATCAATGGATCGTGGAAAAAAGCTTAAAGCGTTTCTTACAGTGTCCTAATGCTTGACAATCTCCCTATCTCTGCTGGAATCTCTCCTGTCAAATGATTGTTTCCCAAGTCCAAGATCTTGAGTCTCTTCAACTTTCCTATCTCCTTTGGGATTGTCCCCATTAAAATGTTCCCACTCAGGATCCTAAAGAAGCATTCAACACCCACACAAAAAAGCCATCTAAGAATTTCTAAACACTATTCATCATCAACCTTATATATTTTCAGGTATTGTCATTAAAAAAATCAAAACCATACAGTTCTTGCAAGTAGGTCATCTGACCAATTTCTGGCACAAGAAACCCTCTCAACGATGTATTCGATATAATTCTGCAAGTTTCACAGCATGAAAGAGATATCAAAACATCATAATACTAGATTCTTTACATCCTTAAAGATAACTAACTCTAAAGATAGGAGGAGACTGTAGTTTCTTACATCTTGATAACATAATCCTTAGTTGGAGAACATATAATCCCGTTCCAATCACAAGGACTCAAATTGGGGACATTCCAATTAGACAAAATTAGCAAAGGGTCCTTATACATAGCTTCCTTGAATCTAATAAGAGCTTCAACTGAATACAAGAACAACAAAAAAAAAAAAATCAATTACTTCTTATGATCATGAGTTTACAGAACTAAAGGCATTCATAGAGGCTATAAGAAGTAAACTTTGAAACACTAACACATCGAAGAAAAGATGGAGAAATCAAAGTACCTTCATTAGAGGCAAACGCGTCACAGGACACAAAGAGGAACCCTAAAACAAGAAGACTCACAAGAGAAAGCTGCATAGTTGAAGATAAGTAAAGTATTCTACTTCCCTAAATATTTCTTCAAATTCTAATTCAGCAAAAGAAGCAAAACCCCCAAAATCTCTCACTAAGTAGTCATCAAAAAGACCTAAATAACTTGCAGAAGAAAATTAAGAACAATGACAAGAGCTTAAAGAAAGATTTATTAGCCAAAAAGGAAGATACTTTAATTAATTTTCAGGGTATTAAGCAAAAACCCATGAGAGGCAAAGGAAGTTTCTTAGTAAGTGTTACACAGAGATGGTGACGAAGGAGAGAGAAAAGACAGAGACTTTGGATTCAAAGACAGTTTTTTTTGTTCTTTTTCTATATGGAGACGAAGAAATTAGCATTTGCAATAATTTTTGACAAACAAAATAAGAAAGGTTCACACAGATTAAAGTATATATTCTTCTAATTTCCTTCTCTATTTCCTTTTTTCTCATTTAAATATTGTTTTTGGCACTTTTTCTTAAACTTTATCAATTAATTTAATAAAGTAAATGAGGATTAGAATATTTATAAGGCCCTACTAGAACTACTCTAGATTTTTTTCTTATTTTTTAAAGATCACTATCTAATAAAAGTATATATTTCATTTTTAATAACATGTACATAGTAATGATATTAATATTTCTTACTGATTTGTCACCAAATATATGTTATTTTTTTTTTAGTTTTTATTGTTTTAGATGTACATAGTAATTAAGAAAACCATTTAATATAATGGGTTAATCAAAATTTTAATGTTTTTATGTGTTGTATATACTGTAGTTATATTATTTGTTTGGATTAACAGCATCATTTACATAGGAAAAATTAAAGGATTAATATACACAAGCGAAAATAATGTAAATTTGTGGAAATTCATGTAAAATTATATGAAAAACTAATGTAAATTTGGAATAGTGTCTCTTCTTCAACATCATGGCAACCGCCACCACCGGGTTGGACAAAGTGCAACTACGATGGAAGCTTCATCAATAGTGAGAGACGCTCAACGGCTGCTTGGATTGTAAGGAATGATCAAGGTCAATTCTGTGAAGCAAGTCAAACTACCGAAAATGTTGTTACCTCTGCATTGGAAGCTGAATGCCAAAGTCTAGTTCTCGCGATGCGTCAAACTTGGCTCAGTGGCTACAGAAAAGTAATTTTTGAGGGTGACTGTCAGATTTTGGTAAGAGTTCTCAATAATGGAACCAGCAGGTTTGATATTAACAACTGGATCCAAGATATTAGAGGGTGGACAAAGCGTTTTGACTCTGTTCTTCTCAAATGGACTTCAAGACAAACTAATAATCTAGCAGACAAATTTATTTTTCATTTCAAGCCAAAGCCCAGAGAAGTGAAGTTACAGATTTTATTTTTCATTTAACGATTCCCCAATGTATTCGTTCTAGTTTTCACTCTGTCAACAATTTCTCATCTTAATTAATAAAGGGATATTAGGCATTTTAGTACGTTTTCAAAACATAATTTGAAAAGTAGTACATTTACTATTTATAATTAGGAAAAACCACATAAATCACTGTGCTCTACTATTTCTTTGACTTACAACCCCTCACCAATATAGCTTATTTACGGTTTAATGCCATTGAGTATTTTATTAATAATTTCTATAAAATAATAAATTTTCTTTCCATTACCCTTTTTTCCATTGTCTTCTACGAGACACAAGCCAAAGGTCATGATTTCTCTGATTCGTTCATAATTACACAATTGCCCAAAATGGTAGATCACAAAAGTTCAATTGAGAAAGATTAAAGATTCCTCATTTAAATCCCAAATAGCAAATTCTGTTCTTCTTCTATCTTTTAGTCCATCACCTTCCCCACCAAACTAACTTCATCTCCTAATTTTTTCTTAAATAATTCAATCTTTTTTCTTTCATTCCTCCTTAAAAATGAATGATATCTAAAGACAAACCACGTTAAACATCGAATTTTGGTTAAATTTCTAACTTAATGATAGATCTATAAATTTTGGTTAAGTTTAAAGGAAAAACTGTTTAAAAAAAACAAAATACAGGAATTGGCGACGGCATTAGGGTTTTGCTGGAGAAGAAGAAGCCTGTAATTACAATTTTATCCCTTTAATTTAAACAAAAAATTTAATATGAATCTAGTGTAATTCGAACCAAGATTAATATACTAAGTCGTTTAGCTTTAACCACTGTGCTACTATAACTTTCATTGATTGGTAGTAATTTTAATATTATATAACCTATTTACATTGAAAATAATATAACCTAATTATTCAAATATTTATTAATCTATTTTTCGTTTCAAATATTGCTGGAATGTGTGAATCTATTCAACATATTGGATGGTTTAAACCGTACACAAATATTGCCGAAACTTGTGAATCTATCCAACATGCTGGATATTTAAACCGTACACAAATATTGTTGGACGGTTGAATCTATCTAATATACTGGATGGGTTAAACCGTACACAAATATTGCTGGAAAGTGTGAATCTATCTAATATGTTGGATGGTTTAAACCGTACACAAATATTGTTAGAAGGTGTGAATCTATTCAATATGCTGGATGGTTTAAACCGTACACAAATATTGCTGGAAGGTGTGAATCTATTCAACATATTGGATGGTTTAAACCGTACACAAATATTGCTGGAATGTGTGAATCTATTCAACATACTGGATGGTTTAAACCGTACACAAATATTGCTGAAACTTGTTAATCTATCCAACATGCTGGATATTTAAACCGTACACAAATATTGTTGGACGGTTGAATCTATCTAATATACTGGATGGGTTAAACTGTACACAAATATTGCTGGAAAGTGTGAACCTATCTACTATATT
Organism: Camelina sativa; assembly: GCF_030686135.1. Taxonomy (NCBI): domain Eukaryota; kingdom Viridiplantae; phylum Streptophyta; class Magnoliopsida; order Brassicales; family Brassicaceae; genus Camelina; species Camelina sativa. The sequence goes on from NC_141891.1 coordinate 37,794,460, forward strand.
GGATGGTTTAAACCGTACACAAATATTGTTGGAAGGTGTGAATCTATTCAACATGCTGGATGGTTTAAACCGTACACAAATATTGTTGGAAGGTGTGAATCTATTCAACATACTGGATGGTTTAAACTGTACACAAATATTGCTGGAAGGTGTGAATCTATTCAACATACTGGATGGTTTAAACCGTACACAAATATTGCTGAAACTTGTGAATCTATCCAACATGTTGGATATTTAAACCGTACACAAATATTGTTGGACGGTTGAATCTATCTAATATACTGGATGGATTAAACCGTACACAAATATTGCTGGAAAGTGTGAACCATCCACAAATATTGCTGGAATGTATTTAACATTAAGGTTTATTAGTATCTAATATAATAAAGTAGGGTTACACCCTCTAAAAAGCTCTATCTATCTGCCACGTGGCACCTCTGAATCATTTGTTTTATTTTTATAACATTTTATCTCATGTTTAATCCAATTAGTAATGGGCTGTAAATGGTTAATGGGCCACATAATTTTATCGACTTCTCAAAGAAAAACCGACAGAATCTCTGAGTTCCGACTTCTTCTCCTCCTCGTCGTTCACTCTTCCCCACCCTTCCCCTTTATTTGTTCAATTCTGGGAAAATTTGAATCAGCAAAATATATTATTGGTTTAATATTGAGAATTTGTTAAAAATGCTCCTTTTGATATATCCCTTTTCAAAAATACCCTCTTTTCTGGCCATTTTTATTTATGCCATCTTTTAATTTTTAATGACCATTTTACCCTTAGATGAAAATTATTTTATTCAATAAAAAGAAAAACAAAATTTTCCCGCCAAAAAATTTCCGACATATTTTCCCGCCAAAAATTTTTCAAAAAAATTTTCCCGCCAAAATTTTTTTTGTCAAAAAACTTTTGATAAAAAATTTCGAAAAAAAAAATTTTCCCGCCAAAATTTTTCCCGCCAAAAAAAATTTACAAGGTGTTTATAAGGCTTTTATAAGGTTCTACCTTATAAAAGCCTTATAAACACCTTGTAAAGGCTTTTACAAGATTTTTTAAAGAGTTTTAAAAGGTTTTTTAAACAACTTGTAAACGCTTTTACAAGATTTTTAAAAGGTTTTTAAAAGGTTTTAAAAGGTTTTTAAAAGGTTTTCAAATGGTTTTTAAAAGGATTTTTAAAAGGTTTTTAAACACGTTCTAAACCCTTTTACAATGTTTTTAAAAACCTTGTAAAAGTTTTTATAAAATTTTTAAAAGGTTTTTAAAAGCGTTTACAATGTGTTTAAAAACCTTGTAAACGCTTTTAAAAGTTTTTTAAAAGCATTTACAAGGTTTTTAAAAGGTATAAATTTCAATATTTTTGGCGGGAAAATTTTTCGATTTTGGCGGGAAAATATTTTTTTTTTGGCGGGAAAAAATAATTTTTTCGGGAAAAATTTTCAATTTTGGCGGGAAAAAAAATTTTGGCGGGAAACTTTTTTGGCGTGAAAATATTATCGATTTTGATGACTGTACATTCTTGCTGTCACTCAAAAAGAGTAATTTGGTCATTTTGTATATAAAGAGGGGTAGTTTTAAAAATGGTCAACATGAAGGGGTATTTTTAAAAAGAGATATGGAAAAATGGGCATTTTTGAGAATGCCCCTTTAATATTTACCATAATATGGTTTTTTTCACTTGAAATAATGAAGTAAAAAACAAAGAAAATCTAGAAAAATATGTTTCTAAGGAAAATTATTACTATTTTAATATCTTTAAATTATGTTAGCGCTATCTAATTTGATATTTATTTTTAACTTTAAATAGCGAAGAAATAACCAAAACTTTTGTATCTTAAAGCTTTTTTAACTTATGCAATTTCATATTTATTTTTTTAAGTATGATTAAATAAAGAAATTCAGTTTACAAAAAGTAATAATATATTTACTTTTTAGAAGACACCCGTAAAAAGAAGATATGCTACATGGAAGTTTATAAGAGCAAGTTTTTGAATTAATAACTATAATAAATACATTTAATTCTAAAAATTCAAAATCTTAAATGTATGAAAGCAATTAATCTTAAAGAAATTAAAGAGTAAGCAGTTACTATTGTAACGTATGAAGTTTTTAAAAAACATTAATACTCCACAAAATATATTTGTTATAAATAATAGTTTTTCTGTTTTCTAGAACTAACCTTTAAAAAAAACTTTGCTACTCTTTCCAACTTGCATAATAAATAACAACATTTTCAGTATTTTCATCATCCTAATGAGTCACTACAACCAAATTAACACAAATTTCTTTAATAAATATAATAAATATAATCATGTTATCAACCGTGGACCTCTCCATCATAGGAACACAAACATAATAGAAACATTGTTTTTTTTTTTAACAAAATTAAGTTTTACTCTACTATATATCTCAACATTTATCATTAAGATTCCTTTATAGTTTTTTGGTATTTTTGGTAAAAAAAATTCTTACTTAACTATTGCCAATAAACAAAAGAAAAATTTGATATTCCAAAACAAAAAAAATTTACTTTACATAACTTAATTATACATTCAAATTTTTTGTAGTCCCATTTGTTAAATATATTATTTCCTACATTTTGGTATTGCACATATCTAATATTTTGCTACAAGTATTTTGTTAAGAAGTTATAATATAATTTTTACACTAACGGATATGAAATACAAAATAATCAATTTGAGAAAAAATCTAAATAAATCTCAATATATTAAGCTCCATAGTATATTTTCTATATTATTCAAGCCACGCAACGCGTGGGACTCATTCTAGTCATATATATAAAAGTAAGGTTTCACTCTCTCCTTATTGGTCCACTTGGCATGCAATGCAATTTTAACAAAAAAAAATATTTATATTAAAACACAAATTTAGAAACAATTAATTTTCACATTTACCTCACATAATATAAAACTGAAATCATATAAATTCCCCCTATAAATTATGCATTAACTTTATTTCTCCACTAAGTTGTATTAATCAAGTGTATTAAAACAAAACAATAAATTAGAATTGTAACTCTCATTTTTCTAAATGTAAATTTTCATCATTTCTCTTCCTATAAATACTCATTATCTTATTCTCTCAGTCTATCACTTTTTCATTCTCTCATCTTCTTCCACTACTCTCAAATCTTTTTGTTTTGTTTTGTTTTGTTTTGTTTTGTGTTTTTTTTGTTATTGTTGTTGTATGGGTTATAAAAAATCAAATCAAATATCACTGTAAAAGCTTAGTTTTAGAGTTTGTATAATATGTATATCTTATATATATATATTAATCTTTTAAAAGGTTTATCTTCATTTTCTATTTTATATTAACATCTTATAAGTCATTATTTTCATATTTTCTTACAATATTCACCACACAATAAGATCATGAAGTTGAAATGATCCATATCTAATTATCTATTATGTCTATGGTTATCTCACATATTCATGTATCATTTTTAATAATTTATAAAGATCAATATAATATTTAAAGATCAATATAATTATCCATTTATAAAGTCTATTTTGTTTTGTAAAGTCTATCAACTCTATTTATAAAGACTATTTTGTTTTGTGATCCAATTGATAAATCTGCAAAGATCAATATAATATATATATTTTTTTAATGATTTGAAGTTTTTTAAAACAAAAAGAGCATAATTAAACAATTGGTTTTTGTGTGTTTAATGAAAATAAAAAAATGATCCAAAAAAGGAAATCATATTCAGCTGGAACTTAAATATAAAAAAAATTATAATTTTAAAAATACCATTTAACTAAATTCTCTAAAGATGAAACCATTAGTATGAAATCTAGCACTATAAATTAAATTGATGAGTGAAAAACAAAAAATATAAGTTATCTTTGGGGCTTTAAAAATTAGGGGCATTCTCAAAAATGCCCCTTTTTCCATATCTCTTTTTAAAAATACCCCTTCATGTTGACCATTTTTAAAACTACCCCTCTTTATATACAAAATGACTAAATTACCCTTTTTTGAGTGACAGCAAGAATGTACAGTCATCAAAATCGAAAATATTTTCCCGCCAAAATTTTTTTCCCGCCAAAATCGAAAATTTTTCCCGAAAAAAATATTTTTTCCCGCCAAAAAAAAAATTTCCCACCAAAATCGAAAAAATTTTCCCGCCAAAAATATTGAAATTTATACCTTTTAAAAACCTTGTAAACGCTTTTAAAAACGCTTTTAAAAACCTTGTAAATGCTTTTAAAAAGCTTGTAAATGCTTTAAAATGTTTTTAAACACCTTGTAAACGCTTTTAAAAACTTTTTAAAAGCATTTACAAGGTGTTTAAAAACCTTTTAAAACCCTTTTAAAAATCTTATAAAAACTTTTACAAGGTTTTTAAAAACATTGTAAAAGCGTTAAGAAGGTGTTTAAAAACCTTTTAAAAATCCTTTTAAAAACCATTTGAAAACCTTTTAAAAACCTTTTAAAACCTTTTAAAAACTTTTTAAAAATCTTGTAAAAGCGTTTACAAGTTGTTTAAAAAACATTTTAAAACTCTTTAAAAAATCTTGTAAAGCCTTTACAAGGTGTTTATAAGGTAGAAACCTTATAAAAGCCTTATAAACACCTTGTAAATTTTTTTTGGCGGGAAATTTTTTTTTCGAAATTTTTATCAAAATTTTTTTGACAAAAAAATTTTTGGCGGGAAAATTTTTTCGAAAAATTTTTGGCGGGAAAATTTTGTTTTTCTTTTTATTGAATAAAATAATTTTCATCTAAGGGTAAAATTGGTCATTAAAAATTAAAAGAGGGCATAAATAAAAATGGCCAGAAAAGAGGGTATTTTTGAAAAGGGGTAAATCAAAAGGGGCATTTTTAACAAATTCTCTAAAAATTATTGAGATTGAAGAATTCATATAATTTTATAAGAAAACTAATTTAGTTTGTCACTTCAAAAGTAATATTTTTTATTTTGAAATATTATGTGTAGGTGTTGAGTTTATATCAACAAACAACCAAATCATGTGAATTTTGATTCAGCCACTTGGTATTCCTTTTATTTTAGGTTATAAAAAATTAAATATTTATTTATAATTAAAGGCATGTAACTCCATTTAACTCAAATGTAACTCCTATCCAATAATTGTACATTAATTCATTCCTCCTACTAACTTCTTTATCTTTCAAGAAAAATATTTTTGGTTAAATTTTAATATTTTTTTAATTATTTTGGTTGGCTAAACTTATATTCATATTTTGGTTGGCTAAATTAATATATTTCTCATGTAAAATAATTTTTTATAATATATTTCTCATTTCAAAGTTTAAAGTAATATATCATATATATAAAAGTAAGGTTTTTGTCTCTCCTTATTGGTTGATTTTCATTTAATGTTTCTAATTTTCTATTTTTTTTATTTGCTTTCTAGTTGCTTTAAAAAATATTTAAGACCCAATAAACACAAAAAATTTAACTCACACATTAAAATAAAATTATAACTGAAAATAAAATAAATTATGCATTAATCATATTATACCACTCAATTTTATTCAAACACAATAAATTACTATTGTAACTTCATAATTCTAAATGTAACTTCCATCATTTCTTATCATATAAATAAGCATTCTCTCAATCTCTCATTCTCTCATATTGGCATTCTTTTCCTATCTCATTTTCATGTTCTCTCATTCTCTTCTACAATATCTCAAATCATTTTTCATTTTCTTTTTATGTTTGATTTCTTATTTTTGTAGTATGGATTGTAAAAAACAAATGAAAAATATCATTGTAAATTTTTAATGCTAAATTTTAATTTTAGAGACTACATGATATATATTTTACATTGTTCTTATTTTAAAATATTCATCTCCATTATCTAATTTGGATTATTATCTTATAAGTAATCATTCTCTCCTCCTCTCCCACCAATATCAAATGTTGTTATATCTCATATGTGTTGTAAGAGTTTGATTCTATAATTTAATTTAGAAAGTATTATATATATATATGGGAAAATGTCATTAAAATCCCCAAGTCTACATTTTCGTTGATTTAAATCCCGAACTCTGCTTTTGGAGGAAAAAAACACCAATTATTTGTTGACTTCCAAATAAATCGCAAACTCTCGTTGACTTAGCCTTTTGAGGTACAACGTTAAGTAGTCAAACAGAGAAATTAAACGGGGTTAATTATCTGTTAACGAGATCCGTTAATAGCAAAACGACGCTGTTTATAACACCCTAAAACCCCCCAAATTGAAAAATCGATTCTCAATTTCTCCAATTCACAAACCCTAATCGATCTAACCCTAGTCGAACATGATATCTTCGATGACGAGAAGATTCCAGATCTCTTTTTGTTATATACCGGAAGAACGGTCGACCAAGATTCTCTTCAGTTCTCGATGTAAAGATCGTTACACCAGCTCCACAAACACACTTCAATGGCACTCCACGGTCGAACGAAGCTACCACCGATGTCTTTGAGCTAGAACTCATCTCGTCAACTTGAAGAAGAAGAGAGAAACCGAAGAAGAAAAGAGAAATTAAAGAAGAAAAGATAAATTGAGATCGATTAGGGTTTGTGAATTGGGAAAATTGAGAATCGATTTCTTAATTTGGAGGTTTTAGGGTGTTATAAACAGCGTCGTTTTGCTATTAACGGATTTCGTTAACAGATAATTAACCCCGTTTAATTTTTGCGTTTGACCACTTAATGTTGTGCCTCAAAAGGCTGGGTCAACAAGAGTTTGCGATTTATTTGGAAGTCAACAAATAATTGGTGTTTTTTTCTTCCAAAAGCAGAGTTCGGGATTTAAATCAACGAAAATGTAGACTTGGGGATTTTAATGACATTTTTCCCATATATATATATATATATATTTTACATTGTTCTATTTTTTATAGATTCATCTCCATTATCTAATTTGGATTACCATCTTATAGTAATCATTCTCTCCTCCTCTCCCACCAATATCAAATGTTGTTATATCTCATATGTGTTGTAACTTGTAAGAGTTTGATTCTATATTTTAATTTAGAAAGTATTATATATATTTAACATTGTTTTCAATTTTTCTTTTATTTATATAAAAATAAAATATTTCTTTTCTATTTCTTGCCTTTCTAATCTATTCATATTTATTTTTAAAATTTGCACTGTTAAATTTAAATTCACATATGTTGGTTTTAACAAAAAAAAATTAACTTTATTTGAGAATTAGATGTTCCTATTCATTTTTAAACGATCAATGTGTAGCATAATATATATAAACATTTTATCTTGCAATTACAAGTTCCATTTCCATTACTTAACTCCATGGTTAAACTATAATATATGTTGTCCTATTTGTAGGAACAATAACATACTTATTTTAATATATTTAAAAGAGCAGATGATTAATCGAAATAAACATTTCTCCAAATTTTATAATTCAATCAATGTGAGTGTACTTATTACTTTGAAAAACCTTTACATTGAAGTTCATAAAATCATATAAGAAAACTAAAATACTATGTCACTTCAAATTTGGAAGGAAACACTTGGTATTCCTTTTAAAAAAAAAGTCAAGACATATATGAAAATTTAATAATATTAAACTCACTTTAAAGGCATAAAAAGTCATTTAACTCAAAAATAACTTCTATCCAATAATTCCATACATTCCTCCCACAAATAATATATATATATATATATATATGTTCAATATTATATTTAAATATTACAGAATTTTTTAGTTAGCTAAACTTATAGTCACATATATAGAATATATATACATAAGAATCTATATTACTTATTAACACCATAATTCAACCCATTATTTGCTTAACTCAAAATTGGTTTCAAAGCCAACTAAAGAAAAACAGAAACGATCTTATTGATATTAGACCAAAACATGGGCATACAAACATAATCACTTACACGGAAGATAATTACTTTTAAAAAATAACTTATTATTGCAACATCAACGTATGAAGGGTTTACACAAGCAGTTAATTAGAAATCTAAAATACAATAAATGTATTGGAAACAATATCAGTCAATGATAAGATTGGATACTCAAAAACAAGAAACAACATCCTCATAATTCATAAAAAAATAAACGCTCCAATTGTACACATCTAAATGAAATAGTATAAACATATAGTATATTAATACAAGTGTCTGCGAAGTCCATATATGCCTAATTAAAACGAAATAATACAAAAGAGAATACAAAAAGATCAAAAAAACAAGAAAGTGTCAATTACACCACAACCCACGCGTTGCGTGGGGAAGCACCTAGTTTCAAATAATAGAGAAAATGCATATCAAATAATAGAGAAAAAAACATAGATTTTTTTTATATCTGGAATTTGGTTTTAAAAAAAAAATTATTGACTAATATTTTAGTTTTTAGATGGAAGGAGAATACAAAAAAAAATAGAAAAAGAACAAACAAAAAAAAAATCTGAGCGTAAAAAAAAAAAAAAAAAAAACTACTTTTCTCTCCTCCTCATAATACAACAAAAACTTTTTGCTCGGCAAGACAATTGGAGCAGGGTTAATTAGTAAAGTTACCCAGAACACCCTGGCCCACCAAATTTGCTATTTCTGTCGAGCTCTCTCTCACACGGTCTTTCTTTCCAATTGTGAATAGTACACGTATTACTTTTCTAATTAAGTTTCTAAGACGTACTAAATCGCCAACATTCCCATTAATAAAGTATGCAGTGTTGAAAAAAAAACTAATGTAAATTTGGAAAGTCATGTTAAAAAAATATATGTATGCAAACCACTTTCCTAACAGAGAATTACAAAGGACAATTGTCATAAATACCACTAAAATATGTTTTTATTCCAAAAATACCATAATTTAGTTTTTTTTTCCAAAAGTACCACTAAAATGTATTTTTTTCCAAAAATACCACATAATTGAACTAAAGTTTTAATACTAAAAACTAATTCCTAAATTATAAATACTAAAACCTACCCCTAAAAACTATACCCTAAAACTAAATTTGTCAATCCAAACATAAAAAAAATTATTATTATTATTATTATGATTATTATTAATTTTTTTTTTTGTGAAGTGACCTTAGTGCAGTGGCAGAAGGTAAGTCTATTTGTAGAAGGCATCATCACACTCGGGATCGAATCCCGGCTCCTATGAATGTAGGAATTTGACTAATAGGCCGGCCAGTTGTAACCCAATGGTTGACAAAAAAAAAAATTCAATTTTTTATGTTTGTGGTAATTTTAGAAAAAAAAACTTTTGTGGTATTTTTAGAAAAAAAAACTAAAATGTGGTATTTTTGGAAAAAAATACGTTTATAGTGTTATTTAAAGGAATTTCTCAATTATACAAATTTATATTTTGGATAGTGGATATTAACATTTTTACAAACAATTGAGCTTTTTACCCATTTGAGTGATCCATTTAGGTCGGATCTTTCAAATAACGTGAAGTCAACGATCTTACCAAAAAAGTCAAAACAGTACACGTGTACAAACGTTGGCCGCCTTCCTCCTTCCTCCGCTCCGCCGCTTCTTTGGTTATCAAATTCTCAAATTCGTATCTTCCAAGTAATCGGAAATTAAGAAACCTTCGATCTCTCTCAATCCACTCTGTTGATGTAACTTTCGATTTGGAACGAACCCAATCGATTTCTTCTTGGATTTGCATCAATGGCGATGAGGTTTCTTCATCTTCACCGACATCGTATTGAGAAAGGTAATCCTGGGAAAGCTCTCTCCTTTAGCCGCCTTTTAGGTTTTAGTTTCTGGGTCCGACGAGCTTTTTGTAATTACCGAGAGATTTTGAGAAATGGTCTACACTCTCTTCAGTTTAACGAAGCTCTCGATTTGTTCGCTCACATGGTTGAGTCTCGTCCTCTTCCTTCTATCATCGATTTCACGAGATTGTTAACTGCTATTGCCAAAATGAAGAAGTTTGATGTTGTGATCAATCTCTGTGGACATCTGCAAGTGATGGGAGTTTCACATGATCTCTATACTTGCAATCTTTTGATGAACTGTTTCTGCCAATCTTCTCAGCCTTTTCTTGCTTCATCGTTTCTTGGGAAGATGATGAAACTTGGTTTTGAGCCTGACATTGTCACGTTTACCTCTCTGGTTAATGGGTTCTGTCTCGGGAATAGAGTCGAGGAGGCCATGTTTATGGTGAATCAGATGGTGGAGTTGGGGATTAAACCCGATGTTGTAATGTATACAACGATCATTGATAGTCTTTGCAAAAACGGGCATGTGGATAACGCGTTGAACGTTTTTAATCAAATGGAGAACAATGGGATTAGACCAGATGTGGTTGCGTACACTTCTCTTGTAAACGGTCTTTGTGGTTCTGGTAGATGGAGAGAAGCTGCTCCGTTGCTGAGGGGTATGATGAAGAGGCAAATCAACCCTGATGTAATCACTTTCAATGCATTGATCGATGCGTTTGTGAAAGAAGGAAAGCTTTTGGATGCTAAAGAGTTGTACAATGAGATGATTCAAATGTCTATAGCTCCTAACATTGTTACTTACACTTCATTGATCAATGGGCTTTGCATGGATGGTCGCTTAGATGAGGCCAAACAAATGTTTTATTGGATGGAAACCAAGGGTTGTTTTCCAGACGTAGTAGCTTATACTTCTCTCATAAATGGGTTTTGCAAGTGTAAGAAGGTTGAGGATGCGATGAAAATCTTCTACGAGATGTCTCAAAAAGGATTGGCGGGGAACACAGTCACTTACACTACTCTTATCCAAGGTTTTGGTCAAGTCGGCAAACCTAATGTCGCCCAAGAGGTTTTTAGTCATATGGTTTCTCGAGGCGTGCCTCCGAATGTTAGGACCTACAATGTTTTGTTACATTGTCTATGTTATAACGGGAAGCTAAAGAAAGCGTTGATGATATTTGAAGATATGCAAAAGAGAGGAATGCATGGCGTGCCTCCCAATATTAGGACTTACAACGTTTTGTTACATGGTCTATGCTATAATGGGAAGCTAGAGAAAGCGTTGATGATATTGGAGGATATGCAAAAGAGAGAGATGGATATTGGTATTATTACATATACAATCATCATTCAAGGGATGTGCAAGGCCGGTAAAGTGAAAGATGCTGTTGATTTGTTTTGTAGCCTCCCTAACAAAGGAGTGAAGCCTAATATTGTAACCTACACTATAATGATATCAGGATTGTCTAGGGAAGGGTTAAAGCTTGAAGCTCATGTGTTGTTCAAGAAAATGAAGGAAGATGGGATTTTGTAATTAGGTTGGTGACACCATATCATTGTGCTGATCAGTTTATGATGGTGCAAGTAGCAGTTTATGATGGCACATACAACCTCTTGTATCTTACAAAAGCTGTGTAAATTGATTCAGGTTAGGCTGACTCCTGATTATTTCACATTTGCATCTTTGACTCTGGGTTACTCTAGAAGAAAGGATTGGATGCAGCTTTTCTGGTTTTCATTGCGATACCTCATAGAAACACCCAAGTGTTTTACATGGTCTTTATGAAGCGAGGAGGATTTGATGGAGCTGTGAGGTTGTTTCGTTTGTGGAAATGAGGGGTTCGCCCTCGAGTACGAACAAAGGTTTAGTCCACTCCAAGAATAACCAATCTGATTTCTGTAACTTGTGGGTGCTAAAGTCATGCCACTTCACACAAAAAGATATATGTGTATTCTTTGACCGCTATTAATTGAAAATCAAAGTCAATAATAATGATACAATATGTTCACTTTTAAATAATAGATACTGTAAAGCTGGGAATTCGAAAATAACATTGGATCATATGCAACAAGGATGATCATTGCTACATGATGTTGTTCTCTTGTATTGAAGTCAACAATCTATTTTAACTCAAATCAGTGCAATTCGTATACTTACTTGGTAATAAATAATAAAGCTATATAAATGCTCTGGCCGATCTCCATTCTATTTCCATCTCAAAAATGGAGATCTCGGACTTTCAATTTGTTTTTCTATTTTGAATTTGATTGCAAATAAATCGTTTAAATTTATTAATATATTTATTAATTGTTTTTTAAAAAAAATATTTGATTTCAATTCATGTCGTCTCAAGACGTGATCTTAATTTTTCATAGGGAACAAGAATATGAGACCAAACATGTATTTTGATTTCTAATTTAAGTAAACAATAGATTAGAGACCACATTGCTTTCTAATTTAATTAAATAACAAAGTTGGCATTTTAGGTTTTTGCTCCAACATTTTGAAGATGTGATATTTCACTCTTTCACTTATGAATTACGATCCCAAATTGTATTCTATAGTGCCAAATTGGCTTAAAAGTTAAAACCTTTGTTGATTTAGACATACTAGGTGATACTCCGTGCTACAGCACGGGAAGGCATATGTTGTAACTAATTTATGTATATTTCGAATGTATAAAATGTTTTCGTTTAATATTTTTTTATAATTTCGAAATTTTAAATATTGTTGAGTAGTATATTTGGTTTACTTACATGATATAACTACACGTAACTATTTTAGAATGACAAAGACATCTCGTCTCATTTCGTCTTGTCCTGTCCCGTCCTGTTTCATGTCGTCCTTACCCGTAAATTTTTTTATGTCCCATAACTGTTCTCTTTTAAATAATTAAATATTAGACAATTTTTATCGTCCAAAATTTTTGGGTAAGAACATAACTAAATTTATATTTTTCTCACATTTTTTGACATCCCCTAATAAAACGGAAGTACACAACATTGTTTTGTAAACTATATAATTTTAATAAGTTGGTTACAAATAGGTTACAGATGAATTGATAGATTAATTGGTTACAAGTTAAATAGTGGATGCAACTTTAATTTATTTTCGAAAATCTTAAAGAGAATATTCTAAAGAATCATTTGATATCATCTAACTTACCATATTAATTTCTTTTATTAAATTATTCATCCATATTAAAATCTTTTTATATCTAACTTAACATATTAATTTGTTAATTATCATTATACTTCACCTCTCATTTTTACATATGAGTCTATTTTGTGAAACAAATAAATTATCATATTATTTATTATAATTAAAAAGTGGTTTTACTTCCGGGTATACTATAAGTTGAATTTTTAAAAACAAGTATAAGTTGTTCAATCTATAAAATATTAAAGCTTTAGTAATATTATTCCTTAAAAATAATATCTATTGAATTAAAAATTTTACTGAGTAACGGATCAAAATTTGAATATTTAAATTCAATTTCATATTTTTTGTTGAATTTTATAGTTTTATATAATATAATAAACTTTAAATAATTTATTTTGAAATATTTTTAAAATATTGAAACTTTATATAAAAGTTAGAAACTATAATCACTCTAAATTGATTTGTTATAGCAATGTCAATAATATGTCACTATAATATGAAAGAATTTCAAGAAACCAAATATATTAAAACAAAAAGTATAACAATATATTAAATTACTCATAATATAATAACTCGCTTTTAAAAAACTAAATTTACAAAATTATGAATTATAATGACATTCAAGTCATGATGTAGAATATACATTGTTGAAATAATTTCACATACATAAACTAATAAAACATATTAAAATTTTATTTTAAAATACAAAATATACAAAATTTTGTATAAAATAAAATTTAACCAGTGTTATAGCACGATACTTATCTAGAATCATTAACACTATAAAACTTACAAAACAGGTGTCTTTTTTCAAGCCATCATATTTAGCATATGATTTTATTTCATAATGTTTTATCCAAAAAAACTTTTTAAAACAATCACATAAATTATATTTATATAAAAATTACAATATAAATAAAATGAATTTCAATCCGTGCTCTAGCACGAGTCTTTATCTAGTATAATTTATTTCCTTATGCAATAGAAGATTTGTTCATAGTAAATAAATTAAAAAGCTACTTATTAGTATTCAATTTTGCATAAATATACAGTAATACAATATAGTCAACCAATTGTAATTATTGAATTTTAGAATTTTAAATACTTATTTTAGGGTAGTTACTATTTAGAAATACAAATATAAATTGAAATCTCTTTGCTTCTTTTTGTTTTTTTCTTTAAATGAATTTTTTATAATTTTTCTTAAACAAAAATGTAATCCATGCAATAGTTTATTTTCATAAATATATATTATTTTTATTTATGATTACAAAATATATTAGTTACATAAGATATTTTTAAAGATATTTCTTGCATATATTGTGTTTTAGAGAGTATTTACAAATAAGTTGATTTAAGATATATATATGGGAAATTACCTAGAATATTGCATAAAAGTAGGTTTATTACTAGACTAACACGTTAAGATTTCTGTCTTACTAGAATAACACATAAAAGTTTGCAAATTACTTCTATATCTGAGTTGTGTGTTTTATTACGATGTATGTCATTCTCTTTTAAAACGAAGATCTTAAAAGGAGAAAATAAAAAGATCATAAACCTAAGTCGATCCCTTGAATCTTTGTGTTGTTTGTCTTACGATTGTTGGGTTGAGATCAGCTATTTTTAGATAGATTGCGGCGTGAAAAGAATCTGTGTGGAGGACGTTTGGCTGGAGGACCACTGACGGCGAGTTGACGGCGAGGTGGTTTGAAGTAGAGGAGGAGGGAAATAAAGCGATTTGCTCAGAGGTAAATTTCTATATCGTGGTTTAGTCTCTATTGCTTACTGTTTTCTTATACCGTATTACATAGTAGGCCTTGTATATTGTATGTTAGTTTTCTGTATGTTGTTGAGCTCTGTTTTTCGGAAGATATTTGTGTGACTTCATGTTGCTTCGTTGCTAATCTAAGCAACAAATGTTTTGTGATATTGAATTAATAACTAAACTAAAGCTTCTATCGTAGATATGGGGTCAAGCAAGAGGTATCCAAGTAGGTTGTATGGGGTTGGTAATTTTCCACTGCCGATGAGAAGCATGCACCACGATTGTAGTTTGTCCAATCTTGGTGGTTTGAAAGGCTTTGTTGGTGATGAGGTGTATGACAAAATAAGAAAGAATTCGCAGCTGGGAGTTCTATTGGATCTAGCCGAATCTGACTACCTGTTTTGTGGGAAGACCATCCATTATCTATTGTCCAATCAATTGGCAATAAACATTCCTTCGGAGGTATGGTTTTTGGTTGGAGGAAAGCCGCTGAGGTTCTCTCTATATGAATATGAAGAAATTAGTGGTTTGAATTGTGAGAAGATTGATGAAACAGAGTTTGAAGTCGATCATACACCTTTAGGGGCGGCTTTAAAGGTGAAAGCTTTTAATGGACCCAACTGGGAGGAGCTAGTTGAGGGTTTGAGAAGCTGCCGTGGGTGGTCTGATGAAATGAAGACGCAGATAGCTCAGTTGTATCTTGTTCATGTTGGAGTGCTTGGTTTATCAAGGAACAGTCGGATTCCTCTGGAATACGCTAAAAGGGTGTTGAATGAAGAAGCATTTGAGAGTTTTCAATGGGGTACGGTTGGATTCAAGAGTTTAGTTGATTCCATCAAAGTCCTTGGGTTACCTAACAATGCTTATACCCTCCATGGATGTGTCCATGTATTGCTGATATGGGCATTTGAGAGCGTGAAGGTGCTGGGGGCTAGCTACGGGAATGTAAGAGAAGGTGTAGATTTGCCTCTTTTAAGGTGGAGAGGAGGGAGGCCAAGGAAGGATATCGAAGCCTTCATATCCGGGAGCAAACTCCTTAATAATGGGGAGGTATGCCTTCAATTTACGTATACATTATTTGTCTGCATTTTTTCTTTGTGATAGATTATTAAAAGTTATGGTATCTGAAATGCAGCTTCAGGTGAAGCATTTAGTACCTAAACCTTTGGAGATCATAAATCCAGATTGGCCAGGATAGTATTGTGTGTATGGTGTAGGAGAAGGTTTGAAGAAGAAACTGGATAATCTGCTGTTAGACGTGATCAATGGCGAAGTGGATGAAAGAGAATGGGATTGTGTAAAAAAAAGGAAGGGGGAACATACAAAGAAGAGGGAGAGGAGGCAACATGTTGCAGGGGTAAGTGACGATGATTTCCTTGAAACCGCCCCAACCAGCATCCGTAATGTCCCCAATAATGCGAAGGAGCAGAAAGAAAGTGTTGGGGACAAATGTTCAGCAGAGAAGGCGTCTGGAGATAAGCATTCAGGTGTGCAGGGTGAAGATGGTAGTGGAAGGTTATTTACTATGGTTGAAACACTAGGGGCGAAAATGGATAATATTCAAATATCGTTTTCTAGAGCAATAGCGGAAGTTGTGTTCAAACTTCAAGGCATGGAGAGTAGGATGGGTAACTTTGAGAGTGACGTTCAACTATTGAAGAAAGTTGTTATCAACACAACGGATGGAGGAGCGCATACGCAAGGACCTCTTACATTAAGAAATGACGAACAAAAAATAGAGGAGGTATGATCTGCGTACCGTATTGATAAAATTGTTATTATATATCTATTGTTCAGTATGAAGTCTTTGTATTTATCTATTCGAGGAAACAATATCAATTTCAGTTTTGTGAAGTTGTATAATTTTGTAATTATTTTGATATATGATTTTTTTCGTACACACAATTTAGCAATTTGTATACTTTGTCTCTAGTTTAACAGCGTCATATTATATTTCAAATGTCTTGTATATAATGTCAAATACATGTCTTTTGTTTCAAGTCATGGCTATATCAGATAAAGCATTCGGACAAGGATGGTTATAAAGTTGCTAGTTGTGTTAGGAATCCGTTAGCCATTAAGGATAAGGTCATGTGGTCTGGGAGTATTAAAATCGAACCAGAGGACAGTGTAGAGCGAATTCCAAAGCAGAGGGTAGACAGTGTACAGCGTGTCAAAAGAGTACAGAGTTGGGAGACAGAGGAAGGCGATAAAAGAGCAAAGTATAATGACAAAGTTGATGGAGCAGGTGCTCAACCCGTTCCTATTAATGTTATCCATCCGGTAAGTGGTGGTAACCCTGGCTCGTCGGATCGAAAGTACGAATCTGTTGTGGATTTAACCAAGGGGTCCAGCAGTCCTGCATCGTCTCATACAGTGAAAGATAAGGAGAAAGCCAGGTATTTTGCATATTTGTTACAAAAGGTGTTTCCTCCATCAAGAGAGCTTGATCTTCTATTAGTAGATCCAGTGGGCACCAACATAGGGTTAAACCCTAATGACGAATCAATGCGAGCTGCATTAATGACCCGACGTGAAAGCCACATTGTAGTCCTATCTCCCGCAGTGTACGATCCTTTTAGTGAGGCAAGTCCTGAGAAAATTGCAAAGCTGATGTCCTTCCTAACTGATGATTTGTAAGTCTTCATTTAGAGTTGTATATAATTAGTGTCTATATTCGGATTTGAGGACTACGATCTATAACTGATTTGTTAATTTTGGTATTCAGGGCTAAAGTACCTTGCACTGGAAATGCCGAATTTTATTTTCGCCTCCTGACCCCTAAACAATTGTGGCCAACTACAACATTCGGCTGGTTATGGGATGCGGTAAGCTTCGTAGCATAACATTTGACGCAGTTAACTATGGTATACTAATGCCTGATAGATGTCACTCGTGTTGCAGCACATGGTTACATGTATGCATATGTTCCGTATTAGGGGGACGCAAACGCCATCCCCATATAAAACAGATCGTATTGCTTTTCTCGATCCTTTGTTTGTTAGTATGTGGGCATTCGAATTCCCTAAAATGGAAGCCTCTAATCAATGGGTTTTTGGAGAAGGTTATTTTGAGACGTACGTGGGAAGGCTGCCAAAATACGGAATGACAAACAAGGTGTGGGTTGACGATGTAGACACCCTGCTCTTCCCATACAACCTCGATAACAACCATTGGGTAGCCATCGAAGCTGACTTAGTCCAGCGGAGGCTAAGAGTTTACGATAGCATAAACAGCGGTAGAACCGACGAGAGTCTACAAAAGAAGTGCAAACCGTTCGCAAAAATGATCCCACGCTTGATATAAGCATATAACCGGAGGTACAAAGATGAGCATATCGGTGCGGCGGCATTTAGTTACTACCGGGTGAAAACACTCCCACAGAACTATCAACAAGGTGACTGTGGTGTGTACACATTGAAGTGCTTAGAGTGTATAGCTCTTGGAGTAAATTACACATGCCTATGTGATGCGGCCATGCCTTCTATTAGGATGAAACTTGCTGCAGACGTGTTTGATGAGGTCCCAGACCGAGACTGCTTTCTCCAACTAGATGCTACGTCGGAGACAGTAAATTATCAGGAAGCTGAGTTCAACTCGGGATCAAAAAGTTGAAGAGGTTCCATGTACATTACCGGAGCAGTATGATTTTGCAAAATTGAAGATTGGTTTTACGCGTGTTGCTAATAGAAGATGCGTGTTTGGTCATTTTTTTGGTAACATGTGGGATTTGAGGATGTCGTTCTTAGATTTTCCGAGGTCTGGTCACTCACATAGCTCCTATCGGTTGTTTGTAAACCCTCTTCAGGTGTAGTGTTTTTTGTATATTGGAGGGTCTAGATATGTATCATTATGACGTCTTTGTAACCAGTATTAGTATATGTTAGGCCTTTATCAGATGTGTACGTACCATCAGCTAAGTAACCGCCTTATTATGGTCTGTGTACACACGTACGTATATTCATATGTGTACGTACCATCAACTAAGTAACTGCCTTATTATGGTCTGTGTACACACGTACGTATATTTATGGTCTGTGTACACACGTACGTATATTCATCAGTGTACGTACAATCGATTTTCTAACTTTATAGACTTGATTTTTAGGTCCATGGTTGGTGCTAAGTTTCTATCCATTTTGAGCACACTAACTTGTCCCTACTGGCAATCCTATGATATGATGAGCGTGATGTGATTAAATTGTATTCAAATTCAGCGAACCATAATCATCCTAACAGACTGTTACGGATCATATGGACCACCTGCGTGAAAGTAATAAGTACAACCATGAAGAATGTTTATTCGCTACTTAATTTATCGGACCAATAGCAGCTTCGTAGACGTCCATCGCGAACTTCTTTTGGAAATTGTCAATATTGTTGTCGGTGATCTTCAAGCAATCAGTCATTGGTTTGCCCATGCTCAACAGTTCTAAAAACTTCATAGTAAAAGGTCCACAATCTCCCGTCCTCAAGTTTTGTCCTATTTGGCTAACCCTTTCAGCGGTAAATGGATCGAGAGGGTAATTGACATCGATAACCCTCTGAAGTAGGTACGGTATCATCTCACACACCGGCTTGATCCGAGACATTGCAAGAGTTTCTCTGGAGGAGGTCATCAAAGGGTCGTAAATGGAAACATGTCTCTTTATAAGATTTATGCCCACTCCTACCCAATGCTTAGATTTCCAGTTCATTGGAGCATATATAACGTCGACATCTGTAACCCACTTCAACCTTGGTTCGTGGTGCATCCTTTCCCCATTGACGATGTCAATGAGTACTTTGTCCCATCTGAAATTCCGTTTCGCTGTGCTCTTGTTGAATGCTTGGAACCTTCTTGTCAACTCGTAAAAGAGAACGGAGTCCAAAATTACGGTCCTTTGTTTTATCATTTCTTCTCCGTTTTTGTGCCACAGCGTTAGGGCAATCATCTCCATGTGCTGCAGATGCAGTTAAACGCAAACCGGTCGGATTTAAATCCAACAAGAAACCATGAACACCCCAAAATCGTGTAGTTTAAGTTTAAAATATGTACCTGACTATGGGCCCATTTTTGGGACGATATAAGAGTAGAGAAGAATATGATATCTGCCTTGCGGAATCCGAAAAAGGTGTGTATCCTGCGAAATTTTGTAATTATGAATATCCTATATCAATGATTGAGCATATCATTATGTCATCGGAGTAATATATACTACACTTACACATTATCTTGTTTTATCATCTTGGTGAATTTGGCGAATTTCCCATCAGTAACATCTTCCATAGGGTCGTATGAAACCGACCCTGCTTTTATCACTATGGCTTCGGATGGTTGACTCGCACGTATCTCCATTATCACTTCTTCTGCGCGTCCTGTTTCATCCACAATAATAACCGACTGCGGCACTAAATTGTCTGAGTCACCGGGAATACATTCCTCCCCGGGACTTTGATCTGGTTGACCTGTAGTCTCTTTACAGCCCTCTTCGACATCGCGTTCGTTGGGTATTGCTTGGTGTCTGGCCTAATAAGATGCACGTACATAGATTAGTTGTGACGTAGACTGGACCATCTAAGTAGACACTATAAATATGGCAAATATTCGAAATAAAAAATAATTTTGCACTATTGGAGGTTAACTGTTGTTTCTATTTGTACATGTCCATCAGTTTTGTTACAGCTCTCCTCGCCATCGCTTTCCTTTTGTAGACTTCGGCCTAATAAGATGTACGTAGATAGATTCATACTTACGTACACTAATGTCACAAATACTCGAAAGCATCAAAGTTAGACACTTGCCTCTTGTTGACCGTCAACTTCAGTTTCATTTTCTACAGGTATTTCGGTTTTGTTACAACCCTCATCTGACTCGCCTTCCTGACGTCTTATGTCCCCTCCGTTACTGTTAAACCACTCGACTTTCCCGCCTTCTTGATGCAGTTCTTCCCCATCCTCCTTTTCAAAATAATGAAACTTATAAGACGCGTGTTCGTAGTAGGATCTTGGTACAAGCTCAATTTTTCACACGTGTAGATTAGAGGAGATAAACAAATAACCGAATATATATGAGACCAACAGATGGTTATCCCTTTTATGGTTACTTCCTGACCTACCATTTTGTTACAATGCAGATCAGGTTCCATTTTAGTATTCAGCTGCAGCAATATCTGTTCAATTAAAGGTGGACAATGCTTTATTATGAATATAGTGTTGTAATCTCCATTCCGTGTCAAATACTTACATCGGATACGGTTTTAGTTGGTGATAGCTCGACAGCAATGTCCCCCGCGTCATAATCTTGGCGAACTCATTAACTCCATTGGTCGGGGATGGTTCGTTCATGCCACAGTCGTTATTATCGGTTACCCACTCATTAATATGAGTACGGGTTGTATCCTACGGTCAAATATATAAAGCGTATATGATAGGTGCATAAGCAAAAACACCCCCATTACGTTGATTGAGTCGCATTCTAAAGAGGATCTTGTTGTCCATTACCTGGCCTCCAACTAAAGAATCACCAGTGACAGAGTGTTGACCATCTATGGCATCCTTCTAACCATCAGTATTCCGATCACCCTGTGCACACCACGATAGCAACATAATTTAATATATGTAAGTAGTGAAAAAATTACAACCCTTAAGCTATTTGTCATATCAACCTTAGCAATGTCAGCGCATCCCCTGTTTCTGACCTTCTCTCCCTTTTTTTTCATAACCATTACTGAACTCATTCTTGGAAACTTTATAGTTTTCCCTCTTCTTTTTTTTGAATACTTCTTCTCTGAAACTGTATGCGAAGCGTAAGAAGGTTCCCCATGTTCGTTTCTTTTAACCTCCAATAGTGCAGCTCTTATCTCCTTGCGGATCTCTGTACGTCCGAAAATCTCCATGTTTGCCTGATTTTCCTTCATCAGTGCTTCTTGTTTCCTGTAGAACCGGCTTAGTTCCGCCGCATACCTTTCAAATTGGTCATCGTCCAAACGTTCATCAACAATGGGCGTACCCCCCGGTCGCCCATCAGTTCTCGTGCTCTTCTCTTTCTTATTGTCAATTGTTGCGGTGTCTGCTCTTTTCCTCTTCCGACAGTCAACTGTAACTATATCACCAATGTCCCCATTAATTTTTAAAAAAATTATCTTTATAGTGAAGCCCTTTGTAATGTATAAATGTTTTTAATACCTTTCTCTTCGGGACGTGTCTGTTTTGGACACCTATCATCACCTCCCATCCATATTGCCTCATCCCATTTGTGGCCAGCTTTAATAAGATTTTCAATGTTGTCAACTTGATGGTCTTCCTCTTCGTCACACCACTCCAATTCTCCACTATCACAATGCTCCCCACTACCAACTATCCATCTAATAACCACCTATAATATGATTACAAATATATATACATTTGACGAAACTGATAGATTCAGGTCGTTAACGTATTATATCAACCAAGTACATACCTCTTTAGCAGCCTCGCATGTGAAGATGTCTGCTGTCTTGATTGGCCGCAGTTTAGCCAGATTGTAGATCGATCTTTGATTAAACACCTCATCTTGAACGTCAGATGGTACTAATCTTGCAATTGCTGGGACAGATTGGAAAGCCAGCAGCTGGAGTGCTAGAGGAAATCCATGAACAGCAACTGATTGTTGCTTGAAAGTTTTTACTAAGCTTTCTACGTCTGCTGGACATTTAAATCCTGTAATAGTCTCCAGCGTCCGTTCAAATGACAACCTTCCCCATGGATATTTGAAAAAAAAATCAATATTCTTGGTCATCTCCATTGTCTTTGGATCTGGTTTTACTGGTTGCGTGGCGCATGTTAGAACTCCATCAACTATTATTATCAGCGCTATAGCTAGTTTCTGCCACGTTTCCATTTCCTCAGTCTCCAACCTTTTGACCAACTCGGAGATCGTTGGTTCTATGTTTTCCCCGAATAGAACTTCCCAAACAGTCTTACATCCTTTTTTCGTTTTTGTAGCTCTTTCCACATCTCTCTTTTTTGGATAATTTCCACATTCGAGACCTGTCAACTCTGCAAATTCCTGTAATCCAAACTTGATTGGATTGCCACCAAACACAATCCACATCTCATGCCGCTTTTTGGTCACCAATTGACGGCAAACAAATCCATGAACTAGTTTACCGGAGAACGAGATCTTGTTAGCAGGGATACGAAAAAGCTGCCCAAATGGAGACTCTAACAAGTTTTCCATTTCTTTTGTTCCACTCAGCACCCTCGATATTGTAGAAAGATATTCCGGTTTTGAATACGCATTTATCTTGGTTTTGAGAGGGTAATGGTCAAGAGAAAATAACCTCCTCGGTAGATCCAAGCTCAATTGAGGAACGATCTCTACAGCCTCGGGATCCATCCTATCACCATGAAGTAACGTACATATTAATATGTACGTACACTAAACCAATTAACCCTAATACTAATGTCTACCAAAGTTTAATTCTGTTGACGATTACGGTTATTTATCCTCTGCCCGCCACAGATACACTACTATTCATCGATTTCACATCCTACTCAAAGCGATTCTTAAATGTATTTGCTATATACTCTTCCAACCTAATATAGAATTTGGGGGGGTACAATCTCTCTTCCAATTTAAAGTAAGAAGCCAAGAGAAACACTTACCTTCTGATTCAACACCGGTGATGAAAGAGGGATCGAAACTAGTCGCCTTTCTCTGATTTCACCCGACCTCTGTAATCTCTTCTTCCTTAAATGTTCCGTCGCCGACTTCTATGGAGTGTCGTTTTGTAGTACTTATCCCAGATCTAAACACCTTAATTCAAAAAATCGGGATGTAAAACAACCCTATCGGACATCCGAATGCGCCGTCGCAGCTGAGGCCTCAGTTTTCCGTCTATTAAGAACGAAGATTTTGCCTCTACTACTAAACTATTTTTAAATAATTTTTTTTTTATAAACAGTGCAATGGCTGAGCTTTTCTTTAAATATTTTTATTCAAATTATACAGTTCTGCAACGTTATTGGTTCAATTACACTATATATCAGCCTTTATTCGTCTGGTTAAACCATCATTCACTATTCCTTGATGTTTTATAAAGTTTTACATTGAATTGGTTTGTTAAATGAACCAATATATTTTCCGCCAATATATAACGTCGACTATAGGGTCATAATTAAGTAGTGCATGCGATGTCTCGTCTTCGCTTAACCGGCAGTTACACATGTTAAATATCTAAATGTGATGAATCTGTATGGAATGCAGTCACGACGTTTGAAAAGCCATAATATTGATAATCCATTTGTGTTTGTTCGCTGCTTATATAAGAAGACAAATTCACACCCAGTGAACTATGTATTCGTCTCTCAAAAACCAAAATATCACATCACAAAGTAAACATAAGTGCAACAAAGTCATGGTGCATTTCGACAGGCTATCCGATCTCCAGACGTGGCGATCTGATTGGAAGGTTTCTGTTAAGATCATCCGCAAGTGGAGAAAGAGAGAAGCGAACATCGTCACCTTTGAAATGGTTGTTTCGGATGTTTTCGTAAGTGACTCGTCTCATCATCATATTATATGCACTTAATATTAAATGATACATGTACATCATGGTTGAACTTTTTTCCCCCACCGTAGGGAGATAAGATGCAGGCAACAATCAGCGAGGACCTGTTGCCCCAGTTCTGTGCGGAGATTGAGGAGGGTTTGGGGAAAACCTTCTCTAATTTTGTCGTCACTGACGACACATCCGCTGTGAAGGTCGTGGCTTCCAACTACCGGATCAAATTCACTGCTGACACGGTTGTGGACAACATTCGTTGCTTGTTGACCAATCACTACATCGATTATGTCCCCTTCGACCAAATTTACGAACGATGGCCTCGTTGGACCCAGAACTGCTGCTTAGGTAACGTTGCATTGTGTTGTTCCGGTTTGTAATATCATATCCAGTACCATAATTCTAATGACATGACACCATAGACACGATGGGGCAAGTTACTGACGTCGAACGAAGAATATTGGTGGACGATCCAACTGCTCCACGTTTTACCGAGAGAACCCGGTTGATACTGTTTTCATTGACAAATCTTGAGTGAGTCGTTTTCGCGATTATTAGCTTTCACACACTTTAAAGATATACCGGGATATTAACGTAAGGTGTCTCTGTGTGTAGGGGTCATCACTTGCAATGTGTGGCGTATGATGAGATGGTCGATGATTTTGTCCGCAATTTTTGGCTATGCGGAGGGAAACCAGTTGTAGTCTTGCGATTCTGGAGGCCCAAGTTTAAGGATGGAGGTACTGATTAGGCAAATGTATTTAAAACAATTCAATCACCTTTTAAATAGAAGATTACTGCATAAAACTAATTTTGGTTACCCTTTTTCCTTATTTTTCCACACCGCAGGAGGGATGGAAGTGGTTAGTCAACCGGGTGTCTCTAAAGTGATATTTGAACCACCCTTCCCTGAGGTTAGAGATTTCAAACTCCGGTTGGAATACTTCGACCAGCGCGAGCGGAGTGACGACGATTCGTAGCCTATGTTTCCATTTGTCAATGTTGCTTACATTCCAAACTTCTAGACCACGTTGCTGGACTCTTTATATTATCTACATTACCTACATCCCAAGAATCTATCTTACGTGGATAGGAATAATTTGATGTAAAATGTTTGTGTGTATTACGCATAGTTAATTATATATTTTTATTTGGTAAGCATCTACCTAATAGTGCCAACCTTTAATGTTACACGTATGTGTACAAACGTGTACAAATGTTTATGTTTATGTTTAATTTCAAGGGTTTGGTCGATAATAATAACACGACAAGGTTTCAAACAGTCTTTTTTTTAGACGAGAAAAAAATGGGAGTAAACCAAATAAAACGTTTATAACTTGATGTTAAACAATTAAACCACAACCCAAAGTACTACTTATAAAACGACCAAACTACTTTAAAAAATAGGTCATTGTTGCTAGTATGACCAAAGTCGCAACAAACACATTGGTCAGTTTTAATTCCATAGTTAATCCATAACTCTTGTACGCAATCAACGCCTTTATCCTTTCCAACTCCATCTGATTTTTCTTGTGCATATTTAAGATGTTAGCAATCTCCTCTTTTTGTCCCTGAAGCGCTTCACGCATTTGATTCAAACTAGTTAACTTTAGAAGATCTTCCTTCACTGTTTTCAGTTCCTCCATCATAGCTTCATCCCACCATTTAAAAATGTGATAGTCCCCATCCTGCATTTTTTGGCTTATAATGTTTGTTAAAACGAAAACCTCAAGTTATGCAAATAAATCTGATCTTTAATCAACCTCGGGGAAACTGTACGTTACTTTCCTCTCTATTTCTACAAGTGTAGTGGAGCCTCCCTGGGTTTGTCCTTGTAAAAGAAGGTTGTAGGTTTGGCCTTTCACCACAGTAACAAACAGCCGGGATCCCATACTCCGCATCGTCATACTCGACTGGACTCGTGTTTGCCAAAGCAGACATTAAGAACGAAACTGATAATGTAATTGAAGGAGGGAAAATAAAGAAAAGAGGAACGTTAAACTATTAACCGAATATCCAACTCTCTAAATCTAATCCAACATCTATGGCAGCGGCTCTCTCTGTTTCCCCCAAATCAGTTCAATGAACCCTAATTTCCCTGAATTTTATAAGATATCGATTATATTCGGTTAGCTTTTATAGAACATTCTGTTTTGTGCCGTTTTTTGTATTCTAAAACAACATGAACTTTTCCAAGTTGTGTCGTTTTCTACTAGATACGAACGGCGTCGTAAGCTTGATACAGTGTCGGTCCTTTAATAATGCCCGTAAATCAAGGGCTTTATGCTACATATTATATTAGCGATTTTAGGGGAATCAATATCATAAAAGGTGCGGTGGTACAGTGGTAGGATTGGACTTGACTGTCCTTCAGTGTCACGAGTTCGAGCCCTTGTAAAGTTGTAGTAGGAACCTTTTTTTTCCTACTGTTTGTTAATGGGCAAAATTGGTTGGGCCGGCACTGTTGATAGTTTTGTGTGTTTGCCCGGTGAAACTAAGTACACGTTGTCTATATGGATGGTTCGAAGCTAGGGAATTGCCATTTTAGACCTTTTTTGGAATATAAGGAGCAGTACGACATCTAGTACACATTTTCGGAACAAAAGGAGCAAAACGACCAAAACGACAGATATTGGCATATACGTTAATTAACATCTTCATTACATAGTAATTTAATTATCTAATGAAACATACGTGGCGAGGAGAAACGCAACACAGAAGGGAACCGACGATACACCTAGAGGATTTCACATATAGATTTGCCCACCCACCACACTCCGCAATTTACACAGATGATGTCATAATAACGTGTGTCGGTCGATAACCTGCCCCATCTCAAACAACTACTCATGGCACAGTCCGGGAAAGGGATCAACGAACTGGAGGGATATACAAAAGAATCTTTGTACGTGTTTTTACGCGCGTCTTAAACATACTCAACCGTTGGAACAGATCTTCCCCGATAAGCCGTACTCCCTCTGATTGGAGTGGATAGTGATGTGCATCAAATTGGTGAAGAAAACGAACCGCCATCTGCTCGTCCCCATATAACATAGAGAAAATTCCACATGCAAGAGTGGACTCGGCATCTTCGGGAACGTTCTTTTTTAGTACTGCGATACCGCGCTCAATGTCTCGCTCCTCGGCAACAATCCGTAGCCCCTCGTTGTAGATTGCTATTCTGTTCCCTGCGTCCAAGCATCTTTCGAAAATATGCCTGTGAATCCCTTCTTCCTAGAGTTCACCATTTGGCTTCCTTGTCGTTTGGAATGAAGAAGGATGTTCACAGATTTGGTAGATGCTGGCAACCTTCAGAACATCTCGGGCAAGCACCGTATCAACTCCTCACCGACCAGCCTTTAATAATGGGCCTGCTCGCCAGAACCCATCAACTACGAGATGCTTGGCTATTTTTATCAAGATCTCGTCTGGCAGATCAGTCTTCTTACGGCTAGAATTCGCCATTTTTTGGGAGTTAATAGCAATATGTGCAGTATGTGCAGAACCAAATAGACGGAAACTGCCGCCTGCCCACTAATAAAACCTACGATGTGAGAGGTGGTGGGGGAGTTTGGCGAAAATCCTGGAAATTTATACTAGTTTCTATATGACGTCGTTTTAAATTACCCTATTGTTAACTACTTAATTACGAAGGAACCCATTTTAGGTTTATGAGCTCTCATGCACGCCTACTCGATTAGAATTACTAAAACAAATAAGTAGTGCTAACCACGTGTCAGTTTCGTGTTATTGGATTTCAAATTCATTATATTCGAATTAGTTAAATATCGGGTGTAACTCAACCATCAGCTAACCCTAAGCCTAGACTATGACATTTGTAGGTTCTCTGATGTGACAACTTCGAAGAGAGTTGTATTTACTGTTGCTTAGATATGATAGTTTTCTCATCATTATGTTTATTTGATGTGTATCCAGTTACGTAATTATCATCACTTCCTCTCAACTAGATAAATCCAAAGGGTTGCTATTCACTTGTATTGATTGTACGATTATTTAAGCTTCTGTACGTAGACGGCTACCACAATATATTATGACTCCCAACGTACATCAACAATGGTGTGGGGAATAAATTATCCTTCTGATAAGACAATACAACATTAAAGATTCTACTTATTATTAGGAGATAGTACAAGCATTCGGTCATTTCTTTTACTTTATTTAATGTCCAAAAACAAATGAACCTTTTCTAATATTTTTGTGAAATAGCTACTAATAATAACAATTTTAATATTAAAAATTCTACATATTATTTTCTATCTCAATTTCAATAATTATTAGAATATAAAATAAAAAGGATAGAGTACGTTTAAACAATAAAACCATTGTACATATTCTCACGAAAAATAAACCAATATTTGAAATAGAAAACAACATTTTGATTTCTATTTCTCCTCATTTTTTCATTCCTCATTCCGCGGACAGTCTGACGAACGTCTGTGCAGATTCTGTATGGGTTCCGGAGCTTTCTCCTTCCTGAGCAATTGTTTCAATTATTGTCCCATCGTGTCCCATCACATTGTTAATGTGGTGTTGTGCAGCAAACTCACTTCTATAAGTTTAAAAAATTAAATGTACATGTGAGACTGTGAACAGATAAGAACACATACGCTTTCATACCAAGTATTAATATAATATCAACTTACATCTCCTTGTGATGTCGAAGTCCTTCGAAATCTGCTCGAATGAAGAATTTAGAAGACGCTTCGGTGTGTACAAGACATGGTACGCCTACACACATTTACGTAATTGAGTTGATAGACAAATTACATCTACTTGCTTCTATCATAATATCAATTTCATCTGACGTACCTTCATAACTCCCAACCTTAAAGAACCGGAAGACACAAAACACTGGCTCGGATTTGTGGAGAACATGACATCCCTTTGATTCCCAATCAGAGAGGAATTGATGGCCATATCTGTCCGTGAGACGACATTTGACACTTTCATTCCTGCATTAACGCACAATTGCTTTCAAATTTAACCCTATGAAGTTCAAATATATATATGTATATTACTATGTCTATAGCATAATAGGTCCTTAACCTGCCATTCAGGAGAGTGAAGACAACTTCAATACACCTGCCATCGTAACGTCTTCTTATGACGTCCACATTTACGATGCACCCACAAACATCTAACGGGGGGAAAATAAAATGGGGATGTAACGTTTATTTTGTACTTTTGCAAATGATACACTTAAAAGTAACCTCCTCAACTGACCAAACGACCACTAAATGAATCTCATCAACCATCGCAAGTTCATAATTCCACGGACATTAATATATACATATTAAAGAAAGTATAGATAAAACATACCGAAAGAAACGGGATGAGTAACTCTGCCACAAGTTATATCATCGATATCCTCGAAGCGGAAGTAATTTTTGTGATTCAAAGGTTGGATCACATCCATGGTTGACTCATGCGTAAACTTGATTTGGTATGGGTGATGAGTATTCCTCTCCTTGAGAGTTGGATTGATTAATTTAAACTCCCGAATATCGTACCAGGAACCGATTTCAGGGTTTGGCGGGATATTTGGGTATTCACCCTGTAGAAACGCCACTTCGATTGTGGAAACCTTCATAACAAATAAATTGTTATACATCAAAAACTGTTGGATTTAGCGAAATAAAAAAGACTTGTTCAACTAACCTCTTCGTCCACAAGGAGGAGAACTCGTTTTATAAAGCATTCCTGAATCGACCAAGCGTTCAACACCTTGGCGTGGATCCACCAACACCTATTCCTTCTCTCGCGGTCCAGTTCAGCAATACGATCGGTTCTGAAGCTCATGGTGATCTCAGATTTTGGATATCTCTTACTTTAGACTGTGTTAGGAATTGACGAAGGTTGAGAGGAATTTAAATATTTACAGAGAGCGAAATCTCGAAACAGCGCGGCCTTTCAACTTTCCATGGTGTCCGTTTAATAAGACCCTATATGTACGTACCTTCCCAATGTAGTATACGTACATATGTATAGTTTGTATATTTACAAGACTAACAAATAACCGGGAATCATTAATTAATAACGAGATCCCGACCAAAACAAAAGAGGATATCGCTTAGCCCACACCTTAACCATTAAACTCATAAATATTAACAAGCATCGATAGACCAAAATTATGTTTCCCTCAATGCGAAACCCTGTACCATAATTGTGATAAACACTTCAAGAGATGGTTTAATCGGGCTTGTTTTAAATAATATTCGGTTATTAGCGGTTTAAGATTTACAAGCAGAGTAAAGGTAGATCAAATATTTAGCTGTTCAGGTCTAGATTAAGGGTGAAGAGCATAATAAAAAGGTATACAATTTATGCATGTATTTCTCATGCATGAACCACAAAAAGACAAATAAACTGCAGTTAAAAATAATATCTATCTTGAATGGTAACTTATAAAGTGATGACAGGACTTGATGCTTTTCACCCTTGCTCTGCACTTGAACAGCCACATATTTGATTTATAAAGTTAGAGAACTCGTGTAAATTTATTTGTAAAATATGCTAGTACGGAAACGTGTCTTTTTCTACAAACCGGATTTGAGTCAAATTATATACGAACTACACAACTTTCCAATTTGACGTCCGGAACAGCCAATAGCTATAGCATTAAATGCGACAAGTACATGCAGGGATTTGACATCTTCTTTTGTGGAAAGTCATTCTTACTTATATTTTGAAATGACTATTATCTCATCATAGTGTTTACTGATCACTTTTTAAGCAAGTAATAATTATAAACTTTGCCCAACGAGTACAGTATATATTTTTGGTTACCGAGACGACGAGAGAAAAACCTTTATCGTGTGAACCAGTATGATGTTGCGTAAGCATTACGTACACCTTTTCCCAACTAATTACTCTGTCTAACTTATTCTTCATTATGCATTGTGCTAAAAGGACATTTGCATTAATTATATTGTACAGTATATATACAAATTTCACAACCTACCTCCTTTATTGTTGAAGCATATATAATAGCTCCGATAACGAAATCTCAAAAAAAAGAAAAAATGGCGAAAGCACACAATAAGCTCCCATATCTCCCTGATGATATTTTACTCGAAATCTTTAGGCTTCTCGCAGTAGATGGGCTGTCGCACCTTGCTCCAATTTTAAAGTCGGGTCGGCGAGGACTGAAGACGGTGCTCGACCCCTATGTTCTAAAGGATGCAAACATCTATAACATCTGTTGGCATCCGTTATTGATCCAAACGTCAGACGACCCAAATGGTGGCCCTCAAGATAAAGGGATTCATAGGCGTATATTCAAAAAATGCTTCAAAGCTGGAAACGAAGTTGCAATCTACTACGAGGGCCTCCGGATTGTTGCGGAGGAGAGAGACATCAAGCGAGGCATTTCTGTTCTATCTCGTAACGTTCCCGCAGACGCTGAGGCAACACTGGCATGTGGTATCTTTTCTATGTTATATGGAAGCGAACAGATGGCGGTTCATTTTCTTCACTTATTTGATGCACATCACTTTCCTCTCAAACCGCATGGGGTTAGATTTGTAGGCAAGTCTGTGTTTCGCCTGTTGTTTACATACCAGGTGGCACTTCAAAACACGTACAAGGATACATTCGTCTATCCATCTACTCACCTCATCCCTAACCCGGACTGTGCCACCATTTGTTGTATCCAATCCGGTTTCTTCTCTATAAACTTTCGAGATTACGACATCTTGTGTACTAATTGCGGACTTTGGTGGTTGGCGAAATCTATATGTGAAATCCTTTAGTTCTATAATCTCCAATGGCTGCTCTTTAAAGTTTATTTTTTATTGTTTTAATGTGCTGTTGTATACGTCTGGTACATACATGTGAACTTATATGAGCGGTGGTACGTACATCTATAATTTGTAGGGTATGTTATTAAATAAAACAGAACGATATGAACGGGACTAGTCCATGTGTACGTACACGTCACACACAATAGAACTGGTTTGGAACCGTGTACAACTATGTATTTATGTACGATGCCCTGTTACGTTGTACGTACACAAATACATAGGTGTGGCACCGTGTACGATGGCGGGATAACACTAAATAGAATACATACGTTGATTATAAAATAAACTCCGGCATACACTGGATAACGGTTCGAGGTTCCAAAAAGAAAAAAACAACCATCAAGTACATAATATTTCTACATTAACCTAATTGAAAACGTCGTCACTAAGGTTAAGCCGCAAAAAAATAAAAACATGAAAAGAGGATCTTAAAAGAATGAGCGCAACTCCTGTGCATACCAGTAGAAAAAACAGGACTTACACCCGGTGAGGTAGCTACTGCAAGTACAGCTACGGTGGTGGAGGAGAGAAGGCGACGATCTCACTTCAAAAAGGGGACCACGGAGATGGAGGTTCGCAACATGGAACATAACCAGGCCAGCGACTTCAACGGCGGTGTTCATGTGAGGGACCATGAACCATAAAATATTGCCAAACGCCTCGGCCTCCATCACTTGGCCGGACCACGTTGCGAACAGCACATAAGCGAAATTCGCATACGGATCCGTTGGTGCAAAATAGCGTAGCTTTGCCATACCTTCAGCAAAGGTGGGGGAGTTTGAAGCTAGCCTGACGCCCTCAAGATAGTTCGCTACGATGTGGCCCCTGTAGAGGAGAAGCTCAAAGTAGGGCCTGAACTTAGACTCCATAGTGATGAACTGTGGCCACGTGATGAACGGACGAAGTTGAACAGTTTGGAGGTCGATAGTGTTCAGCGCCTCGACCAAGGCGGGGATAGGAGTGACAGATATGGGTATAAAATTGACAAGGAGGTTTGTAGGGTTTGGCAGCTTGATGGCCAGGAATATCTCGTTCGGTGGGGTGTTCATTGTTTTTTTTTTTTTTTTTTTTGTTGGAGACGATATGGGCTGTGGATGGTATTTGCTGTGTGTAGGGAATAAAACATCTTCTTACGTACACACATCTATATATAGTGAGAACAGTGGTAATTTTATTTTTACTATAACAGGTAATTAACTCGATGGTATTGAACAGTAAAATGTACTGATTGTATAGGAATATATTTATATAAAAATGTAATGATTTAATTCTGTTTATTAGCCACGCCAAAAGTATTCAACAAGCTCTGTTGGTTCTTTGGTACTCGTGTACGTATATAAGTAAAATTACATAACTGATATTTGACATCTACAACCCTGCAAGTCATATCGATTAAAATTGACTTATATGGACGTCAAATCAGTTGGCCATTGCATTAAAAATTGCAACATGTCATTGCATTAAATACGACTACTAATAGATACAAACACATTGTTAATTTCCCTATATTATATATTAAATATAGTGGTTTCAATTTTAAGTATAAAAGGGTACAATTCAATTCAAGCTACACGGGCATGTAACTGTTGATGTAGGTCTTAGCCATGTATCGTACAGAATAAGATATTCGATAAACTATTAGTTTTCATGGAACTAATAGCCAGTTATCACATCTAACAAAGTTCGTGGTTACCTTTATTAGCTTGCCTTATTATGCAAAGGTGCATCGCTGACAAAATACTTCGTTTAATATTAAAATTAGAATTGATAGGAGATAAGGTGTACACGGAAACGAGGAAATGCAAACATGTTTCGTTATAACTACCAAAGCATTTGACTAATTCGGCGAGCGCACCACCAGATTGTGCATTTCCTGCAACGATGCTTGTAAGGGCCCACCATATTGAGTACGTCTTTCTTCCTCATTGAGAGCGTGCATTTTAGTGCGCACGAAGGAGTTGTTATTTCCCCATCATCAGGGTAGTCAAAAAACACACCATAAGTTGTATTGTGTGATACTCCATAGTGAATAAGCTCAGTGATGAGTTCTTCACACATATCTCCAACCTCTTCGGAGTCAAGTGGGTAGTGTTTTATAGAAAACAGCTGAAGCAAATGACCCGCCTGGACTCCGGACCCTTTACAGATGCACAACATGGCAGACGCAAGAGTAGCGTCGGCATGTGTTGGTACGTTACGCAGGAGTAAATTTACGGCCCCTTCAATGTCCCCATCTTTTGTTGCAAGACGAAGGCCTTCATAATATATGGCCGTTGGATTATCCGCATCAAGGCACCTTTCAAAAAACTTCCTGTGTCGACCACCAAACATGATATCATCGGGGTCACTGCACATGTTGAAGATGTTTGCCTCTTTCAAGACGTCGCGACTGTAAACTATAGTTTTGCCTCTATTTCCCGAACGTAGGAGTGACTGCATGTACCACCAGTGTTTTGCTGCCATTAGTTTAGCTATTCGCGCCAACAGATCGTCAGGAAGATTTGGGTTGGTCATATTTGTAGTGAAAGTATTATGTGCACATTATAATGCAAACGATTTTATAATACGAACTTGTTGATATGGTTGGGGAAGTATTTGGTATGGATATAAATGATACTTGATATAACTGCGTGACAAGATGGCGAGGTGACATCAAACCACTAATTTAATTATTAAGATTTTAAAATATCCACTAACAAAATAGATGGAGTGTCGTTTTGAGAATATTAATGGGCCGTTAATATTTTAGGCCCATTTACATCATAACCATATATGATCCCCCACATCCCCTATTAGTATACACGTGTCATAACCATATTACGGATTTGAAGTCTACTAGTATAATCTACTATCTCAATCTCGATTATTCACTACCCGTTCAGCTTAACGTAGTGGCAGACATGACACCAGTTGGCAACTGCGATGTGACAACTGATACCCGCAAAAGTCGTATATGCGAAGACGTAGAAGAGTTGTTTAACAAGTAAGTAGAGGGATGTGATGTGTCTTGATGAGTACGTTTAATATGATGTATTTGTAATCATTACTAAGTTACGAAATCTGGTCACAGTGTGAACTAAATATGTTTCTGGTTAGTGGTCACAGTAATTTTTTTTTTTCAATAAAAACAAAAACTACAGAATATTTCTTGATTGGTAACATAACGCGGATTTAAAAAAATAAAGCTTAAAAACCGCACTTATGCATGTCGCCGTTCATTGCCATAAATTATTAAAAAACCTGCAACTCCTAACTACAACTCTCCCTTTATTTAGAGTACCCTCAACAAGTTGCAACACATACGAAACATTATTTTAGAAAAAGCAAGTGAAAATGACGACTGCAACTGGAAAAATGCCTGAGATACCCGATGATTTATTGATTAAAATCCTCGGCTTTCTCGCAGTTGATGGTTTGGAGTACCTTGCTCCAATACTGAAGGCAGGTCATCGAGGTGTAGAAACGGCGCTCTCTCCCCAAGTTTTAAAGGTTGCTAACATCTTCAGCTTATGCTGGCATCCGAGATGTTCCAAACACCACATCACCCAAATGGTAGAGTCCAAAATGAAGGGATCCATAGGTGTATTTTCGAAAAATGCCTAGATTCTGGCAACAAACAGGCAATTTTTTTCGAAGGTTTCCGGGTTGTTGCCGAGGTGGAAGACATTAAGCAAGGTATCGCACTTCTAACTCGTAACGTTCCCGCGGAACCTATCTCGACACTAGCTTGTGGGTTTTTTCAATGTTAGTTGGGAACTGCGAGATGGCTACTCATTTTCTTGAACTGTTTGATTCACATCACTACCCAATTAAATCGGAACGAGCAAGGTTTCTGGCCAAGGGGGTGTTTCGGTTGCTGTGTAGATATCAGACGGCGCGAGTAAACACATACTGGGACACATTGGTCTATCCTATGGCTCCCTTTATCCCTAAACCGAAATGTACTCGATTGTGTTTACGGGAACATGGTTTCTACTCTCTCCGGTATCAAGATTATGACATTGTCTGCACAAAGTGTGGCCTCTGGTGGTTGGCGAGAGCTATATGCGAGATCCTATAGTTATATTTTCTCATTAGATGTTTCGCCCTTAACGTACTATTTGACAAATATCTTGTTATCAACGCAGTTATTAAATCTTCTACAATCCATGTAAGTACTATAAATCCGGCCTTTAGTTTAGAATGTCTCCTGGTGTACTAAACTTGGTTCATGTAACACCTAATGTTGTATCCTTTATAAGAACGCGGTATCTATCGATACTTATTATGTTGTTTAATAATGGTAAGTGGTTGGGTGCCTAAAGGTGGCCAAGGCATCGGAGATGAACTATGAATATAGAACTATATAATTTGTTCTTCACTTTGCAAGACCACTTAAATATGATAGTAAGACGTACACAACCTGAAAGATGTTAGTGTAATAACAACGTTTAAAATTTTAGTGTACGTTCAAGAGTAAGTACGTTTAGTGTACGTACAAAAGTTTATACTTTAAGACAAGATGGCGAGGTGACATCAAACCACTAATTTAATTATTAAGATTTTAAAACATCCACTAACAAAATAGGTGGAGTGTCGTTTTGAGACTCTTAATGGGCTGTTAATATTTTAGGCCCATTTACATCATAACCAAATATGATCCCCCACATCCCCTATTAGTATACACGTGTCATAACCATATTACGGATTTGAAGTCTACTAGTATAATCCACTATCTCAATCTCGATTATTCACTAACCGCTCAGCTTAACGTAGTGGCAGACATGACACCAGTTGGCAACTGCGATGTGACAACTGATACCCGCAAAAGTCGTATATGCGAAGACGTAGAAGAGTTGTTTAACAAGTAAGTAGAGGGATGTGATGTGTTTCTTGATGAGTACGTTTAATATGATGTATTTGTAATCATTACTAAGTTACGAAATCTGGTCACAGTGTGAACTAAATATGTTTCTGGTTAGCATTCTATATATATTCACACATGGTTTGTATGGAACAATGATTAATACGTATTTAGGCTATATTTGACCTCTCTCTATGTCGAATTATGTGCTGATTTTTAACTTGTATTAGTATTAAATAAAAAAGAAAAATCAATTTATTGCTTTGTTCAGTGCGGAATTTATTAAACCGCTGGGTATATGGTAGTTGGGTAAAGTATATGCGGTTCATGGGTTAATTGATTGTTTTGGAAACCGCAACAGTAATATTTTTTTTTTCAAAATAAACGAAAACTACAGAATATTTCTTGATTGGTAACATAACGCGGATTTAAAAAAAAAAAAAAAGCTTAAAAACCGCACTTATGCATGTCGCCGTTCATTGCCATAAATTATTAAAAAACCTGCAACTCCCAACTACAACTCTCCCTTTATTTAGAGTACCCTCCACAAGTTGCAACACATACGAAACCATGTTTTAGAAAAATCTAGTGAAAATGACGACTGCAACTCGAAAAATGCCTGATATACCCGATGAAATATTGATTAAAATCCTCGGCTTTCTCGCAGTTGATGGTTTGGAGTACCTCGCTCCAATATTGAAGGCAGGTCATCGAGGTCTAGAAACGGCGCTCTCTCCCCAAGTTTTAAAGGTAGCTAGCATCTTCACCTTATGCTGGCATCCGACGATGTTTCAAGCACCACATCACCCAAATGGTAGAGTCCAAAATGAAGGGATCCACAGGCGTATCTTCAAAAAATGCCTAGATGCTGGCAACAAACAGGCAATTTTCTTCGAAGGTTTCCGGGTGGTTGCCGAGGTGGAAGACATTAAGCAAGGTATCGCACTTCTAACTCGTAACGTTCCCGCGGAACCTATCTCGACACTAGCTTGTGGGTTTTTTTCAATGTTAGTTGGTAACTGCGATATGGCTACTCATTTTCTTGAACTGTTTGATTCACATCACTACCCAATTATATCGGAACGAGCAAGGTTTCTGGCCAAGGGGGTGTTCCGGTTGCTGTGTAGATATCAGACGGCGCGAGTAGACACATACAGGGACACATTCGTCTATCCTATTGCTCCCTTTATCCCTTCTCCGGAATGTGGTCAATTGTGTTTATTGGAGCATGGTTTCTACTCTCTCAACTATCAAGATTATGACATTGTTCTGCACAAAGTGCGGCCTCTGGTGGTTGTTGAATGCTATGTCCGAGATCCTGTAGTTATTTTTTCTCATAATATGTTTTGCCCTAAACGTAATATCTAACGAATATCCTGTTATCAACGCAGTTCTAATATCTTCTAGAATCCTTGTACGGCCTATAATTATTATAAGAACGCGGAATCTATCGCTACTTAATATGTTGTTTACGAAAGCTAAGAGGTTGGGTTCCTAAATGTGACCATCGGAGATGATTTATGAATATAAAACTATATAACTCGTACCTTCCCATTGCAAAACCAATTAAATATAATACTAAGACGTACACAACCTGAAAGATGTTAGTGTAATAACAACGTTTAAAATTTCAGTGTACGTTCAAGAGTAAGTACGTTTAGTGTACGTACAAAGGTTTATACTTTAAGGCCTTGTACGTATTACAGTTTGCAAATTGCGTGTACGTAGAATGGGAAGGAATAGTTCGGGCTTTATCTCCCTTCATGCAATTTTTATTATGCAAATTAAATATAAATAAAGGTTTCTGACGCAGATTCTTCTATTACGTATCTATGTGGCGCCACCATAATAACGGATGTCAAATGCGTTATACACTACTTGGACAATTATTTCTCTTAAATTCTGCTAGGCTCTACTTAGGGTAGACATGACAGCAGTAGGTTGGACGAAGTGACAACTCCTACCCCCAAAGTCGTGTTACCATAAACGTGATGTGATTTATTTCTCAGCGAGTTTTAATTAAACAGTAGTAAGTGACGTATGTCTCGGCACATTACAACAATGAACTGGTATGGTGTTAGCGAAATAAGTATCTCGTTAGCGTTCTATAAATTATAATTACCAGTCCCACTGAGTGCAACCTGAACTTTGAGTTCTTCAAACACCCTTCTGTACAAGTTGCAGTTCCTACTTAAAAACCACAGCGAGCTGGCGTCTGCGTCTCAAAAAATGCCTCATCTACCAGATGAGATGTTGATTATCATCTTCGGGTTTCTCGCAGTAGATGGTTTGAACTACCTAGCTCCAATAGTCAAGGCAGGACCTCGGGGAGTCAAAACAGCACTTACGCCTCAAGTTCTCAAGGATGCTAACATCTCCAGCATTACTTGCCATCCTTCTTGGTTCCAAAAATTACATCATCGAAATCGTAGAATAAGAGAGGAAGGGATGCACCGGCGTATCTTCGAAAAATGCCTTGACGCTGGGAACAAAAAGACAATCTATTACGAAGGTCTCCGGGTTGTTGCCGAGGAAAGCGACATTGAGGGAGGTATTGCACTTCTAACTCGTAACGTACCCGCAGAAGATGATGCCACACTAGCATGTGGGTTTTTTTCTATGTTATATGGGAACCTCGACATAGCGGGTCATTATCTTTACCTGTTTTTTGCATACCACTACCAACTAAATACAACTCAAACAAGGATTTTGGGCAGGGAGTTGTTCATGTTGCTGGGTAGATATCAGACGGCGCGAGAAAACACGTACAAGGATACATTCGTCTATCCGATTGCCCCTTTGATCCCTTCTCCGGAATGTGCTAAATTGTGTTTATTGGAGCATGGTCTGTACTCTCTCAAGTATCGAGACTATGACATGGTGTGCAACAATTGCGGCCTTTGGTGGTTGGCGAAATCTATATCCGAGATCCTTTAGTGATATTATCTCTTTAGATGTTTCGCCCTAAACGTTTCATCTAAATGTCTTCTGTAATAAACGACGTACTAATATCTACGTCATAGGGTTTACGCGCACTGAATCCGGCCTTTTGTTTCCATGGTTTTCGATTCTAGTTATTTTTAAGCATGTACCAATTGATGTTGGTTCCTTTCCTTTTTTAACTGTTCTATCTTGCAAAAGAACTATACACAATTGATATATCTGCCTATTGTGTATGTACAACAAAGTGTGTGTGGGTACATGGGTGCTTACGTTTGGTACGAGAAATGAATTGTTTTGTTACAACTGTGCATTCAGTTGGTGAAGTCGGATGTGTACACATCTCTATGATACATAGGTATCGGGCCTCAATTTTAGTAAGCCCATTCGGTATGGATTTGTTGTTTATTTTCTTAAAAATAAGGCCTCAATTTTAGAGTTTGAGTTGAGGCCCCATTTAAAAATTTAAAAATTACATCGGACTTACTGAGAAAAACAATTTAAAAGTAAACAATACTTGATCTTTTCGTATTGGGCCTCCAATGTTGCTGGACCGGTAATTAAATTTTGGTTTGTTTAAACCAAAGTGTGACTAGGATAACTCTACAATATCAACCATTGAATCAATTTTGTCGTAGTGGGTGGGCGCTATAACGTAATTAAGAAACCATTGGGGGGGGGGGGGGGGGGAAAGCATACATCAACAATAAAAATAACACAAAACCACGTACAAAACGTAAATTAGTTGTCTGTACGTACACTACGAATTAAAGTAAATTTGAAATATAAACCCGAAGAAAAACAAAGAAAGCGAAGAGTCGCGCTTATTAGAGAA
Organism: Camelina sativa; assembly: GCF_030686135.1. Taxonomy (NCBI): domain Eukaryota; kingdom Viridiplantae; phylum Streptophyta; class Magnoliopsida; order Brassicales; family Brassicaceae; genus Camelina; species Camelina sativa. Next base: position 37,835,053 of record NC_141891.1, read on the forward strand.
GGAGAGAGGGGGAGTCGGTAGAAAGACGGAACTACTACTGGCGACGTTTTGTTTTATTTAAATAGCATCACCCTTTCTCCTTTCCAAACCCAGGGTAGAAACGAGTAACACGATATTATCAGAAAAAAACCATGGAGTTTAGAGTTGATGCCATCGCTGATCTTATACCAGGAAAAACGAATTGGATTATCCAAGCGAAGGTCTTGAATTCGTGGTATGTTACTGAGTTCTTTTGGAAGCGGGTTCTGCTCCTTGCTGATACACGGGTTAGTCTACTTTGCTTAGTAAAATATTTGCACGAAGTTGTTAACCAACGCAGTGGTCTTATACACAATTGATATGCAATTTGTAGGGTGACACAATCGAGGTGGCGTTTTTACCAAGGACCTATAAGAAAATGAGGAAGTATATCTATGATGGTGATTGGTATGAAATTAGGAATTTCAAGGTCATCCAGCCAACACTTAGGGAGAGGAATACACATCATCCTTTCCAAATCAAATTTACTGATGAGTCGACGATGGGCCTGCTCTCACCGTTGAATCAAAAACACTACTTCCGTTTCGAAGATTTGGGTGATATATCTCGAGGGAGAATTACCCATCCCATATCATTCGGTACGCTTATCTTCAATTTTCAATTACACAAATCGTTTGAAACAACGTTAAAAAACGTTTGCTAATTGATATATTTGTGATTACCACTAGTTTTTAGGCCTGATACTAAATAAATAGGTTAGTAGACAATTTCATATCAAAATACATAGGTCGTAACATTTAAAGTATGTGTCTACCCCGAATCAGATGTCTGTGGGTGTGTAGTTGGGGTGGAAGACAGAAGATTGCTCGCGGGGGCAAATGCGGCCAATGAAGTTGTCCTCACCCTACTGAATGGGAGGTAAAGGAGATTTGTGCTACCTTTTCAATACATTTACATTTAAAGTTTTTTCGTATGCCCGTTCAATATTAACATGAGAAAATCGTAGGAATGAAACCCTAAAGTGTCGTGCCCTAGATGATTATGCTGCTCGATTCATAAATGCTTGGGAAGCACTCGGTGTCATCTTACTTTTACATCCGAACCCGTCTTTTGTATTTTGCGGTTCTGGAAGGTTGGAAGCTACGAAGGTATGTTCGATTTGATAGATGAGATAAGGAAACCAGCCTTGTGAAACCATATACAACTAATTTTGTAAATGTTCTGAAGGTGCTCCTTGCCTCGTCAACATAACCGCCTCTTCGCTGTTCTATATAAAACCAGATTTCGAGGGAATGGAACATCACAAGGAGATGTAAGCTCTTTGTTTTCCTACTAAAATATCTAATTGTATTTGTTGCTACTGTCAAATACGTTAATACACTTTCTATATTTACCGCAGATCTGAAATCGCTGGAAGTTACTATATAGAACATTAATGGAGCACGTAGGGGAGAATGCAGTACCTTGAGAATAAAGGAACTAGATGGGTGAAAGGGAGAACTCAGGGAGTTTAGCATATTTATTTAAAGAACCGGCACAGATCTATGCAATTTATTACCTTTTTTTTTTCCCCGGTGTGTTTGTACTTTTGAGTGAACCCAATGTTACGCTGATTATGGATAATATATGGTTATGTTTTGTCAACAAAATATTAAATTTAGTACTCCGCAATATATGTACGTACATAACAATAGTTATCTACGATAAGTGAACATGTCAACACTATCCAACCATCGCATTATGTCCTCTCTAATGGACCATATAAAGCCCACAAACAGATATATTTCGCTTTAAAAACCTTCTTATTCAAACAGAAAACCGTTTGCTCGAGATTTCTAAAAAGCCCACACGAGTAATAGGCCCATCTAGGGCAGCCGGGAACAATTTGTCCAACAATTATAGTTAAACAAAAATGTGGGCTTAGAAATTAAAAAGGGCCATCATAAACATGTTACAAAAAGCTATGTTGGCACTTAGGAAAAAAGAGTATTATCCTCACGCCAAGAAAAGATAACACGTCTATTGTCGCCCATGCACTACGTATTAGCTGGACATGTTGTACGGTTGTGGTCAACCTGTTGACACTGAGAACAAGCATGCTGTTTGCGGGGCCGCTTCGTCTCCAACGCAACCTCGACAAAAGACTTCCTCCTCGTCATCTTTGGCCTTCCTGGAGGATTCCTAACAAAAGGCGGTTTACATCTGGACGGTGTAATATCAGTAGGAACGATGCAGGATGTATCTATCGGCATTATCGCCTCCGCATATCCACTGCAGAGGCTGTCTCTGCGGAAGTATGGATGGTGCTGGTTTATAACTGATATGTTGGCCGTATATGCGGCTGCGATAGCATGTACGCATGGCATCCTCTCTAGATCAAAACGCCTACATGAACACCTCTTATACCTCAGATTGACAACATGTGTTGAGTTACCACCACTTACTTCAAATCGATCTTCATCAATTTCTTGAACCTTTAGACGCCTTGACTGTTCAATACGTGCCTATGAGTAAATCAAAGCGTAAGTTCATATAACCAAAACAACACAACATATCCACTAACATTTTTCAGGCCTTTCGTTAACATATATATCGATGGATATGTTAATGAATGTCACACCTGTAACAGGTTCTCCACTCCTTTGGTGAGTAAAGTTGGCATTGCGGCAGCTTGTTTTCTCCTTGTAGCAAACCAACGTGTCAACATATTCCGAACAGCTTCTAGTAACTCTACAATGGGATAGGCTCTGGCAGGATTCAGTACTTTGTTTAGCGGTTCTGCAATGTTGCTCGTGGTGAAGTTGTACCTATCACCAGGAAAGTGCGCCCTGCTCCACTTGGTTACATCTGCACGAACCAAGTAAGCATGCAGTTGCGGATTCGCTTCTTGAATTTGCTGGAAGATTTCTTCGAAATCAACTACACGGTACGCTGCAGCTGCTTTTTTTACCAGCCGGAATGTTTCGCTCCCACTAAATCTCAGGATAATATTCTTGTGAAGATGATAAGTGCAGATTCCTCGACTTGCCAGGGGGTACACTTTAGCGATAGCTTTACCAATAGATTTATGCCGGTCAGATATCAGTGCAAGCTCTTCATCATCAGGAATTACACTACTTAATTGAGTAAAGAACCATTCCCACGACACGTCGTTCTCTGTATCAACAACCGCATACGCCAGAGGGAAAATATTAAAATTCCCATCTTGTGTTGTCGCTATCAGAAGAGTCCCTTTGAATTCACCTTTCAAAAAGGTTCCATCTACAACTACAACTTTCCGCATATACCTGAAACCCTTAATGCATCCAGCAATCGCAATGAAAACATACTTGAATCTGTCTTCTGCATCAACGACCAGTCTAGTAAGGGTCCCCGGATTAGAGGACCTCAGCCTGTATAAATATGCCGGTAATTCAGCGTATCCACTTTCGGGTGTACCCCTAACATACTCCCGCGCCTTTATAAGTGTACGATGTGCCTTCCAGTAGCCAAGCTATTATATGAAAATGGTCAGTAAAAGACATCAGCACTAAACAATATCAACTAGATCGAATTATATATATGTGCAGTGCAGGCCATAGAATCAACTAATTTCTGACAAACTCAACAAACTTAAGCTACGATCTGTTTGTACACCCTATAAACAAGTACACTCACAGAGCCAACCATAAAACAAACATATTAAAGTATTCCAGTAGCCAACCTGTACACCATATCGTAGGTTGAGCCCATCCCCAACAAGATTTGGCACAACAGAACTTCCCACACCACCAACATAATCCTTGTATAATTGAGCTAGGATTGGTGGTTTAGCATTACGGCTACGGCCATATCGTTCCGTAACAGAGCAAGTATGTTCACGACAATATCTGCGAATATGAAACACCGGCGAATCACCCATGGTTGAAGCCCGTATTCTCCATTTACAACCTTTTACCCAACACTCAACGATTAACAAAACGGGCGTTGAATATCGAACATTGTAATCATATTTATCTAATACACTCAGCACCCTCAACCTTGCCACCAACGTTTCTTTGCTATCAAACTTATCCCCCACAGCAATATCACCACCTCCGTTTTCTATTTTGCGAACCTCCTTCTCAATTGCATCAGCTGCAGAGTTAGTCTTGCGGGTACGGTTATTTGATTCTGTGTTACACACATTTTCCTCTATACAAGACCCACCCCCAGGTCCGTCGTCCAATGATTCCTCTGCTTCATCCGGGGCGAAGTTGGAGTACAGCAGATAGTCTTCATCCCCTGAACTTGCACCATCGCTGTCGTCACAGTAATCAAATCTACTGTTGTCCTCGTCATCTGCTACATCTTCATCTAGATCATTTCCTACATTATCTTCACCTCCTTCCTTCCGACTCTCGTACTCATCATCTTTCTCTCCCATTTCCTCTGCCACGCCTAGGAAATCATCTACAACGACTTCAGGGGTCTTGGGTGTTGGTTCTGGGGTTTTCGGTTTAACTTCCTCAAACAAGGTTTCACCAGATTTAGCTTCGATCTCAACGCATAGCCGGATGAGTTCACTCCTATGCTGTCTGAGAAAGTTTTGAAACTGCCGACCATTCGAAACAATCACCGGTGGCATATAACATCCGCTTTTTTTATATCTATCTAACATATAGCTCAACTTTATCGCGGAAGTTCTTTCACAGAAACCAAAGTCATCGTACACCATAGCAGTAAAGTCTTCAAACTTTGTTTCTTTATCGGCAACTATAATCCTGCACCCTTTCCTAGTATCAACATCAAACAACCATCGCTTTCTGTCTAGCCTCCACCTCCCACACGCCAATACAATATCTTGCTCTTCCATGGATGAACCGAGATCAAAGATTAAAGAAACTGAGTAGGAAAAAGACGTTTGCTCCGGCAGACAAACAGAACACGATTGATGAATCTGCTACAAACTTTATTACATGAACACCATAGATCGGAAGAACAGTAAAGGTGCTTAGATCTTCTTCCAATAAGTCTATCGCAACGCTCGACTGTCTTTGCCAGCTCAAACAAATTCGTGTTATTCTGGTAAGACTTTACAGCTGTCAATCTTGCTTACTAAATCTACCACGGACAAGAAGCCTACCACAACACTACGAAAACTATTTCAAAAAACAAACAAAGTATACCAAAAATATCTGTAAGGAGAGAAGGCTGTCGCATAAATCTGTCGCAACAGGCCATTAGTCTACCATAAATATCTTCCCACCCTGTTACGTTTGCCGCTACACGCGCTTAAAACAAAAGTCTATCATCAAAGGGAAATTCCTCTACCAACTTAATCTAACGAATCGATTTCATGTACGTCGACCGATAAGTGTACCAACACTACAACTAAGTGTACCATCTACGTCGACGGCTAAGTGTACCAGCACTACAACTAAGTGTACCAAAAATATCTGCGGAACACCTTTAATCAGTCCACGTGTATAAATCTACCATCAAAGGATCGGTAGACTTAGTCCCAACTTCCAATGTTTTTTTTTTTTCTAATGGCATTAGCCGTAATTACGTTTTTTCTCAACACTAGTTTCAGGGGTAGTATAGGTACAAGGTGTTAGTCTAGTCATTACAAACAATTGTATGTTGCTTTTGTAATAAGGAAGCTTTTATGCAATATTCTAGTAACTCACCCTATATGTATATATATTTTTGTCAACCAAACATTAAATTAGAAGATGACTCCAAGGTTGGTAGCCCAAACCGGGGGAAAAGAGTTTATAAAAGAAGAAGCAAAAAGTAAAGATCTCGAAGAACGGGCAAGGCAATCTGCCCGTACATTGGTTGTGCGCGGAATCCTCCAAAGCTTGAAGGACGGGAAGGCTGAACATAACACGCTGAACTCATCCAATAAATTGGAAAAGGCGGGTCATTCCTCAGGAGATTGCACCATCACCACTAAATCTGCACAATTAGTCTCGAAAGTTTGACAGTCTATCCTTGCCACCAATATGGATTCCATCGCCCAAATCAACGCATGAAGCTCCGAATGTAAGGGTGAAGGACCACGTCGCTGGCTTCGTACTCCTAGTAACAATTTCGTATCCTCAATATTACAAAACCACCAACCTAATCCTTCCAAGGAATCCGAAGCGTTCCAAGAACCATCAACCTGACACCAGGGGACAGAATCCCGAACCTCCAGAGATGAGGGGACTAGAGAAACCGAATTGAAGGATTTTACCCCTTCCCATAACAGCTTATCAGACGTCGCCTGGTTAATAACCTCAACTGGGTTCGCCTCAATACCCTGAAAAACTTTCTTATTCCTATCTTTCCAGATTGACCAAACAAGCCATGGTAAGGTAAAATGTAAACCTGAGGCGACCGACTGAGGGGGCACCCTCCAATAAAGAAAATCTAAATTCGTGAAAATAGAATTATATGGGAAGCCATCCTGACATAAATCAACTGAAAACAGATCCCAAATCCGACGCGAACAGGGACACTCAAAAAGAGCATGATTAATAGTCTCCATCACCAGACCGCATCTTTGACAAAGAGGGTCACACCGTACTCCCCGATAAGCCAGCCGTTCCATCACAGGAAGGGATCCTGAAGCAATTTGCCAGAAGAAATGTTGTATCTTTGAGGGAACCTTAAGTTTCCAAGTCTGTGCCCTAAGATATATTTTATATATCCACTAGGTTAGGACCCGCACGTACGTGCGGGGTTATGTTTATAAACAAAATAAATTTTGTATATATAATCAAACTTATACTAATTGAAATTTTAATTTGATATTTGGTTTGGTTTATTAATGTTTTAAAATTTAAAATAATAACGATTTCACCAGTATCTTAAAATTTGGAACAACATAACGGTTGGACTGGTAACAAACTAAATCAAATAAATAATTGGTTAGATTCTATTAAATTTGTGAATTATCAAATTGGATATATAACCGCTAACAGCGATGAAAACCCGTTTGAAACATATACAAATATTTAGGATGGCCGTAATTTTTTTTTCACTCTGTCAAGTTCCATTATGTACTACACCCGTTCTCAAATTTTCGTTGCATAACAGAAAGCATTCTCAATATGGGACATTCCAGATATGGGAAAAATTTGTATTTCCGACTGAAAACGGGAGGGGACCAGACGAAAACATAAATTTTAGAACTCCCATATGAAATAAACATAAATATAATTCATAGTATATCTATATATCATATGTTTTAATAAAAATATTACAAAATTAATTGACTTCTTTATTCTTACTATTTTATATATGTTTCACCTATATTAGATTATATTTTTTTAAATACTTTTAGCTGTTATAGAACATATTTTATGTATTTTTATTTTGAATTTAATCTTTAATAGAACATGTCAAGAATTAAAATTATTTATTTAGTATGTGTAAACATATTTATATAGTATAACGTCATTAACCCAAAATTTTGTCATTTTGATTTATGAATATTTGGGTGTTTGAGTGTTAATTAGTACTTTAAGATTTGGATTAGAAATTTTTATACTATGAGTCATCGTTACCTTGAATGTTTCATTAGAGATTCAAGGTAACTATGACTTAAAAGTCTATAAAATTTTAAAAAGTATTGAGATTAACACTCAAACACTCAAATTTCAAGGAAAATTTTAATAGACTTTTTAAAGATAACATGACTTAAAAACAAATTCCAAGGTGCTCATGTTATAAAATTTTATTGCCATGTGTGTTTTTTTGTTTTCTTTTCCATATACATCCCAAATTATAGTGCCATTTTAATAAAGACTGTTAACATCATACTCCCTCCGTTTCACAAAGAGTGTCATTCTAACATTTTGCACACAAATTAAAAAAACATTAAAATATACATATATACCCTTATTTAATAGGTTAATTTAGTTATAGATTAAGGGTAAAACTAGAAAATCTAATGTAAAATATGCATTGGAAATATAAATTAATGCATTGGAATTATAAAGTGACACTCTTTGTGAAACAAAAAAAAATCTCCAGAATGACACTCTTTGTGAAATGGAGGGAGTATATTTGTAAAAATAAGTAAATAATATAATTTAATACATACAGCTAATTACAATATAGTCATTGAGGATTAATTGTACTTATATAGTTTATGTATACGTACCCTTTGCTGTATTTGCTGGTTTCAAAAGTTAATTAATGTTAATGCAAACCTCAACTACATACTCTAATAAGAATTTCCTACTGAGATTTCTTAAATATATATATATATATATATATATATATATATATATAAACTGAAGAAAACAAACACTAATATAGTATTTTGTGACTTATCGGATTCATATCAAAAATGTGGACTTCTTTTAAGCAATCAAATGTAATTTTCTTATTTTGCAGATGCTATGTCAATTGGATGAACACCGTTCATACTACAATCTTCTCTTATATACAATCTCTAGGTAGAAAATGTATGCTTTCAAAAAAAATCTTGATTTATATATGTTTATATACACGACAGAAAATTATAAATTTAACAAATCATAAGAATCGTAAATCATAAACTGGACATAGTACATAGTATTGGCGAACTAAAAAAGGAATATAGCAGATGTTAGCAAGGTATATTATGCAAACTCAATACAGAGACACTTTTTTTTTTTTTTTTGCAGAAACAAAGAGATACAAAAATAGTGCTAGAGTGGTGTATAACTGTATATGTATGTGAATGTTAGGTTGATTTCTCTATTTATAAGCTGGTAAGAGTAAACATTTTTACTTTTACATTTAAAACTAAAAAATCTATATAAAATCTTTTAAAAACTTATTTAGTTTTCAGTTGAAGTATTTATAAAATATGTTTAAAAATATATGGATGATTAGATTTGGATTTTGAATTAATTGTCTTGATTTTCCTATTATAACGATGAGTAAATATATAAGGTTAGTTTTAGAAATAATCCATAAATTTTAGTAATTTGGTAAATAATTACTGATTTTATTTCAAGATTTCTTAAAATAAATCATCTATTTAAATTTGAGTTATGTTATTTTCATAAATACTTCAAAATTAATTAGATTCATTTGTTATGGAAATCTTGTTAAATAATAGTTACATTTTTGGTATGTTATTAATTATGGAAAACTCTTATTATTTTATAAAATTTTAATAACTATATAAATTCAAGGAATTATTAATAGAAATAATTTCGATTTTCTTATAATATTTTAAATTTCATTTTGTAATCTTGTTGGCTTTAATTTCATTTAGAAAACTATACATGTTTAATATTTAATTTAGAAAAATATTTGGAAAACTTAATATATTCGAAATTAATTATTTATGCTTTATACCCATATCAAAAAATAGATATGAAATCTATAACCAATTATAAAAAGTTAATTATCTATTTCTTTAATAGTTGTTACCATTGTTTTAGGGAAGTTTAATTTTTATATTATGTATGCAAATGAGTCTGTTTGGCAACATGTATATATGTTATATTTTTTCTTTTATTTTTATCCCTAAGTGTACTCCCCAATTAATAGTATAGATTAAAATAAATTTGAATTGATTTTTATTAATTTCACATATCTTATATATTAATCTATACTAGTATTTTTGCAGCAGTTTTGGCTCAAAAATACTTTTTGGAAAGTTTTTACATTTAATGCATTGACTTTAATATTAGTTACAAAAACTTCAAAATTAAATATAGGTAAGATTTAAAAAAAATAAGGAAATCTTTCTACCTCATTCAAACATAAATATATGATTCCCTTTCATTTTTATTTGAATTTATATTTAAATTATCTTGAATTATTCTATAATACATTTAGTTAATAAAAATTGTGATTTTTTCCTGCATATGGTGTAATACAAAATTTTAAAAACGGACATATATTACTCAATAGATGAATAAAAAATACGGGTACAATATCCCACATCGTCTAAAAAATTGGGCAATGGTTTAGAGTCATACTATAAATAGGGGTGTCAATCGGGCTGGCCCGGCCAGAAACCCGTAAAGCCCCGGCCCGAAATATTTCCGAGCCTAGATTTCAAAGCTCGAGCCCGGCCCTAACATGGCTACAGAGCTTTTCGGGCTTTTTCGGGCTTATCTTACCAATCAAAAATTCAAACTTATAAGACTTTAAAAACAGTGTTTGAAGGTGCACTATAAAAATATCAATCAAAAATTTAATAACTAATCTATATTCATTACAACTAACTTAATTTAATATAAAAGTTTAAGACTAAACAAAATTTTGATACTTTAACCAAATAAACTAATATATAATTCATATAAAATATCATGGAAATTTTTTTTTAAGTATTAAGTATTGTTATTAAGTAAATATAAAAATTAGGATTAGAGTTTAAAACTTTAATTACAATAAATTATTAATCAAATATTGCAATCAAACAAAAATGTTAACAAAAAGTACAAATATATTTGTTAAAAGGCTTTTCGGGCTGGTCCGAGCCCGGTCGGGCTAAGCCCGAAAAACCTTATAGCCCAAACGGGCTGACCCTGAAAGGCTCGATTTTTTCTGGACATATATATTTAAGCCCGAGCCCGCTATTTTTCAGGGCCCGGCCCGGCCAGTCCGCGGGATTTGGCCCTAATTGACATGTCTAACTATAAAAGAGACCAAAGTGATTCTGAATACAAATGAGTAGAAACCTTGATTTATCAGGCATTCAAACTTTAAAAACTTTTATTTGGTTTATTCCAGTTCTTTATTTTAAAGATTTTTAAAAGGTTAAATATGAAAAATGTTTAATACCTTTAAAAAGTTAAATATGATAAATATTATATCGTAAATATACAATAAATATTAAAATTAAGATGATATGGTGTGAGTTAAAATATCTTGGGACGGGGTTATATAGCAGGACGGATTTTATCGATATTTATATAAATTAAAAAATATCATTAAATCAGTGTTACACGGGTAAAACATCATTTAATTTCATTATTTTGTTAACAATGTCAGTATGAGAGAATATACATATCTAACTAAATTGATTAAATAAATATTATGTAAAAATAAAGTATATTGTGGTATTATATGTTTTATTTAACTATTATTATATAATTATAACACATTTAACCAACAAATACAACTTATAATTTAAATATTTTAGTTATAAATAATTTTGCCCCGCGGTGTACCGTGGGTCCTAATCTAGTTAACTTTATATTATTGTGGCTATATACACAAATATTGAATGAAATTTTCTTTTCTTGTTTTTTTTTTTGTTTTTTTCCTAAAATATTTATAAGAAATTTAGATTTGATTTATTATGTATTTAAACGTCTTCCTTCTTTAATTATAATATATATGTTTTCCTTAATTAAATAGTCTAATCGATTAAGATTTAGACAAGATTATCCCAAAAGATTGTTTTAGATTTGCAGTTAAAAACAATCTCGGCAATCAAGCAATTTTGTAAAATTTGGAAATCAAAATATATGGTTTAAATTAAAACCATTGAAAAATTCAGTGGCCAAGATTTAATTTCATTTTGATAGTCAACGGTAAATATTTGAAGAGATAATCGGCTCAACTAATCGGGTATTAAATGATCCGCGCGGGATCCGATTTAATTTGAATGGTTATATAATTTTAATTCCATGATATACTGTATTAATAATTATTGATTTCTAACTATTTTATTTTAAAACTACCAAAACAAAGTCATGATCCAAAAGTTGGTCCATGATTACTCATGCTTTAATAGTATAGATTTAACTTAGCTTTGATTAATGAAAAGTTGTTATTCAACCCAAAAAAAAGTAAAATAAATAACAGATGACAATCATTCTTACTTTACTTCTAAAAATGTTTCAAATTTAAACTTTTTAATGTTTAGTTTGCTTTATTCGGTCATTTGTTTTGCTTAATTTTTACTTATGTTTTGCTTCCTTTTTTTTATTATTTTCCCCCAATTGGATTGTTTTTTCTTTTAAATGTTTTGTTCTACAGCCAACTATTTTACATGGTTTTGTGTGAAAAAATATGGACATTTAAGCTTTAAAACATAGTTTATGTCTGGATCGATGATAATCTACATATAGAAATACAGTTGGTAGTGAACTAAAATTATTTGCAAGACTCCGAAACGACACCGTTTCTGAAGTTGGAACGACGCCGTTTCTGAAGTTATCGTCCCCTTCAATCTTTCTTCATGAGTCTGTTTCTCCGATATTGCGCCGTTTCTTCAATCAATGGCGCTGAAATTTCATCAACAGATCATATCGGACCTTCTCGAGGACTCTAATGGCGGATTAGTGATCATCTCTTCTGGTCTCTCCCTCGCTAAGTTAATCGCTTCTCTCCTCATCCTCCACTCTCCTTCCCAAGGAACTCTACTTCTCCTCCTCTCCCCCGCCGCTCAATCCCTCAAATCCAGAATCATCCATTACATCTCCTCTCTTCAATCCCCTGTTCCGGCGGAGATCACCGCTGAACTTCCGGCGAATCAGCGTTACTCGCTTTACTCTTCCGGTTCTCCTTTCTTCATCACGCCGCGGATTCTCATCGTCGATTTGTTGACTCAACGGATTCCTGTTTCTTCGCTTGCCGGAATCTTCATCCTCAATGCTCATTCGCTTTCGGAAACCTCCACTGAAGCTTTCATTGTGCGAATCGTTAAATCCCTAAATGGTTCCGCTTATGTGCGCGCTTTTTCTGATAGACCGCAAGCTATGGTCTCTGGTTTCGCCAAGACTGAACGCACCATGCGTGCTCTCTTCCTCCGCAGACTCCATCTATGGCCAAGGTTTTGTATATTCAACTTTGGAAAAAAAAAAAACAATGTTGGTTTAGATCATTAAGTCATAGTTATGAATTTTCTGGTTTAGGTTTCAGTTGGATGTGTCTCAGGAGTTGGAGCGAGAACCGCCTGAGGTTGTGGATATAAGAGTTTCCATGTCGAGTTATATGGTGGGGATACAGAAAGCAATTATTGAAGTAATGGACGCTTGCCTCAAGGAGATGAAGAAGACTAACAAGGTTGATGTGGATGATTTGACTGTGGAGAGTGGTTTGTTTAAGTCCTTTGATGAGATTGTGAGGAGGCAGCTTGATCCAATTTGGCATACTCTTGGGAAGAGAACCAAACAGCTTGTTTCTGATTTGAAGACTTTAAGGAAGCTGCTTGACTATCTAGTTAGGTAATAGCTCTATGTCTTCTCTCTTCATCAGTAATGTCCTTATGCAACTGTATACTTCTTTTTCTCTGATCATAGAATCAAGTTGGGTGTTTGTGCAGTTTCTGACATCACTTGGTTGTTATGTTTATGGATTCGCGGGTAGGTATGATGCAGTGAGTTTTCTGAAGTTCTTGGATACACTCAGGGTATCAGAGAGTTATCGGTCTGTTTGGTTATTTGCAGAGTCCAGCTATAAAATATTTGATTTTGCAAAGAAACGAGTGTATCGTCTTCTGAAGGCAAGTGATGTCAAGTCAAAAGAACATGTAACGAATAAAAGTGGTAAGAAGAGAAAGTCAAAGGGCGAGAATGACTCTGTACAAACAGGTAACAAAGTCTTGGTCTAAATGGTTGTATCTTGCATCTAGTGACTTGTGTGTTATTAGTATTTCCAATTTTTTTTGCTGATAATTGGACCTGAATCAGTTGGTGGGGAAACGGCAACAAATGTGACTACTGGCGTTGTTATTGAAGAAGTTCTTGAAGAGGCACCAAAATGGAAAGTCTTACGCGTGAGTGACTGAGTGAGTTTCAGTTTTAATGCCGTTTGTCTGTTACTGTTTGTTTAATGATGGAAGTTGGTTTAGCTAGTGACTATATCTGTTCTTTGTTTTTTGACCTCTTCTATGATTGTCAAACATGTTTTCATGGATAGCTGTACGAAATCGCATTAAACTTAATGGTTTGCCCGTGATTAACACAGGAGATTTTAGAAGAGACACAAGAAGAAAGACAAAAGCAGGCTTATTGTGAGGAAGACAACAGTGACAACAATGGAATAGTTCTTGTGGCTTGCAAAGATGAACGGTCCTGCATGCAGCTTGAAGATTGCGTCACAAACAATCCACAGAAGGTCCAGTCAGAAAACTACATTTTACTAGATTTTACATCATTCATTAACAACCGATGCGAACCCTGTCACTACCATCCATGTTTTAGAAGCCAACATCCATTTCAGAATTTGTCTGGCCCACACAAATCTTCTCATTTTACCTACACTTGTGCAGGTAATGCGGGAAGAATGGGAAATGTACCTGCTTAGCAAAATCGAGCTCCGCAGTATGCAGACACCACAAAAGAAGAAACTAAAGACTCCCAAGGGTTTTGGGATTCTTGATGGAGTTGTTCCAGTAACTACAATACAGAGCTCGGAAGGTAGCAGTGTTGGCAGACAAGAGCATGAGGCTCTTATGGCTGCTGCGTCTTCTATTCGCAAGCAAGGAAAGACAACAGATATGGCTTCTGGAAATAACAACCCAGAGCCTCATGTTGATAAGGCTTCATGTACCAAAGGAAAAGCTAAAAAGGATTCAGCAAGTCTCAGAAGATCCTTAAGAAGTTGCAATAAGAAAACGGAGAATAGTAAACCTGAAATCTTTACAGGCCCAGAGAATGAAGAAAAAACTACTGAAGCTAGCACATCAGGTCCCCAAGAAGCCAATGCTGTTCACCCCAGCGGTGCTAAAAAGATACCGCCTGTGCATTTTTATGCTTTAGAAAGCGATCAACCTATACTAGATATCTTGAAACCCTCTGTGATCATTGTCTACCATCCTGACATGGCTTTTGTCAGAGAACTTGAGGTGTACAAAGCAGAGAACCCTCTGAGAAAGCTGAAAGTTTATTTTCTTTTCTATGATGAGTCCACAGAAGTGCAGAAGTTTGAAGCAAGCATACGTCGGGAAAATGGAGCGTTTGAATCATTGATCAGGCAGAAGTCTTCGATGATGATTCCCGTTGATCAGGTTTGAAACTCAAATCCCAATATTTCAATTGAAACGAAGCCTGCGGGAGTTGTTTCCTGCTTTTTATATGAAAGTACATTAGACCAACTCAATTAATGGTAGCGCTGCTTAAACAAGTTTATGTTAAATTGAATCAGACCAAGTAGATGAAACTCTCAACTAAAATTTTACGTTATCCTCTTGTTTTCCACCCTGGATTCCATAATTTTTTTTCCTGCTTTCATCTAATCCATCTGTACTATAAACTTGGAATTAGGATGGGCTCTGCATGGGGTCGAATTCATCTACAGAGTTTCCAGCGTCAAGTACTCAAAACTCATTAACCCGAAAAGCAGGCGGAAGAAAGGAATTGGAGAAAGAGACACAGGTTCATATCTCAATACTGATCTTATCTCCAAAAATTAACTCCGATTTGGAAAGCCTTCCATGTGAAAATTTCAATGGGTTTTTCACCAGGTAATAGTTGACATGAGGGAATTCATGAGCAGCCTACCAAATGTTCTTCACCAGAAAGGCATGAAGATAATACCAGTTACACTAGAGGTCGGTGACTATATCCTATCTCCTTCAATCTGCGTGGAGAGAAAGAGCATTCAAGATCTCTTCCAGAGCTTTACATCAGGCCGTTTATTTCACCAAGTCGAAATGATGTCCCGTTATTACAGAATACCAGTTCTTCTCATCGAGTTCTCTCAAGACAAAAGCTTCTCCTTTCAGGTATCCTCTCATGTTCCAAGCTTCACGGTCAAAACACTTTCATTTTCTCTTATCTGTATTATGTGTAAGTTCTGGTTTTCATTGAGTTTGGATCTAATCTTTTTTTTCTTGCAGTCTGCGAGTGATATATCAGATGATGTGGCTCCATATAACATCATATCAAAACTATCGTTGCTAGTTCTGCATTTTCCTCGGCTAAGGATATTATGGTCTCGAAGTCTACATGCAACCGCAGAAATCTTCACGACCTTAAAATCCAACCAAGACGAGCCTGATGAGACCCGAGCAATAAGAGTTGGTGTGCCTTCAGAAGAAGGTATCATAGAAAATGACATCAGGTAAAAATCTCTCTTTCTTAAACTGCAAAGTTAGTTTTATTTTATCTTACATTGGAATTGAAATTGCCTCATGACACAAAACAGAGCCGAAAACTACAACACGTCAGCGGTAGAGTTTCTGAGAAGGCTTCCTGGGGTAACAGACGCGAATTACAGATCGATTATGGAGAAATGTAAGAGTTTGGCTGAGCTCGCGTCTTTGCCTGTGGAGACATTAGCAGAACTCATGGGTGGTCACAAAGTTGCTAAAAGTCTCAGAGAATTTTTTGACGCTAAGTATCCGACTTTGCTTTAAAAAAGAGAGAGGTAACACTCTATTTAATTTAGATGCTCAATTACAAATCTAGTTAGTTCGTTCTTGTTCATATTTTACATTTGTTGTAGATTAGAAACTAATTATCTCCATTTGATTAATCTGTTGTAACAATTACACTAGTTGATTGTATTTAAATCTTGATTTCATCGTGTTACACCTTTGGTAGTTTGAGTGGTAGAAACAATTTAAACATTGAAATGGTGAATTTGTAAGTAAAACTTTTCTTTAGGGTCAAGATTTGGATATTACTTAAATGATGATAATATGCAAACTAACATAAATAATTATATATCCATGATATCTATTAAGAATTTTAAATACAGCAAAACAAAGAAACTCAAAACAAAAATGAAGATAAGAGAAATTTGTACAATGCACACCATTTGGTTTTACTTCTTCTTGGCATTTTTAAGATAACGTACAGTCATAACAAGTTGTTGTCTCTCACCTTCAACTTCTGCAAATTTTAGACTTATCTCTGAATATCTCTCTTGTATCTCCTTCAATTCCATCTCCATCAATCCATTTTGCTCTCTTAGCAACGCTACTTCATTTACCAAATCTTGAAGATTGTCACTGTAAAAAAGCATAAAAACGATCAGACATCTATCATTGGTGTGTTCTTTGTTTATACTGCTTAATGAACAAATTACCTCTTGTTCAATGGCAATACTTCACTGTTATGCATAGCAATCGCTTCTGGACTTTGCAGAGTTTCACCAGTCTGTTCATAAAGCCAGAGTTATGATATAATGTTTGAGGTTGTAGGAAAGTATATCCAAACTGTAAAAGGTTAATTCTTTTACCTCTTGGCTATTTTGACTTCGTTCGTTGAATTTAGTCTGCAACTCTTCGATTCTGTTCTTCAAATTATTTTCCTTTTCGATGAACATCTTTAAAGAGGCTTCCAAAGCATTTTCCTTTAGTTTGATTTGTTCCTGGATTGCCAAAATTAGGCATCAGCATCAAAACAATTAGCCAAATAGTGAATGTTCTAGTATTTAGACGCATTACCTCAAGCTGTTTTATATTATCTTCGTTGCTTCTTTGCTCTGTTTTTGTTATGTGATCACATTGCGCTATTGCGGTCTCTAGTTGTGATCTTAAAATGGTAATGACTGCTTCTTTTTCATCTTTGATTCGCTGCAAATCCTCTGACAAAGATGCCTCGGTTTCCATACTTGATTTTCTCGTCCCTTCCAGTTCAAGTCTCAAGATCTTAATCTCATCATGTAGCCTTGTGATCTCTTGTGTTAAATCTGCATTAACATCTTCTTTTTGCCTCTTTTTATTCTCTAGATCCACTAACATTCTCTCCATCTCCTTCGTTTTAAGATCTGTCTTTCCCGACAGCTCGTTGAGCTTTGCTTCATACTCGCCCTTATTTGCTCGAAGTTCATCGTTAGCGTTCATGAGAAGTTCTTCTAGCTGACGCTTCTGCATGCGCAGTTCGCGGGTTTCGTTCATTGCTTTCATAGTCACCTTCTCATTTGCTGCTAACGTAGAAGACATCTGTTCAGAGATTCTCTTGAACTCGTCCTGTATTTTGCCGGCTACACTAGCATTTTTCCACCTCGTCTTTCTCAGGGCTTCTTCGGCTTCAATAGCTCTTTGCTCTTGCTCTACTTTAGCACGTGTGACAGCTTCAATATCTTCCTCAAAGATCTGAGCTTGTTTCTCAAATTCTTCTTCCATTCCCTCGATCTGCTTTTCAAGTTCCTTAATGCGGCACAAGGACTCAGAGAACTCCTCGGTCTGCTTCCTGAGCTTACCTTCTAGGCTCTCTATATGATTCTCAAGCTCATTCACGTTTACAAGAGAAGACGAACATTCATATTGCATCTTCAACTGTTCTTGCACTTGGCTTTGCTCTAGCTTGTATGAGATATCATGATTTTCCTGCTTAAGTATCTCATAATCCAAAGAAAGCTGCTCCACCTGTATCTCAAGATCCTCTTTATCTCGTTTATAGATCTCTATCTCATTGTATAGGTCAGTGATCCTTCGCTCCAGGACGTGTGCTTCTTTTGCATCCATGTGCCCCTTCACAAGCTCATCTAGTGCCTTTTGATCCTCGTCGTCATCTGTCTCACTTGTGCAGGACTTTCTCCTCGATTCTTCGGTGTTCCTCTCGCATGTTCTTGGTCTAGGAGGATCAACTGTTTTCTTACTTCTTTTCCCCACCATTGCTTCTAGCTCTTGCACAGCAAGGCTCAACTCGGTGTTTGATTCTTGTGTCTTCTGAAGCTGTAACTGTAGATTGGAGTTCAGATCCTTCTCACAATCCAGTTCTTCTCGGGTTTCTTCTAAAAGAACTTGCGGATCCCTACCTTCAAGCGGCAACTGGTTCCGAATTTTCGCCTCTTCCTTTCGCTTGTCAGATGCTTTAATACTCTCATTATCAGCCTTCAGCAAATCCCTCTCCTGCTTCAGGCTAGTTACTTCCCTCAGGAGATCCTGACTTCTTTTGGTCTCTTTAACAATCTGTTTCCGCAGGCTTTGTAGCTCTAGCTCCGAAAGATCTGCTCGCCTTGCCAAAGCAACAAGTTCGGCTTTAAGCTTATCTACATCTTCATTCGAGGACGTCCTTGAGATATCTCTCGGGATTGTATCATTTGAACTATTCATGGAGTCATCAGTACTGATCCCTTGATCAGAGCTTCCTGACCACTCGGATTCTGATATATGAGGCTCTTCATATATATTTGTAACCGAATGCTGATGCATAGTTGAGTGGCTTTGCTGAATATGATCACCTCTGCTTCCAATCTCTCCCAGTGTATCCAGTTCAGACCCACTGTCAAAGCTTGACAACGTACTATCAGATTCAATGGATGCTCGACGCCTCAATTCAGCAATCCGGGAAACTTTACCAAATGGACCTTCCTATGAGAGCAGAACACAAATAGAATTTTTAAACCATTAAATACACCAACGACTTAAGAAATCAAGAATATGGAAAAGCGATAATAGAACATAAGTAGGTAGGTACCTCTTGTGAATCACTTTTATGGCTTTCATCTGTTTCAATACCTAAATGGGATTTCAAATCTTGACCCCGTGACCTTTTCACCAAGCTATCAATTTCTTTCACCACTCTACAAAACAGAGACTCCCAATAAGAACCTAAAAAAAAGGAACTCATAATAGCAGAGTCCAGTTTCTTATATATACCTTTGTGGATCTGCATTTTCTAGCTGCCTTTGTATCGATACCTGATATAGAAAAAAAAAAAAACACCAGTTCAAAGCTCAGTATCAATCACAAGTTCAAAAAGACAAAGAAGCAAGAATCATGTGAGCTTTTTTCTGTGGATGCAAACACTTGTAACATCTCATGATAAACATTAATGCAAAGAGAGAGAGAGAGAGAGAGAGAGCTAACGTGCAACATTGCTTTAGAATTCGAATTCTGAAGAGGAAGAGAAACATTGCAAGTCTTAACAGCATCAAAGTAATCAGCAAAATCAATCGAAGTCTCTCCCAAAACACCAGATTTGTTAGATCCCTGCAAAAACAAAACTCTTTTAAGAAACTAATCCCATCTTTCCAAAAAAAGAAAAAAAAAAGTTGTAAACAATTATTTTTAGTCTCTCACCGTAGTAGAAGACACAATAAAGTGATAGATTCTCTGATTGACTTTGCCAGTCTTTAAATCCTGAAGAAACTTAACCGTCTCGTACACCGGAGATTCCCACCGACAATGTCCGTCGAGTACCATAGCCTTCTCTGCCTTCCCCGTCGATTTCCCAACATCTCCGGGTACTACAGAGATCGTTAATCCCTCCGCCTTCAACTGAGTCACCTAACCAATTACAAAAAAAAAAAAAAAAAAAAAAATCAATCAATAATCAAAATCACACAATGATGAACTTGATCTCACATTATCCAAGATCTAAATTTCAAAATTCGAATTCTCAACATTTTTTTGTAATTCACTGTTTATACTGGTCATATCAGATGTCAGATTTGACTATTTTTGTTTCCCCGAGAAAATCAAAGCAACATTTTCCCGACAAAATCAGGTAGAAAAGAGTAAACCGCCACCATAATTCACTGTACAGAATCGGAAAAAAAAAATGTCGGAGAAGAGTGAGAATTGACCTGAGTCGCATGAAACTGCAATTTGAAAACGATTTTGATTTTGTTGCTCTTCTCGCTCCGCCATCTCGCTGACTTAAACATTCTCCTCTCTCCACCGTCTTCGAGTATTCGATCGCCGCTTTACTTGCTTAAACAGAATCCGTCACCGGAGCTCCGGCCATTGTCGCTGATTGAGAATCAGCCATTACTTCTTCTTCAGTCAAATGTAGAGTAGCTGATCATCACAGTTCACAAACAGCTAAAAGAAGAAGACGTAACTGCCAAATCCGAGTCGGCTCAGTGAGTTCAATTCCCGATTAACGTCAAAGTGGAAGAAGACGCGAGCGTTTGCTCCCACCAGTCTTAGATTTTTTCTTTTTTCTTTTTGTTTTAATAATGGGACAAAAACAAAAAGTAGATCTCAATTCTCAAGTGAGACGATGACGATTTATACTTTTTATTTTTATATTTTTGTTAATTAGTACTAGTGGTAGTAGTAGTACATAAACTTTTTTAGTAACATTACATTAAAAATCATACTACTATATCCTTACCAAAAAAAAAAATCATACTCTATAGTAAAAATGTTGTATCACCAAACCGAAGAAAATAATTAGCTTATCAATTAACATCACTAGATTAGTTTATCAATTCACGGAAAACTAAATAATTAGGTTATCAATTACTACTTATTAAAGTTTAATGATTTATTTATTGGAGACAATCTGATAGGCTGCTCTAGTTGGTGGTGGTACCTGAATCTATTTTTCTAGCGCAATAGAATAGGTTTTTAATGTAAACGAGTCAAAAAGTCAAAGCTAGTATTTATTTTTGTATAATAGTATTGCTTATTGGTTTTTTTATCATACTTTATTTAAATTTTTAAAAAAATAATGTTAGGCTCTACTGAATTTTAACTATATAAAGTTACTTATTTTGATATAAAACAGATATTATAAGATACTGTATGTATAAAAACCTGTACCGACAGAATTAGAAACAAGATTTTTTTTATATATATAATCGACTTAAAATAGTAATAATGTTACGCTCTACTGAAACGGTTACGCACCACAATTTTTTATTTTTATATATAGTGGAATATTAGCTTTATTTTTATTTATTTATTTATTTAATAGGAGTGTGATTTATTTATTGAAAAAAGATACTATACATGTTTTGGGTGGCGGGTACAGTGACCAATCAAGAACGTAATGACGTGTTTGGCCCTCCAGCTGTTGTTAGAAAATAAAATCATCAGTTTCGCGAGGCGTGCGTGCTTGTAGGGATAAAATAGTCAGTTTACTTAAAAGTATGCATGGTCGTTGGTCTCGATGACGGTACAATAAAATAGGCAACGGTCATTTTTTTTCTTACAAGGAAATAGTCAAACTTTAACGTTAATTCCAATGTAATTACATTATTTTTAACTACACCACTTTTGGATTATTTAATCATCATCAGTATTTATAAACTTACATGACAACATTATGTTTAACCAGTCTGCTTTTTTATTTACACAAAACAATTATTTTGATAAATTTTAAAAGCCATCATAGGTTGGACATGGAACATGCGAGTTTTTTCATAAGCTGTGTGACATCAAAAACCTCATAGAGTCATAGTTATTATTTTGTCTTTTCGTTGTACATTCCAATACTTGTGGGGTATGTAAGCAGCTGTATATTTCTTGGTAGCTTATACAACAAAATTAATTAAAATAACATCAAAATGATTCAGCTAAAGTCCCTTTTGAGATACTACCAAAAAAACTTGGTGTCCTCTGTGGTGGTTATCTGAATATGTCACCTAATTTTGGTGCCTTAAAATATATGTTAAGTAAAATATTCCACTATACAAAAAAACAATTCCTAAACTGTATAGTCTATTGCTCGTACGTATAGTATATAAAATTTTTTTTTAGTTATATATGGTTCTTGAGGGTAGGCTTTAAATGTAAGCTAAATTAACTATAGATTTTGTTGTACTATCTTTTTCATTTGTTAAATTAAGTATGGTTTTAAAAGTTATTAATTCATGAGATAGCGATATGTGTCAAAATTTTATTATTTTATAAATTATTAAAATAATAATAATATTTTATTATTATGTTGTAAAAGTTACTAATTCATCAGATCGCAACATGTATCAAAATCTTATTATATTGTAGATTATTAAAATAATAATAAAATCTTATTATTATGTTGTAAATTATATAATTTTGTAATTCTAAAGAAAAATGAATCGTCCAAACAAAAAAAATCCATAATTCAAAAACATAAAATAAATCATACAGATAATTTTATAATAAAGATAGATACAGTTATCCTAAAGAAAATTCTAAAAATTCTACAATAATTAAAGTTATACAAAAACAATCCTACGTTATATTGAATTCTTTGGCCTAATCTTAAAAGAAAAATAAATAAATATAAAGATATATATCTCTCATATCTTTGTCATATATAAAGAGAGAGGAAGATTAAAATATACACTGTGGGTAAAATAAACATAATGAAATATGTTTAGTTATTTTAAAATATATTCAGTAATTAACTTTTTATTTGTCAGCAACTTAAAAAGATTAACTCAAAAGAGCCAATTGGTAGGAACACTGTTTACATAAGTGATATGAAGCAGTAAGAATTAAGATATATTAACTATAAACTAAAAACCTAAATGAATTATTATCTCGAACTAAATTTTTAATTTTAAAATTTATAAAATAGATCAAAAGAAACAAAGTACAATATTGATACACAAAATAAGAATTCTGAACAACATTTACTAATTTCAAAACATGAACAAAAAGTACAAACGAAAGATAAAAAAAATATACGAAAGACTTTGTGTCTCTTCTAAAAGTGAGAATGTGTCACTACAACTATAGGACTTCAGATTCTTAAAGGAGACACAAAACAGTACGACAATAATGTTTCTACAAAATATTGTCGACCAAGAAGTTTTCAACGACATATGATTTTCAGTGACAATTTCGACTTTGTTCTATTGCTTTTATTTACCATGATATTGCTTTCAACTTTGTTCTATTGGTGAAACTTTTTTAATGGGAATGCAAATTTCCTTATTTGTAAAACCAAAATATACTCCTACTTTCTCCTTTTTCAGTTTGGAATAGGTAAGATTAATATGTTAATCCAAAAAAAATGGAAGATTAATATATGCATCTTCTTTTTCTAATACTGTATTTTCAAATTTACTGTAATAGTTTTAGACTGTTTTATTTAATTTATATTTTCATCTTTGAATTATTTGAGATTCATATATTATTGTGCTTATAATTTTCTATTATTTTTTTAATTATGTCAAATTAATTTTCTTCTAATTTTTCAACCTTGATTGGTTGGTCATATACCTTTTTATTTGTGCAAATATAATTGTTATCATTCGTTTAATCCCAAAATAAGATAAAGAGGAAAATGTCATCAAACTAATGGTTGGATAAAATAGGCTAATCAAACACAAGCTTACAACAAACATAGATAGATTGGAAAAACATAAATTGTTGTTGATAGATGCATAGGAGCTCGGAGACAGAGGCTACATCATGGTGTGTAAAAGAAACTTCCACGAATACATTGGCAAATTTAACATTTGTTACTATCAAAAGATTTTGTGACGTTGGAAAGGTGTCTTTAGTTTCATTGGTTGCTGGAGCAAGCCACTTTGAGATAGCTGAAATACCTGAACATGTTCTCTCCACACAGGAAGAGGGTAGAGCCGAGGTTCTCTCTATGGTAGAGGAGGTTGGACGCAAGGTTATCTCCCCAAGGGAAGAAGGTGGGGGAGGTTGGACGCAAGGTTTATCTCCCCATGGGAGGAAGGCGGAGCCAAGGTTCTCTCCATGGTGGAGGAGGTTGGACGCAAGGTTTCCCCATAAGACAGGAGGACATAACCGAGGTTCTCTCCATGGTTGGTCATGCACTATTGTAATGTAATTATTTTGTATTCGAAATATTTTTTGAGCTAACAATTTTAGTAATCAAAGAAACTATGCAAAAGTGAAAATAAAAAGACATATAATAGTTAGCTTAATTTGTTCATATAGATATTTTCTAGGTGGTGGTAAATAATACTCTATTTGTAACATACAATATACCTAGGTATAAAAGTACACTTTTAATGGTAATATAAATAAAAAATTTGTATATAAATATAAATCAGTGTATTATAGCAAAAAAAAAATATAAATAATATACAATAAATTTTAATATATTTTTATTAAATTTAATTTTAATTACAAAACTTTAAACCCGTACATCAATATATAATCTAGAACTTACAAAATACAGAAACGAATTAAAACAAAAGAGAGAAATAGTAGTGTGAGCTAGTGTATACACGTATCTGTACACATTGAGTGGTTAATTAGAGTAGCATTTGTTTGTACTATAATTCGATGTCGTAGATGAGAGAGTTCAACAAAGAGATCCCATAAATGAAGTCACGGAAGCTGCCCCGACGTCAGATACCTAACTGCTTCGTTAAAGATTTATCTCTATCCCATATGTATATGCTTTAATCTGTGACAGCTACCAACTTATATGTATAAGTTATACTTCGTTAAAGATTTATCTCTATCCCATATGTATATGCTTTAATCTGTGACAGCTACCAACTTATATGTATAAGTTATAATTGACAAGACACACCAACTGTTGCCATAAATGTTAACTTTGTGTTAAGATTCTATGAGCATTAATCCCAGCAATCACACACAGTATACCAAATTTGTGATACACACAATCTATCAATACACTCTTAACATTTTTTACTGGGTTTTGGTATATAGGTTTGAAACATATCCGAACTATAACAGACTGTGTACTTGGGGAAGGTTAAAATTGAAATAAAAGTTTGGTATTATTTATCTGGTATTCGTTATTCGTCTTATCCGCTTTATAAACCCAATTAACTACAACTTGGACAAATCAAGAAACAAATAACATAATTCAGACAACTGATGAGTACAATGTCTTATGATATGCAAACTATATCATTTTAGCATCTTGATTGCACGTTTGTCAAAAAAAAAAAAAAAAAGCATTTTGATTGCACTATTTAACCTAATAATCGAATCAATCATATATATATATATTGATTGCATCGATCACACTAACTAGAGCCATTTTAAAATTTCAGTACGCATGCATCGACCACACTAACCATGATTCTATATCTTCATCCACTCTAAATAGGTTGAATCTAAAAATTCTAGTGCCATCAATCCAATTTTTGGACTCATTAGTCCACATACATATAACACGATCATTTCGAATCTCTCTTCCACAAGAAGCCAATAGAGTGGCTAAGAGGTCATCGGCATTAAACACCACCAGTATAAGATTATATATATAGTCTTTAATTATTTGATTATTATAGGGTCTATTGTTCGGTTTATTATCAAACGATTTAAATTATATATGGAAATGATAAGACACACTCCCTCCGTTTCATAATATAAAATGTTTAGATAAATGTTTTTGTTTCATAATATATGATGTTTCCAATTTTTTATGTAACTTTTAAATTAATTTTATATTTTTTATTATGCAGTCTTGTTTATGATTGGTTAAACTTTTTAAAAATAATTATTTCTTAATATGCGTGTTCAAACTAAAACATCTTATATTTTGAAACAGAGGGAGTATGTTTTTATTCGCAATTCCGCATCGAATTTGAAATATGCCTTTCAAACAGATAATTTGGAAACTATCATATGTATAAAGTTATAATTAAAAATAATAATTATGCATTTAATATATATATATATATATATATATATATATATATTTGATCGGATGCTTTTTCCACACAAGTTATATACTATACTATACACAAATTGATAAATTGATAAAGAAAGACGTACAATCTTATATTGGTAAGTTGATGGCTTGAGAAATAAGACAAGTATATATAACTCACCAAGTAACTCTCTGTTTCACTCTTTCGGAATGTGAAAATACAAGTGGCATTTTTCCTTTTGTCTGTAAAGCTTTAATCCTCATGTGATTACACATGAATAAACATATATACTAATAGTCATAGAGAACTTCGAACACGTACAAATGTATTACTACTATTACGTCATATAGATGTCATCACTCCTCATCTAGTTTATGATTTAATCTCCACTTCTAGTTTAAACTTTTGAATGTAATTAACATGAAGTCGCAGATATGCACATTTTATATCGTATGCATGGCTGATAAATAATATTCATTAATAAGCGGATTATTAAAACAATACTTCACAGTTTTATATATAAGTCACTGATCAATATCTTGAATATTGGCAAAAGAATATATGTGTTCTTAAAATGAAGAATCTAAATGTGTATATAGATATAGTTTTTGTCAAATGTTTTTTACCAAGAAATCTAATGATGGAGTGAGTAAATAAATTATTAGTAAAAGGATGTGTAATGATTACGAGCATATCAAGTAGTGCTCACATGAGCGACAACCCGATGTGCCCACGTGAAGCACCTTTACCCCATTTTCTGAGCCAACTCATCGGTTCGGTTATCTTCGGTTCAAACACAAGGTTCAATCGAATAATAGCTGTGGCTTTTCTTTAAAGGAATAAAACATCAGAAGTACAAACGACATAGCGGGCTCTTACTACTACTGGGCCTATAAAATGGCCGAATATTAAACCCATATATTACAAGTATTATTAAACCTTTTTTATTTTTAACTAGATTTTAACCCGCAGTACACCGCAGAATAATTTTTTATAGCTAGAATTTTTAAATTTTAAGTTACATTTATTTTATTGTTAATATTTTTTGTTTTGTTTAGTTTTTAAGATTGTAAAATATTATTTTGATTATCAATTCTAGCATTTCACGAGTGGTGCAATTTGTTGTTATATAATCATAATAAATCAACTTAATTAGATATGTCTAATATCTTAAAATTGATAGTGTTAACAAAACAATAAGATAAAGATTTAACCCGTGTTCAAGCGTGGGACTAATGCTATTTTTTAAATTTATACTAATGATAATGTAAACCGTCTAACCTTATAATGCATTCTGCAATATAACCCCGTTTTATAACATGTTTAACATTTATAAGTTCACATATACATAATATTTTAAGTTTTTAGTAATTTTAATTCTATCAATAATCATATTTTGAAATTTTTTAAATGATGTTAAAATATATTAAAAATGATAAACCAAGTGAAATAAAGAAAATATTATTTTAGAAAAGATAATGTTACTGTCAAAAAAATAGTGTTAATTTTTCCCTTGGTGACGTTAGTTATTTTGTTGTCTTTTGAAAGAAAAAAAATGCATAAGAATCTCATATAACTTGATTAGTATCGACATTTTTTTTTGGACAAACTTGATTAGTATCGACATGTATGTATTATAAAGCTCAAATGACTTTCTCTTTCCCCTTTGAGATAACATGTTTTAAACAGTAACATGCTGTAAGAAAATTAGTTAATAATATAAAAATGATATTAAAAGAGAAATTTGAAACGTCTATTGTTAGGGGTGGATCCAACCCCAACAAAAGGGCCCGGCCCAGGAAAAAGCCCAAGGTATCCCTTTCAAGAGAAGAGGGTATTATGGTCTTTTATATGGACGAACCGACACGATTCCCTATAAATACAGGCGTACGGCCCGTATTTCAGGGGATCGTGAAAAAGGCAGCAGAATTCGTACAGCAAAAACCAGAGCTCAGCTCGTCCAAAAAAAAGTCAACGTTTTCCAGCCTATAGCTCGGAGAGTCGACGAGCTATCAGCCCGTCGATTACTTTGTTTGTAACTCGTTTACATTGTGTTGTAATCCGTCCTTTAGTGCCTCGGCACCGATATAATAAAGAGAACTTCGACCCTCCCTTGACCGAACTAAATATTCTAATTGTGACCAAAAGGGACATCAACAATTTGGCGCGCCAGGTAGGGGGACGACAAGTCAAAGTTTTCTGAAAAATTGAAGAACGGACCTACACCAACTAAACGAGATGACGATAGTTGACAAGGAAAGAAGCAAAGACGCAAGCTCGTCGGGGGGAGCAGTCACCCCGGCGACGGATCAAGCGGAGCAGATAGTCCTTCCCACGCCAGACGCTCCAAGGAAAGTTGTGACGGTAGAAAGCCTAGAAACGTTCGTCATAGCTACAAATTTGACGACCCCAGCGACCGCAGAGGCACCACAGGCGCCGACACAACTCTCTCTGCTCAATAACCAGCCCGTCTCTAGCATAGACGAGCTTTTTCGAGGAATCTTAACGCGCCTCGACCAGCAAGAAGAGCGAACAAACAACCGTTTGGATGCGCTCACTGCGGCGCAGCTCAATTCGCAAGACGAAATCAATCATCTCCACAACGTTCGGCTCACTCCGAGGAACTTCACCTCAGCAGGGACAACGCCAGGGCCGTATGTACAGACCGGCGCATTAGAGCGCAATCCCGTCCAGCGCCTTGCCGAGCAGCGTACCGAAGTGGCAGATCGAACGAAGGATGCCGAGCTAATAGCAATGAAACAACAAATGAAAGAAATGGCCGCGATGATCCAGAAAGCGACGGATAAGGCACCCGAAGTCGGACTCATGCTCGAGGCAACACAGCGAACTCCATTCTCCCAACGACTCGCTACAACAGCGGTCAAACGAGCGGTCAAGCCAAGGTTGGGCCATTACGATGGAACGGTCGACCCACGAGACTTCTTGCTCACCTTTGGCGTGGCCCTCGGCCCATTGCAGTTCAGCCCGGCAGAATACGACGCAGGAGCTTGTCAAGTTTTCGCCGAACATTTGACGGGGACCGCCTTGAGTTGGTTCTCGAGGCTACCACCAGGGTCAATCGACAGCATCAGGGAGCTGATAACTGAATTTCTGAAGCAGTTCTCTGTTTTAATTGAGGACAAGAATTCCCACGCCGACTTATATGCCTTAACCCAGCACAAGGGGGAATCGCTTCGGTCCTTTATTGGACGATTCAAGGAGATTTATGTCAACATCTCAATCCCCGATGCGGCCGCAATCGTTGCGCTCCGAAACGCACTATGGTATGAATCTCGATTCAAGGAGGAATTATCTTTGACACATGTCGAGACCGTGGCCGAGGCATTACTCCGAGCTGCAAAGCACATTGGGCTCGAAGAAGAGAAAGCTATCAACGCCAAGAAGTATTCCTCGGAGGCAAGTGCAATAACCAGACAGCCTATAGCCGTAGCTCCAAAAGTCGATTATGTCGAGCCACGGCAGCACTTCACCAAGA
Source organism: Camelina sativa (assembly GCF_030686135.1). Lineage (NCBI taxonomy): Eukaryota > Viridiplantae > Streptophyta > Magnoliopsida > Brassicales > Brassicaceae > Camelina > Camelina sativa. The sequence goes on from NC_141891.1 coordinate 37,864,667, forward strand.
ACCAAGATCGAACTCGCCGAACCTTTGCGATCGGCGAAAATAAGTATATCCGGAAAGAAGGAGCTGAAAATAGCGCGACCTCGTATTGTGACTACCATCAGAGTAATACCCACTCGACAGACGAATGTCATTACCTCCAGAGGATTCTGATGGAACGATACAAGAAAGGCGCAATAGTCGTCGAGCCGGACAGAAGCAAGACAGTCCGACCTGGACGACATGATGCCAAGCGCGCTGAAAATATCGCTCGAAAGTTCGTCAAAGATTCAAAGATATTAGCCGACCAGAGTGAAGATGAGATGGAAATACCAAACCTAGTAGCTGAGCGACGAGAGGACAGCGGTCGCGACAAACGACCGCATACAGACCGTAAGCCTGATCAACGTCCCCCGACTATAAGACGAATCAATATGATAATGGGTGGACTAGCCGGATGTAACGATTCGGTTAGAGCGATCAGAGATTATACTAAGAAAGCCGAAATGACGAAGTCTTGGCCGTCGCGGTTCGAGGCTGAAAGTATGCCAATCACCTTTGACGGAAAAGACCTGGAAGGTTTGGACCTACCGCACAACGACCCGTTGGTCGTCGAGCTCTTGATCGGTGAAAGCGAGGTGACGAGAATATTGATCAACACTGGAAGCTCGGTCAACGTCATCTTCAGAGACGTCTTGGCAAAAATGGAAATCGGCGAGCGGGACATTATGCCAGAATGTCACTCTTTGACAGGTTTCGACGGGGATCACCTTATGTCCGTCGGCACAATTACTTTGCCGATCTTCGTTGCGGGGATAGCCAGGTATTTCCGTTTCGCAGTCATCGACAAGCCGACAATCTACAACGTCATCCTCGGCACCCCGTGGATCCACAAGATGAAAGCCGTCCCATCAACGTATCATCAGTGCGTTAAATTCCCAACTTCAAAAGGGGTGTACACGTTGCGCGGCAACCAGTAAACCGCACGAGCCTGTTTTCTGATCGAGCATAAGCTTCGCACTGGAAAGAAATTATAGCAATCAAAGCAGCGAGTCGGCGACAACAGTACGTCGCCGACAGACGGGAAGCCGACTGCTGTCCAACAAGGCGTTGCCGCGGTCGAGGAGGTGAGCTTAGACGAGAACGACAAGAAGCGATGCCTGAATATCGGCACAGAAATAACATCCGCCATGCGAGACGAGTTAATACTTTTCCTCAAAACCAACATCTCAACGTTCGCATGGAGCGTGACTGATATGAAAGGAATCGACCCAAACGTCACGACCCACGAGCTTAATGCCGACCCAACGCATAAGCCGGTCAAACAGAAACGGCGCAAGTTAGGCCCTGAACGGTCGCAAGCAGTAAACGATGAAGTCGACAAACTCCTTGGTGCCGGGTCAATCGTGGAGGTAAAATATCCAGAGTGGCTAGCCAATCCGGTAGTCATCAAAAAGAAGAATGGAAAGTGGCGAGTTTGCGTCGATTTTACCGATCTTAACAAGGCCTGCCCAAAGGATAGTTTCCCACTGCCAAGAATCGATCAGCTCGTCGAAGCAACTGCGGGCAACGAGCTGTTAACCTTCATGGATGCATTCTCCGGTTACAACCAGATTCTAATGCACAAGGACGACCAGGAGAAAACATCATTCATCACGGACAGAGGGACGTACTGCTACAAGGTCATGCCCTTTGGTCTAAAAAACGCGGGAGCGACGTATCAACGGCTAGTCAACAAGATGTTTGCCGAGCAGCTCGGCCGGACTATGGAGGTCTATATTGACGATATGCTCGTCAAATCACAGCATGCCAAGGATCATATTACTCACCTACGACAATGCTTCGACACCCTTAACAAGTACGGGATGAAGCTAAACCCGGCCAAATGCACATTTGCAGTAAAATCCGGCGAATTCCTTGGGTACTTGGTAACCAGACGAGGCATCGAGGCGAACCCGAAGCAAATTAAGGCGATCATCGATCTACCACAACCAAAGAACGCCAGAGAAGTACAGCGGTTAACTGGACGAATCGCTGCTCTAAACCGCTTTATATCCAGATCGACCGACAAGTGTCTACCATTTTACCAGCTTCTCAAAACAAAGGGCAAGTTCGAGTGGACTGACGCCTGTCATAGCGCGTTCAACGAGCTAAAAAATTATTTATCGACCCCACCAATCTTAGCAAAGCCGGAGCTAGGCGAAATCTTATTTCTCTATATCGCTGTCTCGGAGTCGGCCGTCAGTGGTGTACTCGTTAAAGACGACCGAGGAGAGCAACGGCCCATCTTTTATATAAGCAAATCACTTGACGACGCGGAAACTCGCTACCCAACAGTTGAAAAGGTCGCCTTGGCAGTAGTCACGTCGGCAAGAAAGCTCCGACCGTATTTCCAGTCACATACTGTCGCTGTCCTGTCCAACCAACCTTTACGATCTATATTGCACAGCCCGAACCAATCGGGTCGACTAACGAAGTGGGCGATTGAACTTAGTGAGTACGATATCGAATATCGTACTCGGCCGGCTGCAAAGTCCCAGGTACTCGCCGATTTCTTGATCGAGCTGCCGTTTGGGGAGGCCGAACCAACACCTATCGACCCGTCAGATGACCGATGGACCTTGCACGTGGACGGAGCGTCCTCTCATCTTGGATCGGGCATAGGGATTCGACTGACTTCGCTGACCGGAGAAATTTTGGAGCAATCCTTCCGCCGTCGATTCCAAGCAACCAACAACGTCGCCGAATACGAAGCACTTATCGCCGGTCTTAAGCTCGCTAACGGAATGCAGATTAAGCGGATACGAGCTTTTTGCGATTCCCAGCTTGTCGCCAACCAGTTCAGCGGCGAGTACGACACCAAGAGCGAACCTATGGCCGCCTACCTTAGTGTCGTAAAGATTTTGTCAAAGCGCTTTGACGAATTCGAACTTGTCAAAATTCCCAGAGGAGACAATGCTCCGGCCGACGCTTTGGCAGCACTCGCCTCAACATCGGATCCTGATCTTCGGCGAATCATCCCGGTAGAAAGCATAGATACGCCGAGCATAAGTGAAAATTACGCCGAGACGTGCCTCGCACTCCACCAACCAAATGAAATAAGGACGACTTATCGGTCAATGAGGTCAGGCCAAAGGTGCGAACCCGCATCTGGCAGCGACACGACGGATTGGCGGGTCGAAATCCGAGCATACCTAGCCGACGGTGACGTACCAACAGACAAATGGGCTAGACGAAGATTAAAAGCCAAGGCCGCCCACTACACTTTGATGAAAGACCATTTGCTCCGGTGGACGGCGGCAGGAGCCTTGTTGCTTTGCATACACGGCGACGACACCGAGCGTGTCATGATGGAAATGCACGAGGGAGCTGGAGGAAATCACTCAGGTGGCCGAGCCCTAGCACTACGAATCAGGAAGCATGGCCATTACTGGCCTACGATGATATCTGACTGTGAAAAGTTCGTCGCCAAGTGTGAAAAATGCCAGCGACACGCCCCCATTATTCATCAGCCGACCGAACTGCTACGAGCTGGAGTAGCCCCTTACCCTTTCATGCGCTGGGCAATGGACATCATCGGCCCATTACCAACTTCCAGACAAAAGCGATATATACTCGTCCTAACCGATTATTTCACTAAATGGGTCGAAGCTGAATCTTACGCATATATCAAAGCAAGGGACGTCCAACTCTTCGTCTGGAAGTACGTAATCTGTCGTCACGGCCTCCCATACGAGATAATCACCGACAACGGCTCACAGTTCATCTCCCTGCAGTTCGAAAATTTTTGTGCAAGATGGCGAATCAAACTAAGCAAGTCGACGCCGAGGTATCCACAAGGGAACGGCCAGGCAGAAGCTACCAACAAAACCATACTCGATGGTCTTAAGAAAAGGCTAGACGCCAAGAAGGGCGCCTGGGCCGACGAGCTTGATGGAGTACTTTGGTCCTACCGGACGACCCCAAGGACGTCCACTAACCAAACCCCATTCTCTCTGGCTTACGGAATGGAAGCAATGGCACCGGCAGAGGTCGGCAGTTCGAGCCTCCGGCGGACAATGCTCGTTCAGAACACCGCGCTCAACAGTCAGATGCTCTTGGATAGGCTAGACGAGTTGGAGGAAGAACGAGACAAAGCACTCCTACGAATCCAGAACTATCAACTCGCCGCAGCTAAGTACTATAACAAAAAGGTCCATAATCGGAATTTTGACGAAGGTGATCTCGTCCTTCGCAAGGTCTTTGAGAATACCGCCGAACCGGATGCCGGGAAAATGGGAGCTAATTGGGAAGGTCCATATATAGTGTCTAAGGTCGTCCATCCCGGCGTGTACGAACTCTTAACCATGGGCGGCAAACCGGTGCCGAGGTCTTGGAATTCAATGCATCTCAAGCGTTACTACTACTGAAAATCACCAAGCGAGCTCGGCTATGTGTAGCTCGTCCTTTCTATAAGTATGAATAAGCATGTAAATGTGAACTACGATCGGCTTGATCCCTCCTGATCGGGGGGTACGTAGGCAGTCCCATTCTACGGGACCCAGCCGCCAGTAATATAAAATTTCTTTTTCAAAAAATATATCTCGTCATTTGCGAATCATTTTAGTTATTACCCTGGCCCGGTAATGACCCGACGTTCCGACGTATTATTCTAAGCCGAGTCGCACTCGCACAAAAAGGGTAAGCCGACTATTAACGGTCGCCCCCGGTTACTTTAAGCCGAGTCCTAACTCGCACTAAAAGGGTAAGCCGACCATCACGAGTCGCACTGTTTTTAAAAAAAAAAGAGTGAAAGAAGAATTCTCGAAAGTAACATGAAATTTTAACTTGTTAAAAAAAAAAAAGAGAGAGAAGCGAAACAGTCTGATGCGGGTGCCGACCCCATTACGGCACAAACCAAATAAAAAAAAAACAAAAGCAACAACAAACCAAAGACAAGTCATTCAATTCCTAGATCGGCGTTGGAAGGCACGTTCAATTCCAACCCACCAATTGTCGTCTGCCAATAGCGGCACGACTCTTTCACATCCTTCAGCAGGTCCATCGGAATAGCCACACCTCGTCCAACCATGTCCTCGAGGTACGTACAAACCCCATCGACGCGACTACTTTCGCTAAAGTAGTGAATTGTGCTCTCCAACTGCCTCACATAACGGCGAAGCACGTCGATACGATCGCGACGAGCTTCGATCTCCTCCCGCTCCTCGAACGGCCTCCGACCAAGGGTGTCAAGGTTGCCCTGCTCAAGTGCGGGAACTACCACTTCCGCATATAGATCTTCGCGCCGGGTCCGCTCTTCCACCAACCGATCCCATCGCCACTTTGGGAAGAAGAGCCCTTCGTCGATCAGCGGTTCAAGACATTCCACAACCCCGTCAATACGACAGAAGTTGTAGTAACGTTCGAACGAACGACGGGTGGCAATGATGTAAGCCCTTAGCCGTTGAATGCGAGCGTCGTAATAGACGAGTTCCGATTGAATCACCTCGTCAGACCTAACGCCGAGCTGTTCCCGCGCCCTGCGTAACCACGCTGACCTAGTTGTCACCGGCATCAGAGCAACTTTCTTCTTCCTAAAAAAAAAAGATAAACAACAAACACAATGAACTCACCAAGACAGAAGTGAAGGAAAACACAGACTATTTATAGAACGGGGGCACAAGTTTCCAAACGGAAAGAGCATTAAATGAGATCAATAAATCCAATAAGCAACGCTTCGAAAATAAAGCATTAAATGAGACCCTCAATTAATGCCTCCAAAAGGACGAATAAAGTTTTCAAGGGAGCCGACCCCTATACACGGCGCATAAAGTACGAGGGAGCCGACCCCAAAACACGGCAAAAGAAAGAAAGTACGAGGGAGCCGACCCCAAAACACGGCAAAAGAAAGATAGTACGAGGGAGCCAACCCCTCAACACGGCGACAACCCTGATCACGAGACTAGACCATCAACCGGAGACTCGCGCCCAGGAGTGGAAGGACGAGGTAATCCACCGGCAGAACAGTCCGGAACCTGCTCCTCGACTCCATGAGGAGGTTGGTCGGTGACTTGCGCCTCAACCCCATCCGAAGGACGGTCGTCAACCTGCTCCTGCTCGTCCAGTTCTTCGCCCCCGATCTCCCCACTCTCCGACCCTTCATCCCCGCCCTCATCAGTATGACCCTCCGTATTCCCGCTGATTGGGGAAGCGATCCAAGCCGGAATTGGGGGGAGAGGCCCGGCGAAAATCTGAGACAAGTCAAAATCAGCGTCGGAGATGTCTGGCAGATCAAACTCTTCAACCTCATCCTTCAGCTGATTCATCACGGTCATGACCTGGCCCTTAAGCTCCTCATCAAGCAAGGAAATTCGACCCTCGGCGGCGAGCGTCTCCAGCATTTGAACGTTCCCAACAGCTTGGTTGTATTCGAGGATTTTCTCCCGCGACGCTTCAACCGCTTCGGCGTGGCTTTTATGCTTCGCTAAGAGCCTCTGCACACGACCGGCCACCTCATGAAAGGCATTGATTCGCTCATGGTGCCCATATTCATCACGCCGATCCCTGAGCCTTCTCGTCTCCGAGCTAAGGGTTAGCTTCAGACCATTGCAGGAAGCTTCGGACTCCTTAAGCTTCGTCGAAAGAGAATCCCGTTCTTTGATAAGCCCACTCCGGTGATGTTCGAGCTTGGCCACAAGGTCGCTAAGCCTCTGGTTTGACCGAACTGCATCCCCCAATTGAGCCTCGAGGCGCTCAATCCTCTCATTCGACGCCCCTGAACGTTCCAGGTCTCGAACACGACGTTCGTAGCGGGTCGCCATGCGGTTAATACGCGCAATAAACTTTTTTAAAACAAAAAAGAAGAGAAGAAAAGGATTAAAATACACTTAAGGAAGATCTGCGAAGCGAATTTATTTAACTAACGAACCTCAAAAGACGCTTGAGCAACTTCAGTGACAGCATCGGACTCTTTCATCCTTTCAACAGAAGAAAGACGACCTTCACCATAATGGATCTTTCGAAACAACTCGGCGCAAGACTGCGAGTCAGATGGAAAGGGACGAGCTCCAGATGAATGGGCAAAATCCCAGCTGAAGTCGACCGACTTCGACTTCTTTAGCGAGACAGATGGCTCTTGTTCAGGGCCATCTTTCCTTTTCTGTGACCTCTGTGGAGGGTCGGCAATGCGACCAGGAGTCCCGTCCACCTTCCTCCTTGGGAGCGTCTCTTCAGGGCCAGTATGGCGGTTAGGCGGGGGAGACCTTTGACGGGTTTCCACAGCTCGACGAGGGGAAGGGGGGACCTTTTTGGACGATCCTGCAGCTGGGGGATCGGAACCTCGACGAACATCCTGTCGGGGAGCCGACCGAGACGACGGCTCTGGAGCTTGGCGATAGCGAGCGGATGCATTAGGAACGTTCAAATTCAGTTTCCCCATAGTCTCAGCTAAAATAAAAAAATATAATGGGGACAATATCAAAACAAAGCTCGCAACGTATATATGTACAACCAAAAAAAAAAAAAAGGAAGGAAATAGTACCCCTTGGTCTTCGGCTAGATGCTAACTTCCGCGGACGATCTTTTCTACCCTCGGTTCCCGGCCAAACGAATGGGCAGCGGAGCTTAATCGCGTCTATTTCAGCTCGGAAAGAAGAAGGGTATGGAAGCAAACACCTCGGAATAACAACTGAAAAAAAAAAAAGAAGGGGGGGAGAGGTTTTAAAAAAAAAAACAAAGGAAGCAAGTGAAGATAACTAATCAAGAAGGGTCGGCTACCGGGTGAAGGGTTCCACCCAGAAAACCAAGGGATCGACGGATCCTCCATAACCCCCGCGGCAACTTCCAAAAAGAAATATGAGCCTTTCCAATTATACGTTTTACCCTTGGCACCCTCGACGAGCGTCGTCTTCTTTTCCGAGGCTACGTAATAAAGCCCGGGAGTCTTCTCCCGACTCGACGGATTCAGACACGTCAACTCTTCGAAGTGGTCACAAGTGAGCTTGACCCCTGCAGCCTCGGCCATGATCGAAAGACCGACAACATTTCGAAAAGTCGCCGGGGCAAATTGGGAAATAGCCGCCTTTCGACGAGCAAAATACGTCATCAAAAAAGACGGAAGAGGAAAGGTGAGTCCGCACTCGGTGAAGTATTTCTCTGAAAGACAAATAAAACCGGAAGGTGCATCCCAGGGACGTTGAAAGGCGTTCGGAATCAAGATCTTCGGTTTCGTGTTCAGTTTCCTGGGACGATCCGCAACAACTGTCACATCAACTTTTAATTTCCCGATACGAAGAGCGTCAACTGCCGCATCAATTTTTATCGACATCGCCGGCATATGATTGAAGAGATTCACGGTCGGCAAGGGGACGTCGTCCAAATTAGGAGAAGACAAGCCATCATTCATAGGCTCGTCTATCAGGGAAGGAATCTTGAAAGTAAGCCCAGAAGAGCTAGGGACTGCAGATCCGGGAGCAAGACGACGCTTTATCTCTTCGAATTGAGCCGCATCTGAATCCGTCGAAGACGAGTCAGAGGGTCTTGGAGAACGAGTTCGACGGCGAACAGACCTGGTAGAGCCGCTAGATTCAGAAGTCATCGCTCGTCGAAGGTGACTTCCGGCAGAGGGATTGGACGACGCGGATCGAGGGGAATTCATAATAAAGGAAAAACGACGACACGCTAAAAGCAATATAACGACGAGATAGAAGAATGGAAAAATACCTGAACGACGGAAGCACCAAAAACACGAGAAGAAGATAACAAGGGACATCGAGGAAGCGATATTTATAGGGGGAAAAGAAGAATCCAGAAACGCCATCATTGCAGCACGCGCTTCATGACGATCCAACTTCCGGATTTCACGCGCTCCAAGCACCGAACGCGACGATTCGACCCTAAACGTCGGAAACTGCACCTTCACGCGCTATTCTCCCACGCGCAGTCCTTCGCCTAAAGACTACGAACTAGAGGCGAGGGGGGGGGACTATTGTTAGGGGTGGATCCAACCCCAACAAAAGGGCCCGGCCCAGGAAAAAGCCCAAGGTATCCCTTTCAAGAGAAGAGGGTATTATGGTCTTTTATATGGACGAACCGACACGATTCCCTATAAATACAGGCGTACGGTCCGCATTTCAGGGGATCGTGAAAAAGGCAGCAGAATTCGTACAGCAAAAACCAGAGCTCAGCTCGTCCAAGAAAAAGTCAACGTTTTCCAGCCTATAGCTCGGAGAGTCGACGAGCTATCAGCCCGTCGATTACTTTGTTTGTAACTCGTTTACATTGTGTTGTAATCCGTCCTTTAGTGCCTCGGCACCGATATAATAAAGAGAACTTCAACCCTCCCTTGACCGAACTAAATATTCTAATTGTGACCAAAAGGGACATCAACATCTATCAAAAGTTGTTTATAAGTGGGTGATATTGAATTATATGTATCTAATATATCAACAAAACAATTAGCATATAATGCATATTAGTTAACGAAAAATATAGACACGAGGATACAGACGGTGGTTAGTGATGAGTAGGAACTGAAAACTTAATTTTATTGATATGATAAGCAAAACAATATACAACATGCTAATTGTGAAGAGAAAGGGAGTTTGACAAAACACTTAGTTAAGCCGTATGTTTGATATTGTTGGTGATGCTAACTTGCGATTAGGAGCCAAGTAATTTATAGGCTCTAATTAGGGATTAAATATTGGGAGAATTACTAGTTTGACCCAAATTGAACAGTTAATTGCTAGATTAGCTCCTAAAATTTGAGGGTCAGTTGGGTTAGTTTCATACCAAAAATACCCTTTTTTGCTTTGTTAGGAAAAAAACAAAAGTCAATATTACCCTTTGTAAAAAATTCCTGCAATTTCGTTTTTTTTTTTTTTTTTATATAAAAGTCTGCCATACATGTAATGGCAGACTAATTTGCAAGTGGCAGATTTATTGTTGATGGCAGTTTTTTTTGGCAGACTTATTTTAGATGGCAGATTAATTTGCAGAATTTGACGGCAGATTTGTTTTATATGGCAGATTTATTTGAAGTGTGTAACGACAGATTTTTCATGGACAGCAGATTTTCTTAACACGACAGACTTATATATAAAGTTATGACAGATTTTCATTGTTTTAGTCAAATTTCTATGAATTTTGTGGCAGATTTTTTATGATTGTTGCAACAGTTTTATTTTTTCACTTAAAAAATCTGTCACATTACGACAGATTTATATACGTAAAAATAATTGCTAGTTTGACATCTAGTGATGACAGATTTTTTTTTAGTTATGACTGACTTTTGGATTGAAGGGAAAATCTGTTGTTTGATAACAGATTTTCGAAAGTCTTTTAAAAATTGCTATATTGACCCACATGCACAATATATGTTGTGGCAGATTTTCTTATGTTATGACAGTTTTTTTTTTCTTACTAAAAAATCTGCTGCTTAATAACAGATTTATTATATATGAATACAATGATAACAGTTTTGTTTTTTGTTGATATAGTGACAGCAGATTTGTTATCTGTAATGACAAATCTATTATTTCGCATTTGATAACAGATTTTTTATAACAGATTTTTTACAGAGTAATGACAGATTTATTAGTGCCTTTGGTGACAGATTTTTTTTAAGTTAAGCGACAGACTTTTGTAGCAGTTGCCATATATGGCGAGAATCTAGGGTTTACCCTTTTTTGCTCTTTTGTATCGTGCCTCCCCTCCCCTATATCGACTGAAATTTTTTTCTTTTTTTGGTTCATCTTATTTTTCCATAAATTCCTTCTTCCTCCTTTCCAATGTGGATTTAATCATGATTTCTTCCTTTTGGGGTTCATAATCGACTTGTCTATTATTTTCCTTTTAAGGTGGTTTTTTTTTCATTTCCTCCTTCACGTTTTAGAGTAATTCACATTCAACCAAGAGAATATGAAGCAGGTGATTCTCGTTTGTGGTAATTGGATCTTTGACAACAATAAATGGTTGTTTGTTGTTGATAATGAAAGGGGTTCACGAATTCTACAATGTAACGATCAAAGCAGATTTGATGATTGCATTGGAATGGTTTATGAGGATTACAGGCTGGATAACAAGGTATTTGATGTTGTCTTGAGTTACAAGATCTCGAAGAGGTTATTGCAGGACTTACCCGGTGATACACCACCAGTTATTATTGATAATTCTCGTCAGTTGCACACTTTTCTGGGACAATTGGAAAGGGATACAGGTCGACTTTGTGTTGAAGTGAAGAAGAAAATACAGACTGATTTGAATCAGAAAGGTAAGAAACGAGGAAGAGATGAAAATGATCAGGTTGGAGAAGAGTATCTTGATATGGCCAGCGACACAAATGAAGAAGAGATGGATGAAGATGATAGTAGATTTGATTATTGTGATGATTCTGACGGAACAGATTCTGATGATGAGAATTTTACCCTGTATGGAATTCCACCAGAAGAAGAAGATCATAAATTGCCAATGAAGAAAAGGAGTTCATCTTTTTATATTGAAGAAAATAAGGAACCAGTTGATGTCTCAAAGGTAGACTTGTCTTCTGTGAATTTGGCTGTTGGGCAAATGTATGATACAAAGGAGCACCTAAAAACACGGTTGAAGATACTAACCTTGGTTCAAAGGTTTGATTATTATGTTTACAAATCGAGACCAACATTATTGATTGTAAAGTGTTGGGTTAAAGGATGCAAGTGGAGGGTAACAGCTGCAACATTAAGACACTTTCCAAAGTTTGAGGTGCGTGTGTTTATTTCAGCACATACATGTTCAGTAACAGAGCGCTCTATGCGTGCCCGACAAGCAGATCATCATATTCTAGGAGAGTTGTACAAAGATTTTGTTGGTGGAGTTGGTCCCAAGGTACTGCCAATGCATGTTGCTGAAGCGTTGAATAAACGTTTTCAGATCAAGGTATAATTTTTCTATTTATTTAGCATTATTTCGATTATTTTGTTTACCAGTAGTATTTTTCCGTTTTTTTCACAACAATGAAAAAAAAATATTTGTTGATGATAGATGGATTATCGGAAAGCATATCGAACGTTAAGGCATGCTCGCAAGTTGGTCAGGGGTAGTCCAGAGAGTGGTTATGAGCAGCTTCCTACATATTTGTATATGATAAAAAGGGCAAATCCTGGAACTTTTACACAGCTTGATGTTGACGAAGCTCAAAGATTTAAGTACTGTTTTCTAGCATTTGGTGCAAGCATACAGGGATTTCCGTTTTTGAGGAAAGTGGTTGTTGTGGATGGTACTTTTTTACAGGGAAAATACTTAGGGACACTACTGACAGCAACAGCTCAAGATGGCAATTTTCAGATTTTTCCTATTGCTTTTGCCGTGGTTGATACAGAGAATGATGAATCATGGGAATGGTTTTTCAAGCAACTCAGCTGTGTGATACCAGATGATGAAAGCCTTTCCATTATTTCTGATAGGCATCAATCAATTGGGAAAGCTATTAAAAATGTCTATCCGAAGTCTAGTAGGGGAATATGTACATACCATACGTACAAGAATATTTTGGTCCGGTTTAAAGGTCGAGCAGAATTCGCTTTGGTTAAAAAGGCGGCGAATGCTTTTAGACTTATCGACTTTCAAACCACATTTGATCAGATAGAAGCCATGAATCCAGCACTACATGAGTACCTCGTGAGGGCTGATGTGCGTATGTGGACTCGTGTACATTTCCCAGGTGATAGGTACAACTTGCTTACAAGCAACATTGCAGAATCAATGAATAAGGTCATGTCACATGCTAGGAGCTTTCCTATTGTACAACTGTTGGAAGAAATAAGGTCTGTGATGACTAGGTGGTTTTCTGATAGAAGGACTGATGCATTGAAGATGACAACAGACTTGACTCGTGGTGTAGAGAAAATTCTCCAGGTCTGTTCGTTTCTATCCTTTCTTAGCAAGTGTGTATGTTATACAACTAAGTTTCTAATATAATGTCACAATTATTTTATAGGGTCGTGTGGACTATGCTAAGTTACTTACTGTCCAAGATATCGATGCACACCAAGTACAAGTAACAAGTGGAACATCTCTGCATGTTGTCAATTTGAAAGATAAAAAGTGTACGTGTTGCAGGTTTGACTTGGAGAAACTCCCTTGTGCACATGCAATTGCGGCCGGTGAATTCAGAAACATTTCTCGCATATCAATGAGTCATCCTTATTATCGCAAACACTACGTTTACGCTTCCTACGAGAATGCCATCATGCCAAGGGCGCTTGATAAATCTGTTCCTGGACATGTGATAACGAAGGTATGTAGACCACCGATTCCAAAACAACAACCAGGTAGACCAAAGAATTCAAGAATCAAATCGGCATTGGAAATTGCAATGGAAAAGAAGAAGCCAAGAAAACAATACACATGTGGTAATTGCAACCAAGTAGGGCATAATCGCAAGACATGTACTCTATAATTTCCTAGTTTTTGTTGAAAGTTCTTTTATATTCTCGCAAGACATGTACTCATTGACATAGAACTCGTTTTATTTGAAAGTTCTTTTATATTCTCTCATTCTTTTGTTATTAACAATTTAAAATTTAAAATGAGTAGCATACTCGTGGAAAAAATAAGAGCTTCACAATAAGAAGTAGAAAGCTTAAAAATTCACTACATGTCGTAAATAAGAGCTTCACAATAAGAAGTAGAAAGCTTAAAAATTCACTACATGTCATTCAAATTTAAAATTTAAAATGAGTAGAAAGCTTCACGTTAAGCTAAAAATTCACTACATGTCGTTAAGCTAAAAATTACATGTCATTCACATTCAAATTCATATGCAAAAGAACCAGTTGTCAATGAAACAAAATAGTCTACAAGGACTCATCAAAATAGTCTACAATAAGAAGAAATAGTCTACAATGATAATGTTATAACAAAACATAAGGCAATAACACAAAATAGTCTACAAGGACTCATCAACTAGGGAAGGGATGATAATAGCTTTACCTTGAGGATATGAATCAGTCATATTAGGTGGTATGGCTAATTCTCTGACTTCGTCATATAATTCCGCTGCAAGCTTAATCCGAAGACCCAACATGTTCTCATCGCAAAGCCCATCAAATGATTTCCCAAGAGCTAAACATTCAATGTACTTAAGAGCATACACACCACAATCACCTGGATTTTCATTCCGAGGAACATTTTTCTTCACCCTTCTCAATTCCAACATTGCTCTACTCTTCTTACGGATCGTCTCAGGAATCATGTCACTTAACATCGCTGGAATCATTCGCCTTAAAGGCAAACACTCAATGGCCATTTTATCGTCACTCACCAAGGTTGGTATGCTATCATAGATGTGAATCTTCTTACCCCGCAAGTCAATATCCAAAGCCACCCAATGGTTCTGATTGACAAAAAGACAAGCGTATAAGTTATCCACATCAATCCACCACTTCTTGTTTGTAGCTGACTCGTCAGGATATTCGCCAAAAACGTGTTTCATATAGGAATCCCGAAACACAAAATTCTTAGGCCCCATATCAAACTGCATGTAGTCTTTCTTCAATGTAGTGATCAGATCTTGGTCTAAGAAAGCTATGCGTTGTTTAGGATACGGACAAGGCTCACGCATATATCTTTTCCGGAACATAGCCATTGCACAACCCATGTGCTACATTCAAAAAAATAAAAACTAGAATAAGCGAAAATATAGTATTGAATAAACCTTATACTAAATTATCAAAAATAAACTTACATGGTCTGTCAACCATCCATAGTCAAAGCTTGGCCAATTTTCCCTTGGAGTCATAATTTTCCAATAGAATCTCACAGCTGCGTTGCTGGTGCTAAGTGGCTCTTCCCTGTGAATATAAGAAAGAGTTAGTACATATATAGATAATGATAGTAACTTTTATAAACAATTCAGAGTTGTTGATGTATACTTATCAAGGCTGAGAAAATCCAAAAGTGTCTGATGTTTCTCATCATCTACAGGCTTAAGATGGTCGCCTAACACATTATCACCCTCTGTAATGATCCGCTTGACTGTCGAGTTACCAATGTAAGGATACTTCTGTGATTCTGCCAACTGGGGCATGCGTCTAGAAGTCTTCGAAGGTCCAGGTCCATCCAACCTCGTCAAAGCCTCTCCAAGGCGGTTTAGTGTCACCTCAAGTTTTTTATGTACCAACTGATCCTCCTTGTTGGACCATGTATCTTCAGAACTGGAAGCTATTTTCAATTTAGCTTTCTGAACTTGGGTAGTAATATCCTCAACATCGTCAGAAGCTTTAGCAGTTATCTTCTTTTTCTTGGAAGTTTCCTTCTTCTCAACCTTCACAGATTCCTTCTTTTCAAAGAGAGGAAGTTTCTCTGATATCTCATCTTCTTCTTTCTGCTTATTCTTGACAGTGTAAACCTTCCTCACCACCCTTTGAACTGGAAATTCATCTTGTGATGTCTGCTTCATCTCAACAATCCATGACTGCAACCAAAAATAACATGAGAAGAAGGAGGTAAGAAAATCGAGAAATGATATGTATAAGAAAAAAAAACATAACATGAGAAGTTTGATATTAAGATGAGAACCGTATAAGTTTAAAACAAAAAAAAAAGAACATGAGAAGTAAAACATGATACGCTTTAACAAACACAACATGAGAAGTAAAAAAATAAACAGAACATGAGAAGTTAAAAAAAAACAGAACATGTGAAGTAAAAAAATAAACAGAACATAAGAAGTTTTAAAAAAACATAACATGTGAAGTTTAAAAAAAAAAACATGAGAAGGTTTAAAATAACAGAACATGAGAAGTTCTAACATAACGGAAAATGAGAAGTTTGATATTAAGATGAGAACCGTATAAGTTTAAAACAAAAAAAAAAAAAGTAAAACATGATACGCTTTAACAAATACAACATGAGAAGTAAAAAAATAAACATAACATGAGAAGTTTTAAAAAAACAAAACATGTGAAGTTTTAAAAAACAGAACATGATAAGTTTTATAAAAATAGAACATGTGAAGTTTAAAAAAACATAACATGAGAAGCTTTAAAAAAACAGAACATGAGAAGCTTTAAAAAAAAACAGAACATGAGAAGCTTTAAAAATTCAGAACATGAGAAGCTTTTAAAAAACAGAACATGATAATCTTTAAAAAACAGAACATGAAAAGCTTTAAAAAAACAGAACATGAGAAGTTTTAAAAATTCAGAATAAGATAAGCTTTAAAAAAACAGAACATGAGAAGCTTTAAAAAACAGAACATGAGAAGTAAAGGAAAATATAACTTACAGGTGCTTTACTTGTTCCCTCATCATCGTTAATGGTGTGCGAAGTGGCATCATTCCGTACATCAGCTTCTTTTGGCTCTTTTCTTTCTTTCTCCAATGCTTTAATCCTCTCACCCATCTCCTCTTTGAACACCGTCATTTGTTTTTCAACGCATGTTTCAAATTTACTCTCCAAGACATCTATTCGACTGTTGAGTGTTTTGCCCAAGTCAGAAATAGTCTCATTCATTTTCTCAATCGCCCTCCAAATATCTAAAGAAATTGACGTGTCATCCTTACCATCCTACAATAACATGTTCATTAATATCATAATAGAGAAGACAAAAAATGTTAATCAATTACGGTAAAGGAAAATGAAACCTTACCTCCATGTTGGTTACATTTTCTCCTTGTTCACATTTAGGATCACTATCTGTCCATCTTTTTTTCTTAGGATTGCACCCTCTGTTGTCATTCACCTTATCAGCTTCAGCTCTTCTTTTCTTCTTTTTTGAACTTATACCAACTGTCTTGCCACAACTCCAAGCATCTAGAGACAAACGGTTATGAATGAGATCTTTAATTAGCTCGTCTAGGTGTGGATCCGTATGCTCATCTGAGTCAGACCATAGAGGATACATGTCTTCCTCTGAAACATGAATCATATGCCTAACACGAACCTACAAGCAATGAATAAAGTAAGTTTCAATTCACACAAATTATTTGTTCATGTCAAAAAATAATTAAAAAAAATAAATAATAACAAACTACTAACCTGTCCGTGCAAATCCTTCTCTTTTTTGATGAAGTCTGTGAAGTTGATACGTTTTCGTGATGATCGCCAATCAAGAAGTGGAACACCACGCGCTTCTGTCCTTCTAAACCCATAACTTTCTCCAATTCCAGGAGCACTCTCATACAGCCAAATCAACATAGCATGAACGCAGCCGTGTATGGTGTATGAATCTCCGTCATAGTCAACTATCTTAACAGAATTCACTAAACTACTAAAAGCCACCCGACCCCATGGATATTTTTCAAAAGCAACAGGATCTAAAACTCTCTTAGCAGTCACCAATGGGATTCTAGATGTATGATGAATTCCATGTACGCATACTGACAACAGACCTAACCTACCAACCATCATCCTCTTATCAAAATCCCATGTTTTGTTAGAATCAATCACGTTTACCAACTCACTCCACATAGGACCATCAAGGGTTGTTGGTATTTTCATTTCTTTCCAGAAATCATGGTGATCAACATCAAAGTTCTCTAAAGGGTCAAATGCATCACAATTTAACCTTGTTATCTCTGCAAACTCATTTAAAGAAAATCTAATTGGCCTATCACCGATCAAAGACCAAACCTCATGGATGTTGTTGATTCTCAGCTGATGTGTGAGTAGATAGTGAACTCTCTGCGCAGCCCATGTGTATTCCAATTCAGCAAACTTTATAAACACTCCAAGAGAGGATTCCTTCAGTTTATCCCACACGTCCACACCTAATCCTTCTCTCAAAAATCCAATTTTTGACATAAAACAATTGTGGTTCATGCTTCTATGTTGGAGAGGTGATTTCCCTTCTTCATAAAGTAGAGGAGGATATTTGATGCTATTGCTTGAAGATGCCATTCCTAAACAATATATCAAATCTCTCATTAAAAGAAATCAAAGAGAATCCGATAAGCAATTATATCCAAAAACAACAAATCGACTCAAAAAAAAATATAAAATCAAGACACAATTCTTCAATGACTAAAGACTCAAAATATATAAAAACGTGAAGCTCATGACCATCAATTGAGACTTGTGAACAACAGTTGGAATTGAAACTTGATCAGTGACACAATATACTTTTTTTTCTATTACTTAAAAATGTTAGATATCCAATGATCTCAAAAGAGAACTACTTACGTAACAATTCATGGCCATTTGGTTACTATATATTCTAGAATTCTGACACGCATTACCAACAATCAGATGTAGTATAACTAACACCAAACAAGAGTCACCAAGAAAAGAAGAAAAAAGGTTTGTTCAGACTATTAGCTGCAGTATAGACATCAAGAACCAATGTAAAAAAAACAAACATTCAACTCTCACGTTAAAAAATAATCTTAATCTGCAAATTATAAACATTGTCATTGTTGATAGAATCCTGTAAATTTACTAACAGAAAAACAAAAATCCCATCCGTGAATAAGGATAAAAGATATACCTGCTTTTAGTTTGGACAATTATCTGCAGATGGTTGATTTAATCTTCTGTTAAGTCCAATGCCACTTGTATATCAAATCCTCCTTAGGACTCTAAAATCATACAAACATCATGCAATTCAATGGAAATCAAAGAGCTTGCATAATGTAGACAGTGATAATTGGAGAAAATATCATATCATAAAGCCTAACCGGAATAATCAAGCTATTGAGGATCAAGACCCAACAAGAAGCCTAATCCTGCCCACCGAATCTGTCACAAGAGCAAGACCCAAAACAAAAACAAGGTTAATCTACAATTGCAATTAACAATTCTGTCATTATTATAATAATCCAATTAAAACTCACCGCCGGAGAAAATCACCAACCACCGAAGCCACTAAGTTCAAAGCCACCGGAATTCTTTAACCCAACTACGCCGGTGTCTGTAACTGGATGGAGCAGTGAACACCGGTGATTACAAATCACCAACCACCGAAGCCACTAAGTTCTTATTTCACCGCCGGAACTCTTTAACCCAACTACGCCGGTATCTGTAACTGGATGGAGCAGTGAACACCGGTGATTACAGCTCTTAATCGCCGGCGGAAGATGACGGCAAATCTGGTTTTTATGGGGACTGTATAACCTCTTCTTCGTTCTTTGTTCTTCGCCGGCGGAGGACACAAAGTTTTCTATTGTTTTAAAAAAAAAATTCGGGTTTGGGATGTTTTGATATAATCGATTTGGTTTGGGATTTTTTTTTTTTTGGATGTTTTCTATTGATTTAATAGAAAAGTGTCGGGTTCTATTGTTTCTCACTTAATTTTTATTTCTTATTTTATTTCTGATTGGGCTTTTGGTAATTTTAACATAATATTGTGTTATTCTAGTTTTTCCCTAAAAGAGGGTGTCAATCTAGCAATATTTTTTCAAATTTGTGTCAATCTGGTCCATTTTCACTTAAATATTTGCAAAATTTTTGATTATTAGGAATTGCTGTGAAAAATAATAAATACCAATGGCATAGGATTGTAAATAGTTTAGAACTTCAAGGTTTTTTCAAAAAATTGCTGTGAAAATGTTAATATAGATTATTTGGTATCAAGAGACAAGAGTAATATTAAATCTGTTAAACCATCCGACTAATAGATTTCAGTATCCAGAATCTACTTAATTAAGTGGGTAATACACTGCGGAAACTTAAGCTTAAGACAATATATATGTGGAAATTTATAAGGTTGTAGTATGAATGTATAATTCTATATATATTTATAAACCGTTGAAGTATATCGGATGACATTAGAAGTATTAATGTTAAAAATAGATACATTGATTCTCCCCTGAATTAGTTAGACAAATGATCCGAAAAAGATAAACAAACAAGTTAAAAAGAAAAGGAATTGAAACCAGAAGAGTGTTAGATGAATACCTGTAATAGTGGATACAACAAAGCCCATGTTAAAACATAACTCATTCTCCCTCTTTGAGTCTCTGAGTATATAGAGATCCTCATCAACGTATATATGCAACCAAATTTATCTTTTGTTTTCAACACGTCATAAATTTTTTTATGAAAAAAAAATTTGCATGTGGATGGTCTTTAAATTTTATATTTTATATTGTTGCCATTCAAAAAAACAAATCTTATATTATTTTTGTTTGGTTATTTTAAAATGTAGAAAATTTAATTTATGCCTAATTTTATGTAAATATTATATAATATTTTAAAAATTCTATATATATTATTTAGTAATTTCAATAATAAAAATTAATAGAAAATTACTTTTAAATTACATATTGTTGTCATGATAGATATTGAAGCTATCGTCTATACTCTATAGTGAACCTCATCACTTTTTATTCTGCATTTTGATACAAATGTTTATCAACATACAAATGTTGAGTGTTGGAGATTGCATCAATTTGGTTGAAAAATATTTTAGTTATCTCCCTCAATTTTAATGTCAAATTATGCACAAAGTCAGTACAAAAGGTGTTGGTTATTCACATTTAGTTGATCTAATATATGTTTATTAGTTTGTAGATATGTGAGAAAGCATTCTTTGATATGATAAAGTCATGCATTGGTAATAATATGCAAATCAAACTTTCTTAATCCATTTTCTTTTGT
This sequence comes from Camelina sativa, assembly GCF_030686135.1. Lineage (NCBI taxonomy): Eukaryota > Viridiplantae > Streptophyta > Magnoliopsida > Brassicales > Brassicaceae > Camelina > Camelina sativa. Next base: position 37,885,199 of record NC_141891.1, read on the forward strand.
TCACAAATTTCTTAAATGGAGTATGTTTTTTTTTCAACCTCTTTTACAACACCTTATGATGAATTTGAATTTTTAGATTCACATCAACCATGTCCTATCTTTTTTTTTTTGCATTATTTTTGTTTGAAATCATATATGTTTTAAAGTTAATTTGATGCATCAAAATTGACACTATAATATGAGCAAAAATTGTAAATAAAATGTAGAAATAGTAAATTAAAAACACAATAATGTTTTTTTATAATTATTTTTTGTCCTAACTACATAAATTGTTGGATGTAGTTGCTTTTTGGGAATTTTATAATTGTTCTCTATAAGTATGTTTATTTCATTTTATACATATGAAATATTGGCTTCGTTCATGTTCCATATTGGCTTCAAATGATTTCTTCTGCAGTCTAATATCATCCAATTCCTGCATTATCTGTACTCTCAAAGCACTCTCTTCTTTTCCAATATTTCTTCTTCCAGCAGTTGAAACCTCTCAAACTTTGCTTTTTTATCAGACATTTTTAGTTGCTCTTTACTGTATTCTGCTTGCTTTTCATCCAATATTTCCCACTTCTTTTCAAATGTCTCTTTCTCTTGCTTCAGATTTTCAACTTCCTTAGAAAGAAACTCCTCATGGATTCTATATTTCTATATCTGGGACTTGAGTTCAGACTGTAGTCTCACGTATTCTTCCCTCTCTTCTTTCTTGATTTCAAAACTTTTGCATCCTGTGATTATTAAAAATAATAATTTTTCTTATACTATGTGAGATAGAAGCTTCAAGAGAGGTTCTCTATAAGTATGTCTATTTCATTTTATACAATGTATATTACAATATGTAGAATGAAATTATTATTTCTATTAAAATTGATATATATTCAGCTCATTTTTTTCTATTGTGATTTAGAATTGTTAATCTCATAAATTACAATGTTAACCGGATTCTAATAAGACAAAAAAAATCATTTAAAATTTAATTCGGTGGGAAAAGTTAAGACCAACACATACATGGTTTGAACCAAACCGAACCATCTGAAATTGAATAAGGTAAGGTTCCCTTTTTTTTAAACCAAAAATTGAATTTGGCAAAATGTGAGTCTGAACCCAAAAAAAATAAATTCAAACAGAAAACGCGGACCTCGATAAAAGAAAAGGCGGAGCACTCATCGCTGTTTTCTCGTGTGCACGAGCTTCTTGTGTTCCTCCAGTCCACCTCTCTTGAAGTTGAAGATGACGAAGATGTTTGAGCTACGAAATCGTTCTTCTATCCATCGATGGCGGTTCCCTCACTCTGTATCGCCGATGGAACCTTTCCCACTGATTTTTTCCACCGGAGTTCAACCCGACGACTGACCTATGATCGGTTTACGAACCCGAAACTCGGATTCCATAGACGTTTTAGGTACGGCGGGAGAGTCACGGCGACGGTGAATCCCTATTCGTACACGGAGGCGGCACGGCCCGAGGAGAGGAAGGGTTTGAACGATTTTTTGGTGGAGGCTAGAGGTTTCGTCAGAACAGACGGCGGAGCTGGTGGTCCGCCGCGGTGGTTCTCTCCTTTGGAATGTGGCGCACGCGCTCCGGATTCTCCTCTCCTTCTCTACTTACCTGGTCTGTTCTTTCAATTTTCGATTTCTATAGATTTGTGAAAGTATAGTCTTTTCAAGTTAACAAGACCTAGAAATCTAAATTGTAGGGATCGATGGTACTGGATTAGGGCTCATTCGCCAGCATAAGAAGCTTGGAGAGTAAGTATAGTTTGATCCAATCTTCTTTATTTGCCTTAGAGCCTTAGATTTTGCTCTATAAGGTTTACTCTTAATTTCTCATGTCATTATCATTTTTTGATCATGGATAGGATATTTGACATATGGTGCCTTCACTTTCCAGTTAGTGATCGTACGTCTGCTCGAGGTGCTTCTTCTTTCTTCAGCAATTTTCTGTTGTCTCATTACGATTTTATAACCCAAACGGATCAAGTCTTCTGTGGATGAAACTATTTCTGTTGTGTTCTGTCGTCTCCAGACATTGTGAAGCTTATTGAGAGGACAGTTAGGTCAGAGTACTTCCGTTTACCAAATAGACCGATTTATATAGTTGGAGAATCTATTGGAGCTTCTTTTGCTATAGATGTTGCAGCCAGTAACCCTGACATCGATCTTGTCTTGATCCTGGCTAATCCAGGTAAAATAAGTTCTTTTACCGTCTTTCTCTAGATTTTCTAGGCCAATGTTATGCAAGCACAGAATGTTGCAAGCTCAAACATAACCACAGCGTGTACTTTATGATTTGAGCATTGTCGTTGATGCATAACTCTCATCACATTAAAAGGGCTTTCTTCTTTTTGTTGGCTTCTGTACATCTCATGAACTGTATGCATCTTGTCTTGTGCTCATAATATATTTTGTTTGATGCAGTCACGCGTTTCAATAACCTCATGTTGCAACCTTTATCGAGTCTACTGGAAATTTTGCCTGACAGAGTTCCCAGTTTGCTTGAAGAGTATTTTAGGTTTGAACAAGGTGAAATTTACCACTCCTTGTATATCTTCCAGTGGAAGACAAATTAGATGCAGAGAGTAGATCTAAACTGTCTCAAAGATGGCAGGTTTTGGTTCAAAATTATGGTTCACTGTGCTTGATTTTATAGGTTATCCGTTTGCGGCAATGTTTGAGACAATGCTGAATGAAACTGATGCCGCACAGATGGGTGGAGGACTATTAAGAGACTACTTTGCAACTTCAGTTAATCTAACAGTAAAACAATTAATTGATGCATGTTCTTTCCGTCTTTACAGATTGTAGTGTTTGATTAGTAACATGTTTGTTCTTCGTTTTGTTGTTTAATTTTGTTGTCATGTGATAAACCCACGAAAACAAATTATATGCAGACTCTGGTTAAGATCTTTCCAAAGGACACAATTCTATGGAAGCTTCAACTGCTTAAGTCTGCTTCAGCATCTGCTAATTCTCACATGTACACAGTCAAAGCCCAAACACTGATACTTCTGAGGTTCATACACTAGTAAACTTCTCTGCTTCATTATTTAAGTATAAGTAGAAATTCAGTTATTTGTTCATAAAAAATTGTCTTAGCTGGCAGCTGAGTTGTAGCTTTAATATGGCTATTGCAGTGGACGCGATCAATGGTTACTGAACAATGAAGACGTTGAAAGACTCCGTTGTACATTGCCGAAATGTGAAGTCCGTAAGTTTCAGAATAACGGACAGCTGCTCTTTTTGGTAAGGTGCTCTTTGTCCTGATGTAAGAAAGTTTTTCCTGTCACAAGTTTATAACCAGTAGAAAACTTGTTGCATGAAATTTGGCTCAGTACACTTTGAGATTGATTAATTTTATATCATGTCAGGAGGATGGGGTAGATCTGGTGACCATCATCAAGTGTAGTTATTATTATCGCCGTGGAAAATCGCTTGATTACGTTTCTGATTACATTCCGCCTACCCCATTTGAGCTTAAAGAGTATGAAGAATCACAAAGGTAAATGACTATCCGAGTATCCGCTGTGTCAGAGATGTTACACTTTCTTATGTAGTGAAAATAGTTTGTATAGCTAGAATATTTGCTTATGCTACTGTAAGCATATACTGAAGTATTGTCTTTATATCTCTGGTCTAGATGGCTAACTGCTATTACCTCCCCAGTTTTTCTCTCAACTCTAGACAATGGTACACTAGTAAGATCACTAGCGGGAATACCTTCAGAGGGACCTGTTCTGTATGTTGGCAATCACATGTTGCTTGGTACCGAACTGCGTCCAGCAGCAATTCATTTCTTGAAAGAAAAGAACATTTCGTTGCGAGGAATGGCACATCCAGTGATGTTTACCAGAAAGATTGGCTCAAAACTCCCGGATATGCAGATGTTCGACTCAGTTAGGATGATAGGCGCAGTTCCTGTCTCAAATATCAATTTCTATAAACTACTACGTTCAAAGGCTCATGTGGTTTTGTATCCTGGAGGTGTTCGTGAAGCTTTGCACAGAAAGGTAATGATTTGGCCTTCATTTTTAATCTTGAGGCTTTACTACACTGAAAGATTCATTTCTGCAGGGTGAAGTGTACAAGTTATTTTGGCCAGAACATTCAGAGTTTGTAAGGACCGCATCTACATTTGGAGCGAAAATCATTCCTTTTGGAGTTGTTGGAGAAGATGATCTCTGTGAAGTAAGCAAGAATCTCTTCTTATTCTTCGTTTTAACTTTCAGTAGCTGCACTTCTTAAAACTCTCTTTTGTTCGAGTAACTCTTTTGAAAAATGGAATGATTCTCTCTCAGGTGGTCTTCGATTACAATGATCAAATGAAGATCCCTTTCCTGAAGAATCTTATAAAAGAGATAACAGAAGAATCTACTTACTTGAGGTATTTGTTTTGTTTTCGACTCTCTGTTAGAGATAATCATCACATGGAACTGTTTATATATAACATTTGTGTGATGATAATAAATGGTTAGGACCGGTGAAGAAGGAGAAGTAGGAAACCAAGATTTGCATATGCCTGGAATAATTCCCAAGATTCCGGGACGGTTTTACGTACACTTTGGGAAACCAATAGAAACAAAAGGTAGAGAGAAAGAGCTAAAGGATAAAGAGAGAGCTCATGAGGTTTACTTGCAGGTCAAGTCTGAGGTAGAAAGATGTATGACCTATTTGAAGACCAAAAGAGACACTGATCCTTACAGAAACATTTTGCCGAGGTCGCTCTATCACCTCGCCCACGGTTTCTCTTCTGAAATCCCAACCTTTGATCTCTGAAATCAATAAATCTAGTTACTTGATTTGTGACTTTAATTAACTTTTTGAAATCAATATTCAAAAAGCATATGGCAGCTAATGTAGAAATTGAGTAAGTTCGGGGTGGTATGTTAAAAATTCATACAACACATTTTACGTTGAAGACTTGAAGGTTTGTGTTTTTTTTCTTTTCTTTAAATTTAGAAATTGAATTACTTTGGGGTTTTCGTAGATATTGTTCAACTTTAGAGGGTTGGGTGAATATTGCAATTACAACAAGAAAACTGTGTAATCTGATTACCAAAAAAAAAAAGAAAACTGTGTAATCTTTTGAGGGCAAATAAGATAAGACATCAAAACACCTTTTAATTTCTGCAGTTGTAAGAAATGTTATAAAGACTGAACGCATCTCAATCAACCAATCAAAGACCGGAACTTCTTGGCAACTTTCCAGATCTATCCTCGGTACATTTTGAAACCTCGAGTGTAATAAAAGGGTATTTAAGTCATTTATGTATGGGACTCTTGAAATTCCAACGACAATGCATTGGTTGTCCAGTTTAGGAGTCCAACGCAACGCTTGCTCTACTTATTACTCTCTGTATCTGGTATTGAAACAAAGAAGACTCGTTTCTCTAAAAACCTAGTGTTTTCCAAAGTTAAAAGTTATCGATGAAGCGGTTATTTCGGGGAAGTGCTTCCAGCGACGACTACTCAAACTCTCGGCCTCGCTTTGAAATCCGACACAACAACAACAGTCTACGAATGCTTCCATATCATCACTCGAGGAAGCGTGAACATGATGAAGACATCTCCGGTAGGGAGGCCATGCTCATGAGGAGAAAGCTACCGAGGACAACGTTGACCACTTTTGTACAACCTTCTTCTGCTTTGAAGATAGCATGGACTGTTGAGGGTGGATCCACACCTCAAACAAGAGGCCTGACTCAGGAAAAAGCCCATGATAAATCTCCAAAGGAAGGGAGGGTATTATGGTTTTTTATATGGACGAACCGACACGATTCCCTATAAATACAGGCGTACGGCCCGCATTTCAAGGGATCGTGAAAAAGGCAGCAGAATTCGTACAGTAAAAACCAGAGCTCAGCTCGTTCAAGAAGAAGTCAACGTTTTCAAGCCTATAGCTCGGAGAGTTGACGAGCTATCAGCCCGTCGATTACTTTGTTTGTAACTCGTTTACATTGTGTTGTAGCCCGTCCTTTAGTGCCTCGGCACCGATATAATAAAGAGAACTTCGACCCTCCCTTGACCGAACTAAACATTCTAATTGTGACCAAAAGGGACATCAACAATTTGGCGCGCCAGGAAGGGGGACGACAAGTCAAAGTTTTCTGAAAAATTGAAGAACGGACCTACACCAACTAAACGAGATGACGATAGTTGACAAGGAAAGAAGCAAAGACGCAAGCTCGTCGGGGGGAACAGTCACCCCGGCGACGGATCAAGCAGAGCAGATAGTCCTTCCCACGCCAGACGCTCCAAGGAAAGTTGTGACGGTAGAAAGCCCAGAAACGTTCGTCATAGCTACAAATTTGACGACCCCAGCGACCGCAGAGGCACCACAGGCGCCGACACAACTCTCTCTGCTCAACAACCAGCCCGTCTCTAGCATAGACGAGCTTTTCCGAGGAATCTTAACGCGCCTCGACCAGCAGGAAGAGCGAACAAACAACCGTTTGGATGCGCTCACTGCGGCGCAGCTCAATTCGCAAGATGAAATCAATCATCTCCACAACGCTCGGCTCACCCCAAGGAACTTCACCTCAGCAAGGACAACGCCAGGGCCGTATGTACAGACCGGCGGATTAGAGCGTAATCCCGTCCAGCGCCTTGCCGAGCAGGGTACCGAAGTGGCAGATCGAACGAAGGATGCCGAGCTAATAGCAATGAAACAACAAATGAAAGAAATGGCCGCAATGATCCAGAAAGCGACGGATAAGGCACCCGAAGTCGGACTCATGCTCGAGGCAACACAGCGAACTCCATTCTCCCGACGACTCGCTACAACAGCGGTCAAACGAGCGGTCAAGCCAAGGTTGGGCCATTACGATGGAACGGTCGACCCACGAGACTTCTTGCTTACCTTTGGCGTGGCCCTCGGCCCATTGCAGTTCAGCCCGGCAGAATACGACGCAGGAGCTTGTCAAGTTTTCGCCGAACATTTGACGGGAACCGCCTTGAGTTGGTTCTCGAGGCTACCACCAGGATCAATCGACAGCATCAGGGTGCTGATAACTGAGTTTCTGAAGCAGTTCTCTGTTTTAATTGAGGACAAGAATTCCCACGCCGACTTATATGCCTTAACTCAGCACAAGGGGGAATCGCTTCGGTCCTTTATTGGATGATTCAAGGAGATTTATGTCAACATCTCAATCCCCGATGCGGCCGCAATCGTTGCGCTCCGAAACGCACTATGGTATGAATCTCGATTCAAGGAGGAATTATCTTTGACACATGTCGAGACCGTGGCCGAGGCATTACTCCGAGCTGCAAAGCACATTGGGCTCGAAGAAGAGAAAGCTATCAACGCCAAGAAGTATTCCTCGGAGGCAAGTGCAATAACCAGACAGCCTATAGCCGCAGCTCCAAAAGTCGATTATGTCGAGCCACGGCAGCACTTCACCAAGAACCAAGATCGAACTCGCCGAACCTTTGCGATCGGCGAAAATAAGTATATCCGGAAAGAAGGAGCTGAAAATAGCGCAACCTCGTATTGCGACTACCATCAGAGTAATACCCACTCGACAAACGAATGTCATTACCTCCAGAGGATTCTGATGGAACGATACAAGAAAGGCGCAATAGTCGTCGAGCCAGACAGAAGCAAGACAGTCCGACCTGGACGACATGATGCCAAGCGCGCTGAAAATATCGCTCGAAAGTTCGTCAAAGATTCAAAGATATTAGCCGACCAGAGTGAAGACGAGATGGAAATTCCAAACCTACTAGCTGAACGACGAGAGGACAGCGGTCACGAAAAACGACCGCATACAGACCGCAAGCCTGATCAACGTCCCCCGACTATAAGACGAATCAACATGATAATGGGTGGACTAGCCGGATGCAACGATTCGGTTAGAGCGATCAGAGATTATACTAAGAAAGCCGAAATGACGAAGTCTTGGCCGTCGCGGTTCGAGGCTGAAAGTATGCCAATCACCTTTGACGGAAAAGACCTGGAAGGTTTGGACCTACCGCACAACGACCCGTTGGTCGTCGAGCTCTTGATCGGTGAAAGCGAGGTGACGAGAATATTGATCGACACTGGAAGCTCGGTCAACGTCATCTTCAGAGACGTCTTGGCGAAAATGGAAATCGGCGAGCGGGACATTATGCCAGAGTGTCACTCTTTTACGGGTTTCGACGGGGATCACCTTATGTCCGTCGGCACAATTACTTTGCCGATCTTCGTTGCGGGGATAGCCAGGTATTTCCGTTTCGCAGTCATCGACAAGCCGACAATCTTCAACGTCATCCTCGGCACCCCGTGGATCCACAAGATGAAAGCCGTCCCATCAACGTACCATCAGTGCGTTAAATTCCCAACTTCAAAAGGGGTGTACACGTTGCGCGGCAACCAGCAAACCGCACGAGCCTGTTTTCTGATCGAGCATAAGCTTCGCACCGGAAAGAAATTATAGCAATCAAAGCAGCGAGTCGGCGACAACAGTACGTCGCCGACAGACGGAAAGCCGACTGCCGTCCAACAAGGCGTTGCCGCGGTCGAGGAGGTGAGCTTAGACGAGAACGACAAGAAACGATGCGTGAATATCGGCACAGAAATAACGTCCGCCATGCGAGACGAGTTAATACTTTTCCTCAAAACCAACATCTCAACGTTCGCATGGAGCGTGACTGATATGAAAGGAATCGACCCAAACGTCACGACCCACGAGCTCAACGCCGACCCAACGCATAAGCCGGTCAAACAGAAACGGCGCAAGTTAGGCCCTGAACGGTCGCAAGCAGTAAACGATGAAGTCGACAAACTCCTCGGTGCCGGGTCGATCGTGGAAGTAAAATATCCATAGTGGCTAGCCAATCCGGTAGTCGTCAAAAAGAAGAATGGAAAGTGGCGAGTTTGCGTTGATTTTACCGATCTTAACAAGGCCTGCCCAAAGGATAGTTTCCCATTGCCAAGAATCGATCAGCTCGTCGAAGCAACTGCGGGCAACGAGCTGTTAACCTTTATGGATGCATTCTCCGGTTACAACCAGATTCTGATGCACAAGGACGACCAGGAAAAAACATCATTCATCACGGACAGAGGGACATACTGCTACAAGGTCATGCCTTTTGGTCTGAAAAACGCGGGAGCGACGTATCAACGGCTAGTCAACAAGATGTTTGCCGAGCAGCTCGGCCGGACTATGGAGGTCTATATTGACGATATGCTCGTCAAATCACAGCACGCCAAGGATCATATTACTCACCTACGACAATGCTTCGACACCCTTAACAAGTATGGGATGAAGCTAAACCCGGCCAAATGCACATTTGCAGTGAAATCCGGCGAATTCCTTGGGTACCTGGTAACCAGACGAGGCATCGAGGCGAACCCGAAGCAAATTAAGGCGATCATCGATCTACCACAACCAAAGAACGCCAGAGAAGTACAGCGGTTAACTGGACGAATCGCTGCTCTAAACCGCTTTATATCCAGATCGACCGACAAGTGTCTACCATTTTACCAGCTTCTCAAAACAAAGGGCAAGTTCGAGTGGACCGACGCCTGTCACAGCGCGTTCAACGAGCTAAAAAATTATTTATCGACCCCACCAATCTTAGCAAAGCCGGAGCTCGGCGAAATCTTATTTCTCTATATCGCTGTCTCGGAGTCGGCCGTCAGTGGTGTACTCGTTAAAGACGACCGAGGAGAGCAACGGCCCATCTTCTATATAAGCAAATCACTTGACGACGCGGAAACTCGCTACCCAACAGTTGAAAAGGTTGCCCTGGCAGTAGTCACGTCGGCAAGAAAGCTCCGACCGTATTTCCAGTCACATACTGTCGCTGTCCTGTCCAACCAACCTTTACGATCTATATTGCACAGCCCGAACCAATCGGGTCGACTAACGAAGTGGGCGATTGAACTTAGTGAGTACGATATCGAGTATCGAACTCGGCCGGCTGCAAAGTCCCAAGTACTCGCCGATTTCTTGATTGAGCTGCCGTTTGGGGAGGCCGAACCAACACCTGTCGACCCGTCAGATGACCGATGGATCTTGCATGTGGACGGAGCGTCCTCTCATCTTGGATCGGGCATAGGGATTCGACTGACTTCGCCGACCGGAGAAATTTTGGAGCAATCCTTCCGCCTTCGATTCCAAGCAACCAACAACGTCGCCGAGTACGAAGCACTCATCGCCGGTCTTAAGCTCGCTAACGGAATGCAGATTAAGCGGATACGGGCTTTTTGCGATTCCCAGCTTGTCGCCAACCAGTTCAGCGGCGAGTACGACACCAAGAGCGAACCTATGGCCGCCTACCTTAGTGTCGTTAAGATTTTGTCAAAGCGCTTTGACGAATTCGAACTCGTCAAAATTCCCAGAGGAGACAATGCTCCGGCCGACGCTTTGGCAGCACTCGCCTCAACATCGGATCCCGATCTTCGGCGAATCATCCCGGTAGAAAGCATAGATACGCCGAGCATAAGTGAAAATTACGCCGAGACGTGCCTCGCACTCCACCAACCCAATGAAATAAGGACGACTTATCGAACGATGAGGTCAGGCCGAGGGTGCGAACCCGCATCTGGCAGCGACGCGACGGATTGGCGGGTTGAAATCCGAGCATACCTAGCCGACGGTGACGTACCAACAGATAAATGGGCTAGACGAAGATTAAAAGCCAAGGCCGCCCACTACACTTTGATGAAAGACCATTTGCTCCGGTGGACGGCGGCAGGAGCCTTGCTGCTTTGCATACACGGCGACGACACCGAGCGTGTCATGATGGAAATGCACGAGGGAGCTGGAGGAAATCACTCAGGTGGCCGAGCCCTAGCACTACGAATCAGGAAGCATGGCCATTACTGGCCTACGATGATATCTGATTGTGAAAAGTTCGTCGCCAAGTGTGAAAAATGCCAGCGACACGCCCCCATTATTCATCAGCCGACCGAACTGCTACGAGCTGGAGTAGCCCCTTACCCTTTCATGCGCTGGGCAATGGACATCATCGGCCCATTACCAACTTCCAGACAAAAGCGATATATACTCGTCCTAACCGATTATTTCACTAAATGGGTCGAGGCCGAATCATACGCAAATATCAAAGCAAGGGACGTCAAACTCTTCGTCTGGAAGTACGTAATCTGTCGCCACGGCCTCCCATACGAGATAATCACCGACAACGGCTCACAGTTCATCTCCCTGCAGTTCGAAAATTTTTGTGCAAGATGGCGAATCAAACTAAGCAAGTCGACGCCGAGGTATCCACAAGGGAACGGCCAGGCAGAAGCTACCAACAAAACCATACTCGATGGTCTTAAGAAAAGACTAGACGCCAAGAAGGGCGCCTGGGCCGACGAGCTTGATGGAGTACTGTGGTCCTACCGGACGACCCCAAGGATGTCCACTAACCAAACCCCATTCTCCCTAGCTTACGGAATGGAAGCAATGGCACCGGCAGAGGTCAGCAGTTCGAGCCTCCGGCGGACAATGCTCGTTCAGAACACTGCGCTCAACAGTCAGATGCTCTTGGATAGGCTAGACGAGTTGGAGGAAGAACGAGACAAAGCACTCCTACGAATCCAGAACTATCAACTCGCCGCAGCTAAGTACTATAACAAAAAGGTCCATAATCGGCATTTTGACGAAGGTGATCTCGTCCTTCGCAAGGTCTTTGAGAATACCGCCGAACCGGATGCCGGGAAAATGGGAGCTAATTGGGAAGGTCCATATATAGTATCTAAGGTCGTCCATCCCGGCGTGTACGAACTCTTAACCATGGGCGGCAAACCAGTGCCGAGGTCTTGGAATTCAATGCATCTCAAGCGTTACTACTACTGAAAATCACCAAGCGAGCTCGGCTATGTGTGGCTCGTCCTTTCTATAAGTATGAATAAGCATGTAAATGTGAACTACGATCGGCTTGATCCCTCCTGATCGGGGGGTACGTAGGCAGTCCCATTCTACGGGACCCAGCCGCCAGTAATATAAAATTTCTTTTTCAAAAAATATATCTCGACACTTGCGAATCATTTTAGTTATTACCCTGGCCCGGTAATGACCCGACGTTCCGACGTATTATTCTAAGCCGAGTCGCACTCGCACAAAAAGGGTAAGCCGACTATTAACGGTCGCCCCCGGTTATTTTAAGCCGAGTCTAACTCGCACTAAAAGGGTAAGCCGACCATCACGAGTCGCACTTTTTCAAAGAAAAAAGAAGAGTGAAAGTAGAATTCTCGAAAGTAACATGAAGTTTTAACTTGTTAAAAAAAAAAAAAAAAAAGAGGCGAAACAGTCTGATACGGGTGCCGACCCCATTACGGCACAAAAAAAAAAAAAAAAAAAAAAAAAAAAAAAAAAAAAACAACAAGCACAACAAACTCCCCAAGACAGGAGTGAAGGAAAACACAGACTATTTATAGAACGGGGGCACAAGTCCCAACAGCCACAAGTTTCCAAACGGCAAAAGCATTTAATGAGCCCAATAAATAACGTTTCGAAGAATAAGGCATTAAATGACCCCTCATTTAATCCCCCCAAAGGTAGGAATAAAGTTTTAAGGGAGCCGACCCCCATACACGGCGCATAAAGTACGAGGGAGCCGACCCCAAAACACGGCAAAAAAAAAGATAGTACGAGGGAGCCGACCCCTCAACACGGCAAGTACGAACATGGCGCACTTATGACGCCGGATCAGCAGTCGGAGACTCGCAACCAGGAGTCAAAGGACGGGGGAGCTCTTCCGTAGGACGATCGATGGTCTGCTCTTCGATCCCACCTGCAGGACGATCGTCACCCTTTGCCTGTTCGCCTACGTTCCCTTCAGGACCCCCGCTGCCAAACTCGCCTTCTTCCCTAACGTCGTCACCGCCTTCAGCATCGCCGCTAAGGGGGGAAGCGATCCACTCTGGAACCGGAGGAAGTGGCTCGGCATAGATCCTGGACACGTCAAAGTCAGCCTCGGTGATATCCGGGAGATCGAGATCATCAACTTCACCCTTCAGTTGAGTCATCACAGCGACGACTTTGTCCTTCAACCCCTCCTCAAGCACAGCGATTTGACCCTCGTCGACGAGCGTTTCGAGCATTTGGACATTCCCGACGGCTTGGTTGTACTCGAGAAATTTCTCCATCGACGCTTTGAATGCCTCGGCGTACCTCTTATGTTTGGCCAGCAATTTCTGAACGCGCACGGCCATTTCGTTAAAAGCTTTAATTCTCTCGTGGTAGCCGAAATCCTCCCGCCGATCTCTGAGCCTCTTCGTCTCCGAGTTGAGAGTAAGGTGCATCCTGTTGTAGGCCGCATCCGACGCTTCAAGCTTCGCCTTCAGGTCGTCCCGCTCCGAGATCCACTTGCGCCGTTGACTCTCAAACTTTGACGCTTCGTCACTAAGCCTCTGGTTGGACCGAACAGCCTCCCCTAGTTGGGCCTCGAGGCGTTCAATCTTCTCTGCGTAGGACGACGCGCCTGACCGGTCGTCCTCCTGATCGCGAACGCGGCGCTCATAGCGCGAGGTTAAGCGATTGATTCGGGCAACAAGCTAAAAAAAAAAAACGAAGAGGGGGATAAGAACAGATGAAAAGACAAAAACAGGTTCAAAAACGAGTCGACGAACAGAGCAAACAAAAACACACCTCAAAGGAGGCTTGCGCCACATCAGCAACTGCATGCGCTTCCTTCATCTGATCAACCGAAGGCAAACGACCAGGCCCAAAATGGATCCTCCGGAAAAGTTCAGAGCAAGCTGAAGAGTCGTTCGGGAAAGGACGAGCTTCGGACGTGTGCGAGAAATCCCAGCCAAAATCCAACGTCCTTTGCTTTTTTGACGAGTCAGGTCGTTCCAGGCTAGCGTCGTCCTTTCTTTTCGGAGGACCCTTTACACCCTCCGTATCACGACCAGACCCCTCCGAGCGACGAACTAAAGGAAGGGACTGGGATTGATGTCTCGGACGTGCGTCAGAAGACTGACGTGATCGAGAGGAGACCTTCCCGGCCGAACCAGCACCGGAGGACGAGTGATCACGTCGACCATCCAACTGAGAAGTTGGACGGGGAACGGAAGACGAGTCCGACGCTCGGCGATAACGAGCAGACGCGTTGGGAACACTCATATTCATTTTACCCATCGTCTCGGCTAAAAAAAAAAAAAAAGAGAAACTAATCAAAACAACAGAATTAATCTACAATTCGAAGAAAAATAAGAGTTGGATCGGTCACATAAGGATTACCTGTTCTTCTTCGAAGACCCGGTGGTTTCCTTGGACGATCTTTTTCGGTACCCGGCCACACGTAAGGGCAATGGAGCTTAATTGCGTCTATCTCGGCTTGCAAAGAAGAAGGGTACGGAAGCAGACACCTCGGAATAACAACTACAAAAAAAAAGGGGGGGTTAAGTAAAGCCAAAAGATACAAGTGAAGATAACTAAGCAAGAAGGATCGGCTACCGGGTGAAGGGTTCCACCCAGAAAACCAAGGGATCGACGGATCCTCCAAGCAGTAACTTCCAAAAAGAAGTACGAGCCTTTCCAGTTATACGTTTTGCCCTTGGCACCCTCGACGAGCGATGTCTTCTTTGCCGAAGCTACGTAATAAAGACCGGGCGTCTTCTCCCGACTCGACGGATTCAGACATGTCAGCTCTTCAAAGTGATCACAAGTAAGCGTAACCCTTGCAGCCTCGGCCATGATCGAAAGACCGACAGCATTTCGAAAAGTTGACGGGGCAAATTGGGAAATAGCCGCCTTTCGACGAGCGAAATACGTCATCAAAAAGGATGGGAGAGGGAAGGTGAGCCCACACTCGGTGAAATATTTCTCCGAGAGACAAATAAAACCGGGAGGTGCATCCCAGTGACGTTGAAAAGATCCCGGAATCAAAATTTTTGGCCTAGTGCTTAGTATCTGGGCACTAACCGCGTCAGTCGTCACGTCAATTTTTAACTTCCCGATGCGAACTGCATCAATCGCCGCGTCAATTTTTATCGATGACGGCGGCATATGGTTGAAACGACTGACGGACGGCAAAGGAACGTCGTCCATATAAAGAGACGATAGCTCGTCGTTTAGGGGCTCGTCTATCAGGGACGGAACCCTACAAGGGAGCCCCGACGAGCTTGGAGCCGCCGACCCAGGAATAAGACGACGCTTTAGCTCCTCGAATTGAGCCGCGTCTGAATCCGTTGAAGACGAGTCAGAAGAAATTGGAGAACGAGTACGACGACGGACAGATCTCGCGGAGTCGCCGGATTCAGAAGTTGTAGCTCGTCGAAGGTGACTCGCGGCAGAAGAGTTAGACGACGAGGATCGAGGAGAATCCATAACGAAAGCGCGACACTAAAAGCAAAATAACGACGAGATAGGAAGAAGGGAGAATACCTGGACGATGACAGCACCAAAGCGCGAGAAGAAGATAATGAGGCAAGGGGAGAAGTGATATTTATAGGGGGAGAAGGAAGGATCTGGAAGCGTCATCATTGCCACACGCGCTCGGTGACGATACGACTTCCGGATTTCACGCGCATCAAGCACCGCGCACAACGATTCGACCCTGGGCATCGGAAACCATTTTCTCACGCGCGACTCTTCGTTTGTCCAATCAAATAAGCGTCCTTTCATCTTTTCACAATTATTCTTCGCCTAAAGACTACGAACTAAAGGTGGAAGGGGGGACTACTGTTGAGGGTGGATCCACACCTCAAACAAGAGGCCTGGCCCAGGAAAAAGCCCATGATAAATCTCCAAAGGAAGGGAGGGTATTATGGTCTTTTATATGGACGAACCGACACGATTCCCTATAAATACAGGCGTACGGCCCGCATTTCAAGGGATCGTGAAAAAGGCAGCAGAATTCGTACAGTAAAAACCAGAGCTCAGCTCGTTCAAGAAGAAGTCAACGTTTTCAAGCCTATAGCTCGGAGAGTTGACGAGCTATCAGCCCGTCGATTACTTTGTTTGTAACTCGTTTACATTGTGTTGTAGCCCGTCCTTTAGTGCCTCGGCACCGATATAATAAAGAGAACTTCGACCCTCCCTTGACCGAACTAAACATTCTAATTGTGAGCAAAAGGGACATCAACATGGACTAAAAAAAGCCGAGATCTCTATTCTCTCGGTTTGTAATTAACATCTCTGTTTACTATCTTTTTTCCTTATATTCTTGTTTAATTCCTCTTTATATAAAGTGTTTACCTTTTTTTTTTTTGTGTGGAAAAGGGGATTTTGGAGCTTCAGAAAGAAACAGAATCGAGCTACCATCAGAACTGGGATGATTTTTACGGTTATATGAGCGTAACCATGGGAGATTTCTCTAAGCAACAGCTAATAGATAAGGTTAACAAGTTGAAGAAGAGGTTTAGAGATAGTCAGGCGAGAGATACCGATGATGAAGAATTGTTCAGATTGTCAAAGGCCATATGGGTTTATGAGGAGAACAAGGACCAGACAAAGGTGAGTGTGTTTTTTCTTCATAATCATACCAATCTCATCTCTTAACATTATGTGAAGTTTATGATAATTACTTATATGTAATGATCATCGTAGTGTATTGTGCTGAAGGAGGATGTGCCTTGTGCTGAGCACGAACGGGTGGTGAGAAATGCGAATACTGAGGTTAACAATGGTGAGGAAGAAGATGGTGTGGGTGATTTGTGTGTTATAAAGCACGCGCTTGAGGCGGCGGCATCATATCAGAGTTTAAGTGAAGATCTAAGGAAGTTTCTGCTTGGAAACTTGAAAAATGTTGGAGCTAATCAAAGAAAAGAGTTGACTGATGGATGGACAGCATTGCTTGCCAAGGACACGGAATTGGATATCAAGAAACGAACCTTCTTTGCAAAGCTTGTAAACATGGGATTTGTTTCTGCGCCTTAATTAGTTTCAAGAAGTGAAAAAAGTTGTGCTTTTGTAATGTTTTAGATGTTTTCGGTTGTTCCTATCAATGGTTTTTGTCGTGTTTAAGCCATCTTTTGAACGGTTGTTGTTGTGTTTAAGCCATCTTTTGAAAATTTATTATAACGGCTTCTCTTTTCTGTTAAATGTAATGGTTTTTTTTGTTGTTGGCTTGTGCACTCTATGATATTTTAAAGGTTCATAAACTTGTAAAACTTCTCTGCTTCATTTATTAATTATAAGTAGAAGTTCAACGATCTTGGTTTGTAAAGAATTGTTTTAGCTATGGCTATTGCAGTGGAGGTGATCTATGGTTCCTGAACAAGGAAGACACTGAGAGACTCCAGCGTGAGGACATCATCTAAATTTAGAGAAAAAATCATTACTTTTAGCCTTGTTGGAGAAGATGATGCCTGTGAAGTAAGCAAGAATCTCTTCTGTTCTTTTTCATATATATGGATGTGTTCTTTAAACTCTTTTTGTTTCAGCAATGGAATTGGAATGATTTGCTGATGGTCTTTGATTACAATGATCAGTGCATTCTCAAAACTAGCTTTATAACGTGAAATCTCTTCTCCGGTGGTACCTGCATATATTCATAAAACTCTTTTTGTTATTATATATCGGATTTCGAATAACTCATTTTCTACAATTGGAATGATTCTCAGATGGTATTGGTTTCAATTTGAAACCAATACCATCTGAGATTTAGGGTTTGTATCTTCCCGGATCTGTTTTGTGTTTATGGTTTGATTAGAAACGAATAGCTATATAACGAAGTTTTAAGTCTCAGTTTGTGTTATTTTGGATATTCACAAGGGTTCATATGTTATTGCAGGCTGTGGTTTAGATTTAGAACTGTCTTCTATGGCTTGTGACATCCTTAGCATCCCTATTACAACCGTAGCTGCAGAATCATCATTCAGCATTGGAAGCCGAGTTTTAAGTAAGTATCGGAGTTCACTCCTTCCTTCTAATGTCCAAGCTCTAATTTGCGCTAGAAATTGACTTAGAGGTTTTGAAGAGATTGTTGATCCATTCGAAGAAGGCAAAGAAGGACAAGGAGAAGGAGAAGGAGAAGGAGTTTGAAATATGTGTGTCATTGTGTTTGCTTTATTGCTTTTGGATGTTGATCATTGTGTTTTGGATGTTTATCATTGTGTTTTGGATGTTGATCATTGTGTTTGGATGTTTATCATTATGTTTGGATGTTTATCATTGCTTTTGGATCCATCTTTTATGTTTTATGTTTATGTTCTAAGCTAATTACACAATTTTTTCTCATTTTACAAAATCTGTTATATTTTTGTCCAATGGACACCCATGGAAAGCCCATAAAAAAATGGGCATAAGTGGACATGGTCGTTAATGGACCGGACGTTAATGGACACGGACACCTATTTGTCCAAAATAAAAGTGGACAATATTGGACGGGTCAAAATGGACGTGGACGCCCATTTTGACAGCTCTAGTTTCAAAGATCAAATGAAGACCCTCCTTTTGAAGGCAAAAATAAAGAGTTACATTGTTAAAGAGAGAGCTTATGAGGTTTACTTGGAGGTCAAGTCTGAGGTAGAAAGATGTTTGACTTATTTGAAGATCAAAAAAGAATGTTGTGATCCCTACAAAACACTAATTTTGTCGAGGGGTTCTCTATTATTACCTCTCTTACAAAAACAGTTCAAAGTGTTGTATTGACACTCATGCAAGTTTTTGGATACTTAAAACACATTATTATTAACGTTTACACTGTAATTAGACATTTTGGATTATATTTTGGGAATTGAGTTACAACTTTAGGATGATTTTGTAAATGCTGTTCAACTTTAGGGGTGTTGGGTGAAATATTTTAATAACAAGAAAGAAGACCTCAGACTTTTTTTTTTTTTGTTTCCTTTGGTGCATTTTATAAATCCCAAAGATATGAGAAAAGGGTATTTTAGTCATTTAAGGTTTTCTGGACTCTAGAAACTTCCACTCCCACAACGCTGCTTGTTGCTGGATCAGTTGCTTCTCTCTTTCTTTACACTCTCAGTCTTAGAAGAACTAGAACTAGGGTTTGTCCAAAATCACCCAAATTTCTAAAACCTTTGGAAAAGTTTTGATCTTTGATCACTTACCGATGAAGCGAGGAAGTGGATCCAGTGAGGACTCGAGCTCGGATTGCTTTGTAATACGACACAATCCCCAACATCCCCCGATGAAGCATGAAGATGACGAAGAAATCTCCGGTACAGAGGCGATACTCGGAAAGAGAAAGCAGCAGGCTGCTGCCAGCAGCTGAAGACGGAGACATTTTTTTTTTCTTCTGGTGTTTGGAAGCTGAACTGGACTAAAGCCGGAGAGCTCCTCATCCTCAAGGTTTGTAATTTCAATGGCTTTTATTTTTTTCTCTGTTTTCTTAATAAAGTTGTGACCTTTTTGTTGTTGTTGT